>NC_087525.1:1032817-1334740 GCF_963921805.1 Phalacrocorax carbo | reverse complement strand
TGTGTTCAAATATCACCACCTTTATTATTTAGAAAAACAACCCTAATGTGTGCACGTGGACTTATGTTTAGCTGAAATTATATTCCTGGGGTCCCATTCTCTACTTTGAGATACACTACTGGAATGCCAGTAGTGACA
Organism: Phalacrocorax carbo; assembly: GCF_963921805.1. Lineage (NCBI taxonomy): Eukaryota > Metazoa > Chordata > Aves > Suliformes > Phalacrocoracidae > Phalacrocorax > Phalacrocorax carbo. The sequence continues at coordinate 1,334,602 of NC_087525.1, read as the reverse complement.
GGAAGAGAAGCATGTCCAGGTGACAGTAATTACAGATAGCCAGATCAGGCTGAATTCAATGTGTCAACACACAAAAGCAGTACTGCCTTGCATGTCAGAAGTAACTTTTTTTTAAAACCAGTTTAGCTAAATCAGCACAATCTGCTGCCAGTTTAATGTGCAGGTGCTCTGAATCTCTCCTGGGACTACATAGGAAACCTAAGCTTAGAATTCAAACCACAGATTCACGAGCACTTCTTTGCTCATACGGTTCAATCACTTGCACAGCCCCTGTGCTGCTCTCCTACCCTTGCTGAAAGCGCATAACGTGCCAGTAAGTCTGTGGGCCACATGGTGAACTGAAGATCACACCACTGATCCTGCTAAAAATAACCCCCTGCCTTTTGGGGGGGAAGGGGGCAGAGGGACTGTGTTATTGTGGTCCCACAGACAGTTGTGCTGATACAGCCGACTTGCTGGAGGTAGGGTAGAAGAAGTAATAGGGACTGCTGGAAGAAATGTTTCTGTAATGTTACCAGGCACTAAAAATAGGTGCTGTGACCAAGTGAGAATCCCTCTGCAGGGTTTCTGTTTAAGAACTGTCATCCTGGTCTGGCCAAAGGATCTACCATGGGTTCCCCTGGAGTGGGAAGCAGCTGCCCCACTCCCCCCCAAGTCTGAAAAGGCAGTACAGTTTCCTCTTCCAGCACTGTATCTTACTTTTTTTCTTCTGTTTTACTCTAAGATCTGTCAAATCAACATTTCAGCTTTCTACCAAAGGCAGGCAGTATTGACTGACAACACTAAAATGCAAAGTAGCCCTTTATCTAATATATATTCTATTTCATTCTCCTTTCAAACCTCTCATGCTCACACACATTGGGTTTAATCCTCAGACCTCTCAGATGAAGAGGGTCACTGGAGTCAGCGTGGCAGCCTGTTTGACTTTTTGACAGGTTTTCAATGCGTTCAACTAATAACTGCACAACAAGTCCATTATAAGCACTCTAGATACAAAGGAAAACCTAAAAATAGGCTAAGTCAAACACATACTGAAGAATACACACAGCCTACTTTGATTCCCCCCTCCCTCCCTCTGATGTGCAATTCCAGCTCCAGCAGCCTTTTTTTAAAAAGTACTCCCTAAGAAGGGAAGCTATATGTGAGCAGCAGAAGGCAGAGCACATGTAACAACTTTGCCTGCTTTAAAGGCTAACATGGTGGTTTCAGCGGCAGCTGAACAGACAAGTGTGTGCTGCTCCTCCTTAGACCCTCCTCTGCTCCCAGATGTGTAGTCCCACCCTCTCCTTTCTGCCTGCTTTCTCATGCTTTTCACACTGTTCCACGAGCTAATCCAACTCCTTGACTGAGCAAACCAACCCCATACTTACTTACTTATCTATACATCTCCTGCTGGATTGGCAAGTCAGATCAACACACAGGAGTGTACAAAATGCTGCAGTGGAAAGCAAGAGGTGGAGCTGACACCAACAGTGGGAGGAAGGGACAGGATGCCATTCAGTGAATCACAGGTGAAAATTCACAGCCAGAAGCAAAACAGAGAACAGCTCATTGTAACTGTTAGGTTACAGCTAAGAAGAGCTGTATTCTGTCCAGCTGCATCGTGCAAACAGCTCTCCCATGGGCAAGGGCAAAGGGTTTCACTACAGAGTCAGATGCCCTGCGTTTCAACTGTGGCACTGACAATCCAGAAAACAGCCTCTCATTCTTCTATCAGCACGTACTGCCCAATTTTATCAACACAGATCCTTCCACTATTACAACTTTGGTCGGTACTAGGACACCTCCATGTCAAATGATTTAAGTTTTTAAAGGACCACATTAATATCAACAGCTAGTCTCACGCAAAACTAGTAACTACTACTACTTCCAGAAAGTCATGGTGTGACCTCAGCTCCTAAGGTCTGATAACTAATAAATCAGTGTACACGTTTACACTAGACATTTCAGATGTGTTAGGTAATGAGAGCAAACTCAAAGCCTGGATAAGGCCTGCTAAGATTGTTTGAAACTGGAACTACAAAATTCAGAATTTATTGTCATGCTATCAAAAAATAAACACATTCACTCAGTAAGAACTTGGGACTCATGAAAAATTATCAGAGTTGTGCTTTCCTAATTCACATCACAAAACCTCCCTACGTAAATGCAGTCCTATTTTACTTGTATCTCCTCAACAGCTTGTATTATTTCAAACATGTGGGACATTCACACAGATGGAAAAAAAATAGGTCAGACTTGAAACAAAAGCCAAGCCATTCCATTTATTAGCAGATTAAACATGATGAACTGCAATTTTAAATTCCAATAAAGCAACTTAATGAAAACATTCTGAACATACAGATAAAAACTACTGCAAATCATTGCAATCTTTAATTGCCATGTTGCCAAATATCTTACTAAAAACAGAATTGATAATGAAGTCCGTCAATCTGATTTGAAAAATGCAGGACAATATTTCTTAGCGATCATATGGAATTTGGTATATAAATCTAGGATTTTTCTAGCAGGAGCAGCCAGTATAACAGTCCAGCATGTCTAAAATACTATGAGATGACGAACCATTGCGAAATCTAGTCCTTTCATTTACAAAGATCCTGCTTTTAAGCAAACTTATTCCTCTTCTGACACCAAATTTACATTACAAAAGAACTCAGAAACATTTATTTGTTTTCCTTTTACCTTCTGCATAACAATATTTACTACCAAAATATGTAAAGCCCAAATACAAATAAGTGCACTAAGTTTAATTTATTCAAGCTGATTGTCCTAAACCTCATCTGATTGCTGCCACCTATTGTTATTCCAAACATATTGCAAGGAGCTAACCCTTTTCCCTTTCTGCCTCAACACAATACTACAATTCGGCTAGTTCAGAAGCTTAGAAAGTTACCAACTCTTCACATACTGCATGTTATGTAAAGAGAGGAAAGCAGGGGGGGAAATGAAGACATTGCAAAAATATTTTTTCTTTCGATTAATTTTGTTTGGTAATTCTACTGTAACTTCAGGTAAACTCAGGACACACAATTTCTGAATGGAAACCAACCAAATCAAATCAGCGAAGAGGAATTTCAGATACCATCAAAGAGCCCTAAGAATGCCTGTTTCACACACTACCAATTCAATAACTTTACTAGTTTAAGCAATTTAAAAGCTTATGACTTCCAGTAGCATTATTACTACTTCTGTCTCTGCCCTTGCTAAATACGCAACTGAAAAGTCTATCTGTGCATGATAGCTGTATGGAAGGAATGAATAAAGGTTGTAAATGAAGATGAATAATATTAATAAATCCGAAAAGATTGGCCATAGGCAAGCCGCTTCCTTCCCCACCCTCTTTCAATTAAAAATTGATAAATTCTGGCAAAATTCAAAGCAGACAAAAACTGAACAAAGCAATACAAGGAAACAGAACAAAATACTCTATATATGTAAATAAAGACATACACATATATATGTACATACATATTTCTAATATATCTAAATAAAAAAGGTGCATATACACGTTAACTTCTCCATCAATCTAAGTTTTGGCCTTGCACTCATAAGAGAGGCAATTCTGGAACAGTCATTTCTCACACAGCCCATTTAAAATAATTTAGGTTGCCAAAGGCCACTTAATTCTGTCTCCTTCTAAATGTATACACAATGACATAATGTTCGGGCTCACCTAAAAGGCTAAAGAATTGGAAAACGACACAAATTTATAAATCAGCCTAACAAAAGCTTTGGACTGCAGAGCTTTAAATACTAAAATGGAAACTTTGCCACTGAATATAACATTTGGGAGGGCCATTATTTCAAAATCTCAATTCTCTGAATATCAGGTAAATAAATGAAAACTATTTTCAAAACTTGGGAGGCAAAAGAAAGCCCTCAGATAGGCTGTGATTTCCCGTCAGCAGTCTTCATTCTTAAAGCCAGAACACACACCCAAGAACCAGGAAGTCATCTTACTGAAGGTAAAATTTTGGTCTGTTTCAAATTGATAAGCCTCACCTCATTTGCTTTCTGTAACAGGATATTAAAGGTGTCTAAAGATGTCCTAAAAATATTTAAAAATAAAGATACAGGTTCACATTTGCAAATCAAAGAGCAGATGAGCCACTGGACCCAAAGGCACCTCTATCAAGGTAATTCAATTGCCAGGTGCCAGCCATTCACGTAGTTCGATGTAGGCACACACACCAGTTCTGCAATGAAGAGAAACTCACAACACGTGTCCTTTTGTTGAAGCACCTAACTACAAATATAGGTGCCTAAATTTCAGGAGACATGTCTGAGAACAGGGGTACAGGTGTCCAAATGTTTTCCTATTAAAGAAACATGCTGCATGTTTACAGGAATCATCTATAGGACCACTGCTTAAAAATACAGTATTCAGACAGTTAAATATTCTCAAGCAAGGGGAAAGTACTCATGTGACAGAGGCTCAAACAGGAAAACAGCAAATTCCCACAAGGGGTGGATTACCACTTCTGGCCAGTCATTCGAACTCTCCAATTCAGGTGCTTTTACACACAAATATCAAAGGCTAATTCCAATGCTTACCAGTGAATCAAAGCATCACCTACTCCACACCGCTGGTCCATTGCAGCCTCACTTATTTTACAGCCTTTATCTATACATTAATGCTAACAAACCCTCATTAAAATCCATTTAAAACTTCATTTGGCTTTGAACTGATAGATCCAATTATACTTCAGTGGGTAAAATGGACCCCAGCACAATTCAGCCACCAGTGCCTTTTCACGTCAGTTTTGCTGTGCATCTCAGAGAGCAACCTCAGATAAGACAAGTAGAGGAAAAATATGGAGGATTGGAAGATCTTTAAACTAGCTGCCTCTAATCAAGAGGCTATCAAAGTAGGGATGAGAACACTGAAGCAAAGGCAGGCATGCAGTAAAGGCTAGTTACAGTCAAAAACAAGGCTGTTGGGGAAATGGCCAAAGCTCATTCCATTGACGCTGCTCATCACAAATCACAACAGTGACTGAGATTAACATTACCACCAAGCCATGCCTTTCATTTAGCTTCACTGTCCTTTATATGATAAAGGCCTTCAAGATCAGTAGTTAAAGTACTCATCCTCCTAAATCCTGCCTCCCTTCACTTTAAGCCCCTTGCCTACAGTCTCAGAGTAGTTACATGTGACCTTCGTGCTGGCCACACAGACTGCTGTTGCTGGAAGGGGAAAGTCCTCCCCTTCCTCCAACTCTGCACATCCCTTGTTTCAGCTGCATCCTGAGCACAGCAGCAAAATGATTCCTCCCACCCTGAGTGACAGCAAGGGGGAAGTTTGCAACAAGGAGCAGGAATCTCCCCTTCCAGGAGCAGCTGGAACTGCTAGATTTATACCAGGAATGCACAAATATGTTTTCCATTAGAATCACCAAATTTTGTCTCTGGATTTGATAGACCAGAATATACAGACATCTGAACTGCTTTACGGGTAAGAAAGCAGCTAGCAACTAGGTAGTCACTCAACAAGCCAGATCAGCTTGCATAGCCAAGTGAAAAGTAACGTATTCATTTGCACCATCAGAGTCAGGTTTGAGTCAAAACAGGAGCAGATCTGACTCCCATTGTGGTACCCACTCACTAGTGCTGACAGAAGAGGCAAATGCAGGATGGTGTCAGCGTGGAGGGGAGAGGATAAGTACTCCTTTCAGCAGCTCTCCACAGGTAACTACCTTAACATGAAATTGCATCTTAAATCCCAGGAGAGGTGGATCCAGGAAACCCCGTTCTCTGTCACCAAAACGCATCTCTTTAACATGAAATCAATATGCAGTCGAGATTTAGAAATAGAGCGACATACCCTGACCCTCTGTCAATAAAAAAGGATCTGAAATCTACACCCTGCTCAGGCTCTGAAACATTTTCCTTACATTCTCCTCACCTGTTTTCCCCTCACTTCTTAGCCTAAAGAAAGAGTAGTAAAGAAGTGAGTAGCTCCAATGCTAAGGAACTCCAGGGTACAGGGAGTCAGCCCCATTGCCCAAGATGAAGAATTAACAATTTGTTGGAAATTGGGAAGCTGGTCTCACACAGGGTACAGGCAGAGGGACAAAGAGAAATGGGGAGAAGGGGAGAAGACGACAAAAATTCCTGGGTTCCCTCAGACAAAAGTTAATCTTGCAGTTATAAAGAAGAAAAGGATATTGTGGAAAGCATATGACAGTTCCAGCACTCCAACAGGAAGTAAAACAAACTCTTCACCTCACCTGGCCACTTTTTGGACACAAAAGGATTCAATTACACCAACAAAAACATTTTGCAGAAGACATCAACTCGGATTGAGGAAGATGCAGACTAGAAGGACCTCCGGAAGACTCTGAGAAAACAGTACTACCCATGACCTCTGCTTTTCTTCTGTTCCCAGGACATTCACTATCAACCACCATTAGAAAGGACAGGATGGGACAGACCTACCCCCACAGTCATTTACCCCAGGAATGACACCACTGAGCAGGCAAACAGCCACCTTGTTAGGCCTGTCCCCACACGCTTGTACAACTGACATTTCCCATCTGCTGTGAGCTGAGCTAACCGAAGTAGCTTGAGAGCCAGCCATGACTGCGAACACCTCTGAGCAATACTCCATGTTATGTTGTCACAATAAGCCTAACAAAAAAAAAAAATATCGAGGTGATGCCTCCTTCCAGACCAGAACAGCCCAACCCATCGCAGCTGTTACACATCACTCTCCTCTTACTTCCTAACACTTGCAAAGCAGTGCTTCGGTTAATGACCAGTCCATGTTTTTAACAGTAGCTTACTGTACCTTTATATAGCAGCACAATGCAGTTGTGACTATTAAAAGGAAAATATATAATTCTGAAAAGGTTATCCATACATTTACCCTGCTCATATGATTCACAGTATGAAGTGAAAGAGCACACTCACTAACCAAGAAAATTCAGTGGGGATACTGTTACCTTCCATGGTAAAGGGACAGGGGAAATGAGAGAGCTTATAAAACAACAAATAGCAGAGAAGTCCTGTTCTTACAGAATATTTCTCTCTTTAGGCACAAAGCTTAAAATAAGAGGTTGTAATGAAAATACTTCTTTACTGTGATCAGACATCACTTTTCCCTTTGCTACCATGAGATACTGTGCTGCAGTTCAATCTCCTGCTGTGAACCATCCCTCTCTTTCTGCCCACCCCTACCCCTGTCCTCCTTTCCCTCATACAGGTCCTGGTTACTGTGAAGCAACTTCAGATAGACCCTGGCAGCTCACTCTAACCACCTCCATCTATTACTGTGATATCTTTTAACAGACAGATTCCAAATCACACCACCTATTTACATGTTAAAATCCAAGATACAGCAGAGCACAAGGAGCCAAGCGTTAAAGTCAGCTCTTCATCTTTCAAGAATGGTGTTTTTTCTCAAACCAGAGAACAGAAAACCCACAAAATTTTAAAGTGCCTACTTCAGACGCTGGCAGCAGAGAGGCAACAAGCCCCGTCTGACCAAAACGAACTCAAGCCACGTGGATGGCCCTGCACTGCTACCAGCATGCTGAGTTCAAAGAAAGGTTATTAGCCAGACACAGCATGTCTTTAGTACAACAAAGCTGAGGTGATAAATCCACAGCCCAGCGCACTTGAAATGGCTCTGCCAGGGACAGCATAGGCCTGGCGGGGCTTCCTGGCTTCTGCTCAGCATCAGCCCTCAAAGCTATCTCCTCTAGAGCTGCACCAAGATCTCTGCCCTGTAAATCCTCACGGTGGCTGTTCCACAAGTATCAAATCTCACAGCAAATACACCAAATCTGCTCATGGGCTCAGCAGCACCTCAGCTAACCAGCCCTCCCAGAAACAACACTGCTGGCAGCCCACTGTGGATGGACACTGGCTATGCACAGAGCTAGCACGGGTAAGTAGGATTCATCAGCCTGACTTCAAGAGAAAAGCCAGCCCTGGAAGCCTCACACCAGAGACAACACACCTAAACAAGTAAACTTGTCCAGACCTGAACTTAGACTTCTTCCTCAGCACCAAGCTGCTCTTTCTAAGCCTCCATGGCACTGTTAACACATTCACCCCAATAAATCACCAAAGGATAACTGAGATTTACTCATGTTATGGAATTGCAACCCCCAGGGGGCAGCCATAAACAGCAAACTGGAAGGTCCAAGAGATTTTTATCTTATAAACCAGACACCAAGGAGTTTTGATATGGACTTTTTCCTCCCCTGTATTTCATATGATTTTAGGGGTCACTGAAATGCCCTAGGGATTCTCCCCACAGTGCAGCTGTTATTCAAGTCTTACTCTCTGGGTCATCCTTATATCAAACATACCAAGGGCAGCACTGAAAATCAGCATGACATGTCAACAGAGATAGCAACAAGGAAACCACCACATGGGGACAAGCTGAGGCTCTTGTCCGATTCAATAAGTATTTTCACGTTACAGAAAGACAAGTCCGCTTTTGTAAGTCAGCCAAAAATTAAAGGTCAGATTAAAAATTAACTCATCTATTTAGATATTTTTGTTACCAAGGTATTACCCCTCATGTGCCACACATACGGCCTCAAAAGTACCCACCTCCTATCATCTTCCAGTTCACCCTGTTCTGGCAGAAATTAACAGGCAGCTCAGACTGCTGAACATTTCTTTGCTATACAAGGTGCTCAGTTGCTATTTTAGGCTAGATACCTGCAATTTTGAGGCATGAACTTACTATTTACAATATCACCTTGCAGCTGAAGAATTTGTGGAACAGGCATTGTGAGAATAACTATATCAAACTGTTCCGGTGGTCCCATTTTCCTGGAGACTTCCCATTTCCCGTCTCGGAGAGATATGTGAGTTACATGCTGTTCATAGAAGACATCTGCACCTGTTTGGAAAAAGAAGATAAATACATGCAACAGGCAATTCTGCAGAGAAAATCCAGGTTACTTTCCCTTCATAACTGGGTGACTTGCAAACAGCAAAGCACACAGACAGGCCTAAGGCATAGTTTCACAAATTAGCTTGAATCAATTTAATAGGCGGCATGTGACATTAGAAGAGGGCATCTTCATAAGCTGAAAAGATCCCATCACTCCCCTGTGGTAGGGCTGGTATTCATCTGACTCCTCTCTGACATGACTCAGCTCAGTAAAGAGGTGGAAAACTACCAGCTGCTCTCTTTGTCAGGCTAGTTTACTATGGCTTTAGTGAGCTGAACCAATTCAGAGTGAAATCTGATGAGCACAGGAGGCAGCACAGGGTAAGCAATCAAAGAACATACCCCAGGAGCTGAAAAAGAAAGCATCACCCCTGTTAGCATCCCTCATGTATGAGAAGACAGGAACAAAGTTAAATATTTGCAACATTAGGGTCTAAAAAAACAGCAATTAAGAACAGACAAAAACAATCACATGAAAGAAGCAAAACTTGACTGCTCATAAAGCTAAGATTTTTAAAACCAGAGTTGAATTAGTCACTAAACTGTACAAGTCGTTTTGCCACATTACACCTAATGCACTAGTTACACAGTTTAAACTAGTAGATGATCTTCTCCTTCAGTCTCTTCTAAAGGACTTTCAACAGAGCAGGCTCCCATACTGCATAAGCACTTCTTTCTGCGAAACGCAGCATGTAACTCACCACTGTGTTCCCAGTTGCTCAGTGAAACAGCATAGTTAACTTAAGTATGCACTCCATATGTGTATGTGAAAAAACATACACATGCTCACTTCATTCAAGTTGCAACTTAAATCTCCTCTCAGCAATGAGCCCGCTCTCGCTAAATTATCTTTGTCCTAATTGTGTTTGGTCTGACTTTCATATGCTAAAGCCAACGGTGTAAATATAAGCTCAGCCCTTGATCCCACAGATGTTATATTTGTATAGAGATTTTTATACTCCAGCAGCACAACTGAAGTCAGTGAAGTGCTTGCTGAGCTTAGCAATTTATAGAGCTCGACACGTTTATCCATCTAAGCAACTTCAAGACATACATAAACAAACAAGGAACTTGTGAAGATTTAAATCTGAAAGACAGTTCAGGAATACCATCTAAAACACAATCATTAAAACCTTTCGTTGAGTACAAAGGCATCTAGAAATTACCTGACTGCTTTAAATAATACTTGACAACCGAGGAGATGCCCTGGGGTGCCACGTAATTGCAGGAGCCTTCTTTCACTACCATTCCTTCAATGGGTGCAGTCAACGGTTTCAAGATGCCATGAGACAGAAGTTCCTCGTAGAAGCTTAATGGGCACAAATGACACTGAGATGAAAATACACTGCAGGAAAACCAACAGCTGCTGTTCTTATTTTTCACAAGTAAAGTTAAGACTGGCCTAACTGACAAATTTAGAAAACAGTGTTTATCAGCCTCATACAACCTGTGTTTCAAGCCAGGCTATGCACGAACAGGAACCACAGCTCTAAAATAACAAACTACCTTGCTATTTTACTAGGGGCTGGCCTCTTGCATGACACCACCACGCCAGCAACAGAAACCACCAGCAGCTTGACACAAAGGTTTCAGGACTAACTGTGGCAGGGGCATATACAGCACTTACTTGGAACTCTTAATATCAGTACAAACTGCATCGCCACTGCAGAGCACAGCAATATTCCCACAGCTGGATGCAGGAATACACCTGCCTTTTCCCTGCCTTCCACAGAAATGGTGTATTTTGACACCCCGGTGACATCGCTATCCCGTTCACCAGCCGAGGGCGAACCGCGCCGTGTGCCCCGCAAGCCGCAGCACGCCCGGCCCCGCAGCCGGTCCCGCGGGACAGGGACCTCGCGTCCCCGCCAGGACGGGACACCTCACGCTCCTGCTTTCACACCCCGCACTCGGGGGCGCGCTGGATCTCAGAGGCAGGGGTCCCTGTGGGTTTAAGCAGCGGGGCCGCGCCCGCCTGCGCTTGCAGGCGGCAGGTGTGCACCAGCGGGCACCTGCGGCGGCCGAAGCGGCGGCAAGGGGGGAGGGAGGGCCGGCCGGCCGGCCGACAGACAGACAGACAGACAGACAGACGGGCGGGGTCGGGCACTGCCCGGAGCCCCCCCCGCAGCACGGCGCTCCCCGCGGGGCGGAGCCTCTCCTCAGGCCGGCGCCCGCGCGCGGGGCGGGGCTCACCTGAGGCGGGGCCCCGCGCGCTCCCTCTCGAGGGTGATGTACTGCGCGCCCAGGTCGGCGGTGCAGGCGGCGTCCCGCGGGCTGCGGCTCGTGCTCATGCGGCCCCCTGCGCGAGAGCCAGTCAGACGGCACGCCACGCCACGCCACGCCACGCCACGCCACGCCACGCCACGCCACGCCACGCCACGCCACGCCACGCCACGCCACGCCACGCCACGCGCCGGGCCCACCTGCGCCGCGTGCCTTGTCCCAGACGGCGATGGGTCCCAGTGGCGCCCCCCGCAGCAGCGCCGCGCAGACGCCGCCCGTCAGCCCCGCGCCCACCACCAGCACCCGCGCCATGGCCTGCACCGCCCCGCCCCGCCCCGCGCGGGGGCGGGCACTCCGCGCCGCCTTGGCCCCCCCCCGCGGGGGACGCGACACGCCCCGCCCCGCCAACGTGGGGGGGAGGTGCACGGGAGGCGTGCACCCACGGCTGTACCCACGCGCGCGCGCACGCGCCGCTGCACGCGCACATGTGCACGCGCTCCACCCCCCTCGTCCCACGGGCACGCACACTCGTGCACTCCCCCTCGCACGCAGGCCTATGCACACACGTGCATGCACACACGTGTGCGCAGCTACGCGCATATGTGCACACACAGCCCTGCACACGTGTGCACACGCTCCCCACTGCGTGCACGCCTGTGGACACTCCGCCCCACATGCATACCCGTGCACAACGCCTGCACACAGAGCCCTGCATCCACACCCCTGCACACATGCATGCAGGCACACACACCCCTGCATGCACAAGTGCACACGCACACACCCCTGCACACACACATGCACGCATACACACCCCTACACGTGCAGCCCCTGCATGCAGCCCCGTGCACACATCCACACACACAGAGTCACCTGTGCAGACACACATAGGCCCTTGCACCCATATGCGTGCACACACACGTACACAGACACACCCCTGCACACACACGTACACGCACCTCCCCTGCGTGCACACCTGTGCTCACACACCCCCCTTCCCACAGGTGCCTTTTGGGGCAGGGGCTGCCCCAGTCCCTGGCCACCTCGGTGGCCTCTGCCTGTCTCGCCCCGCTCTGCCCTTGGCACGCCTCCTCTCTGAGACGCGTGGGCCCCTGGCGGCCCCTTGCTCCTCTCTTGGCCCCAGCCCTGACCTCGCCCTCCCAGGGAAGGACACAAGCGTCAGAGGGCTGAGGCGGAGGTGGGCACGGCAGCGGGGGGACCCTCATGCAGAGAAAGAAAGGCCAGCACGGAGTATCGGCCATGGTAATAACACCCTCTTGGGAAGGCGCCAAAGAAGTGACTACTGCAACCTGCAAACGCGTCTAAGGGTCACCTCCAAGCTTTACAGCGGGATAACCCACGGCATGGAGGGGCTGGGAGCTGCTGAGCTCCTCTTCTCAAGGATGGCTGGATGCCAGGGGCTAAAGCCAGCAGAGATAGAGAAGGTGATGTGGGATGCAGTGTTTGCACAGCTGTCAGTCTGCTGGGGGACCATGTGGTGAACACTGGAATTTACTGTTTAAAATGAGACTGTAATGGATTGATTTGAAAGCCATAATTAAATGCTCAGTAATTTTCTGTTTGACATGCCTTGCCTTGCAGTCCTGCAATTCCTGTAGAAAGCACCAAGTTGCCCTTGAGCTCCAGCAATTAATTGCATTACGGACTGTGGTTCAAAGGTGTTTTCTATCTTTCGGACAGGAGCAGATATATTAGACAAAAGTAACAGAAGAAAAGGTCACGCATATGATGTTATATTTTAGCACACTTGCGATTTCCAGTGGTCAGTAGGCAATTGCAAGGGCTGCTACCTTTCCCCTTACTGGAATTTCTAAAAGTCTGTTCCACCTCCCTGAAAATCTCTCAGCTGAGATGAGTTTCCTGAGCCACAGGACATGCGTTAATGCTTTAAGTGCCATCTAGGCCACCAGACTAAGTCTGAGTCCTACCTAGGGTGTTTTCCTGCCCACATCTCTCCTTTTGCTGCTGGAAATCACCCGTTGTTAGCTTACAGTGAAAGCACAGGTTGTTCTTTACCGCGTGCTGCTGTGCTTCCCAGGCTTTTATTAGTGAGCAGCGTTTCTCTGGACGTCAACAGAGCATCTAAGCGGTAGGAAACCAAAACCTGGTAAGTGCGGATCTGGCTCGAGGCTCCCCTGCTTCCAGCGGCACTGACACCATAGATGTGTTCTAGGCAAAGTGAGGGTGCAGCAGAATCTCCCTTCTTGATCTCGCCCGGACCCTCACCAGTTCGTGCATCTTCTCTGAAGTGTGTGCCACAGGCTGGATGGCTGCCTGGCACTCCTGCTCAGAGGCCCCAAAATAACTTCGTGGGTTTTGTACCAAGAACACAGCTCCATTTTCTGAAGTACTGTTGCTCAGCGGTGTTAGTCCTCATTCTGTGTATGTCCACCAGGTTTTCTTTTCTATGTATAATTTTTTATAAGGTTTTTTACTCAACTTCAGTTTATCTGATGGTTAGTGAGTGACAAAGAGCAAAACTAGTCTACGGATTACAGTCCAGGGAGATCAGGTTGGAGGTGATGAATCCTTCTTCTCCCAGAGCAGGGAGCATCCCTGGGGCAGGTGCCCAGAGAGACGGGTGTCTCCATCCTGGGGGGGTTCAGGTTCTGGCAGGGTCAAGCCATGGCCACCCTGACCTTGTACTGCTGATAGTCCCACTCCAGCTGGACAAGAGATGCAATTCTTCCAAATCCTTCCAAATAACACATCTTTGTATCATTCCAGTCCAATTCTTCAGGCTACAAGGAATATTTTGAGTTCTAATCCCATTTTCTAGAACATTTTAGTTTCCTCCCATCCTGGTGTTAACCGCAAACCACATAAACATAATCTCTGTTCATTTTTCCAAATTAGTGACGATAATTAATTGTACTGGGCCTATGGCAGACTTGTGAGATACACTTGAAAAGTCTTGCCAGTTCAGTGATGAAAACCAACTTTTGAGTTTCCTCTTTTAAACTGATTGCACCCGCACAGAACTATGATTTCATTTCGACCATTGCACGTCTGGATTTGCTGCAGGGATTTCAAAGCAGTGCACTGACAGCTTGTGATGGGGGAAGCATGTATAGCAGTCTTCGCTATAGACAGGTAAGCTTCTTCAAACAGCCAAGGTCATGGTCTTCTCTTTCACTTACACTTTCTGTTCCCATTTGAGCCTGGTTCAATTCCTCTGAATTTATTGTCCTCCCTTCACAAATTGGGCATGCAAGTAGCAAGTCAGCAGGACCTCTGCTTGGAACAACAGTCCTTTCTATTCTAAACTCTATTTCACAAATACCTTCTAAATGGAATAAAGCATTAGATGCTTTCCACTTACCCAGCATTCTTGTGGAAGACCATAATCTGCCATAGAAAGCAGTAATGACAGTGTGACCAGTGACTATCTGAAACCTACAAACCGTAAGTCTCCATGCTGGTTGTAAGTTGTCTAGACACGATGAAAAACAAGGTGCTAAGTCCTTCTGCCACCCAGACGTAAAGTCACAAGGTGAGTGGTGAGCAGTTAACTCTGCCCCCCTTGGGAGCTCAGGCAATTCTTGTTCTATGGCAAGAAGAGTACCGGACACATAGAAAAAAAAGCTTCTTTCTTCCTTAAGAAGCAAGAAAAATAAAATTTTTCAGGAAGTGGCATGCTGCTTAACTGGAATAATTACACTGCTGGTAAGAAGATATGATGCTGACAAATCACCTGATGGCAAGTCCTTATGGTGTTGAGCTAAAGCAACCCTCCACATGCGTCTTGTTTTCAAGAACTTGCTTCCAAACGCTTTCCTGCTGTTATGAAGCTGAAGGAAAGGTTAGTGCTTGCATGAAGCGTAACCACAAACCACAGCAGAGCTGGTTGGAAGAGACCATTAGAAGTTTCCAGACCAACCTCCTGCCTGACGCAACTAAAATTTTGCCTGTTTATCAAAGTTGATCACATTGTAGTATCAGAACCAGAATTTCTAACAGGACAGAACAAATTTACTAATTAATTTAAATTAAATTTACTTGTTTAATTTACTCATTAAATTGTGGCACATAAGGTTACACTGCATCTTTTAATAAAATTTCTCTTCTTTCTGGAAGAAAACCTTTCCAGGTTTTTTTTTTCCTTAACTCCCAAAGAATAGCAATTCCCTTGCGCGGTGCATATTCTATTGCATTGCAGCATTGTCTCTCCTTTGTGAAACCCTTGTTTTCCATCTCTTTAGATGGGTCTGCCGCTCTACGATGCAAAGGACATGAAACTGCCAACGGCCACCCGGAGTGGTGGAGTGACTGCCTGGCTGGCCCCTGCGACATTGCCCACCTGCTCCCCCAGATCGGGAACCTGATCCACCACAAGGTGATTCCCCAGTGGAACCACCTGGATTTCCTACTGAGGCTCGATGCAACCAAGGTTTTGTACCAGGAAATTGTCGCCATGATGAAGAGGCATCCATAAAGCTGCTCTTTTGATTTGATACATTTTTTGCTGATGTCTCTTGTAAGACTCATGCCGTCTTCAGAGGATTTTGAAATATGTCGCTATTTGGAGCACCTGAATGTAGGTTGATTAAAATGTTCTGCTTTTAACTAGAGCAGTGACAGGGTCAGGACAGGAGCCTTTATGCTCTTCCTGACTGGCACTTCATTTCTTTTCTTATTCTTTTTTTCCTCCCATTTGTCTTTTTTTTTTCCTTCTTATTTTCTTTTCTTTTTTTTTCCCTTATTTTTCTTGAATTTCTTTTTTTCTTCATTAGCCATATACAGGAAACATAGATGGTGAAGCTGTGTTTTCAGACATTTCATTAAGACCAATATCACAGTGATCTATTCTCTGAGATATGATGGATCCTATGTAGCCTTTCCCACATAGTTAGCTTTATAGTGCCTCCAATCCCCTTGAGACCTGGGGGTCTGGGCCCCCTCGTAACTCAGTTAATTCCTGGCTTCATCGGAGACACAAAATTCACTATTGCCATTTGAGAGCTGGCACGGTTACCCCTGGACCTTTATTACTACCAATGTGGATCAGAAAGAGACCTAACAGGTCTGTGGTGAAAAACCACAGCAGAAATACATCTCCTTAGAAGAAACACAGTACTAGTGTTTTTGAAATTCAATAAAAATTGTAATTAATTGCATTTTTAATGTGTGGGGGTTTTTTCCTTTCAACAAATAAGAAGCCAAAAAGCAATATTTGAGAAGGAAATAAATCCTGAAAAGTAATTACAAGAAAGACAGTCCAACATGTGATTCTGATACGCAATGTGCCAAATCCAAATTAAAAAAGGGGCTTAGGGAATGTACAAAGTGCCTACATCTTAGGGTTTATCTGAGATGTTTTGGTAATAAGGTTGAGTCATTCATTTTGTGATGCATGTTTTCTGACTACAGTGCTTTCTTCAAACCCCGTAAGTATACATGTGACCAAGCAGCGCTGCAGAAATCACCTCTGGTAGCGCATCATTCATGCAGCAGACCAGGCATGCACGTAGCTGCCAATCACAGAGGGTTCAGTCTATGTTTGGCTGAATAATATTATCAATATCAGTACTTTGCAAAGAAATACGATGAAGTCTGCCTACTTTAAGAAGACTTCTACATATTCCTGTCTTTACAGGTCTGGGACAAATTGTGTTAAATATTGCCAGATTCTGACCATTTGCTCTGAACAAACCTACAGCAGCATTTCTTTGCATGGCCAAGCATGAGAGAATATGTTTCTTCATCACAGGCTCCCTACATACATGGAAAATAGAGGCTGAACTGTTATACCTGAGTTCACATGAAACAAAATTTGCAGATCCTCTCTAAAACCCTACTCTGTACCTTTACCTTTAGTTAGAAACAGAAGAAGAGTTGGCTTAAATTTCACTGTTAAATATGGTCATGACTATTTTTCCCATTTTTAGCAATATTTTAGACTAACCAAGGCATGTGGACCAAAAGAAAACAGGTCAGGGAGCTACGCCTTGCCTTAAACAGGCCTATCTGCTTTCTGCCGTGAGAAAGAAGCCTGCCCATCCCATGCAGCACCTGGATGCTCTCTAGCTGCTGGTATCACGTTGACTAGCTGTTGTTTAAAAGTAGCTATTTTTCTTCTGCTGTAGTATAGGAAACATCTTTAAACCTTCAATGCAGAATGACATCATCCTTCAACCTAGCTGATTGCCCCCATACAACACCTCATATGATGGATTGCAGGTCTTTGCATGTGTTTCCCCTGAATAAGAGAAAGAAGAGGGTCTGCCATTGTGTGGAAAGTTCTTTGTGGAAGGTCGTAGTTCCCCCTTTTAGGGGGACCTGAAAATTTCTTTCTCAGTTTTGTTCCAGCCAGTCCCTTTTGGAACGGTTGCAAGCTATATTATTTTTGGTTGCCCTTGTAGATCTGGCCATATCATTTATCCTGAATAGTCGGGAGGTCTTACTTCTTTCTTCAATTCAACATGCATCTGCAGACCAACTGAACAGCTGGGAATCAAAGTGGGAAGCCCCACGTGCTGCACCATGCTGCATCTCTTGCACCACAGCATTTACAGAAAAGTGATCTCAGAGGTGCCATGACGTGTTGATGACTTTTCCTTTAGCCTGAAGGAAGAACAGCTATTTTATAACAGCATCCTTGTTTCTGCCAGCCAAAGTCCTGAGGCTTATCAGAAAAGCTTGATAAACATCTTAATGATATGACAATCAGAAGAATCAGCTTGTTTCAAGGAGGAAGAATCTAGTTATGAGGCAAAGTAACATTTCAAGGAGAAACTACTCACAGTCATGCACTGGGATACTGCCAAACTTTCAGTCTGTCATGCTTCCTTTAAACTTTTCTGAGACCTGCATCACCTAGAAGTAGCCATAAAAGGCAAAGTAGATTGATGAGAGCTTGGGGGGAACACAGAAAATAATTTTGGGTGGAGAACAGTCTTTCCAAATGCTGTTGTGCGTTATTTTTGATAACAGAATTCGTTACTAGAATTTGTTTGGTGGAAGTGAATGACAGTGATTCCTCTCTGATGCTGGACATCCTTGTGCTGGACTTGCTGATGCAAGTAGAGCTGATGCTACTATTGCACCAGCTGAAACACTCATCTTACCCTGTAGTGTGCCTCCAGCAGAGCAGAGAAAGTCAGTCAGGAGCCTACTTGCAAACAATTCCCCATCCTCCCAAGCCAGCCATGATACTATTGAATGCTCCAGGATGGATATTGCAAGTCTTTGTCCACTTGCTTGATCGATCCATGTAAACTTCTGGCATCTTCAGCATCCTTTGGTGAGAAGCTTGACAGAGTGACTCCTAGGAAGAACAAAGAGGACACCATGGCCATGGCACAGTGGTGGTGTTCTATGTTTGTTCCTCTGCTGCTTTCTTCATAGATCCTGTCCTAAGCCTTTCTTCTCTGAAGAGCAAAGTCAGCAAGCAGAAATGAAAATTTAATGAAAGTTATTTATGAACAGAAGCTTGCAATCATTACAGTTTCCTGGTATATCACAAAGCCACGTTGACTGCAGTAAACAATTCATTATTTAATTATTTAATTTGTTTGTCCTCTGTTTTCTTCCTAAATATGTTGCTTCTGCTTCTGCCTCATTCCAAGAAGCCTTCTGTAAAATTGTCTTCTGAGGTAATGCTCTTTACCCAAGTAGATTTTTCAGTTTGTTTGAGACAGTCTGTTTCCAGTAAATACTTTTTTCTCTTCTAAAAAAATTACTTTTCAATTTTATCGGATGATCAGATTATCAGATTAGGCAATTGTTTACTTTTCTATCCTTAATAAATTCTCTAAGCATCTTTCCGTAGTGAAAATTCTTGCATAAGTCAACCCTGTTTAAACACATCTTTTTTTTCTTTCAGTTCTCTTTCCAGTTATGCAGAAACAATTTGCCCAGAGTAAAAAAATGCAGCTTCACTTGGTATTGTGCCATAGGTACAAAAGGGCTTTTCCCTGGTTGCTTTCTCTCCTTTGTTGTGCTTAAACATTTTCTTTCTCTTTTAAAACCCTGAAACAAAGCCATGACCCAAATCCTTGCTGAAATGAAAATAAATCTGCTGCTGGCAGTGGGAGACGTTTGCAGATGAGACACATGGCACATAGCTGGATAAAGGAGATGTATATAAATAAATAAACAATCAGCACCCAAATCCTTCCCCAGGGGCAGCAGCTCTACAGAGGGGGCTGGAGACCCCAGGCACAGCCCCTTGGCCAGGATTGAGGGATGCCCCAACTCACCTAGACATGACCCCTAGTGATCTGCTGCTGGCATCCCCCCATATCTCCTCCCAGTGGGGTGTGCTTGCTGGGCACCCCAGGAGCTGGGAAACACAGTGCCCCTTGCTGGGACCACTGGGATGGCACCCACTCACCTCTGTGGGAGAAGATGACCTCTTTTATTGCATGCAGGTTTGGTGGGAAAGGGTAATTGAAGCTGACAAGGCTGCATGCCGGACTCCACCACCTGCTGAGTCACCAGATTGTCTCTTGGCTGACAGATGAACATGTCCCTAAATCAAAGGATGTCAAATAGGCTTTTGCCACAGGGCTTGCAGGCTCCTGGAAGAGCAAGTCTCAGCTGGCCGGCTTGAGAAGGAGCCAAGCTGCTGCTGCACCAGCCAAAATCCTGACGTCCCCGGGGAGCAGCAGAGGGATGTGAAGGGCTCCAAAGGCAAGGAGAGAGAGCCACAGGTGTCATGAGAGGGACAGGCCCAGAACCAGTCTTTTGTCAACACCATCCTCCTGGCCCCACAGGTTTCCCTTTCTCTCTGTGCTGGGCAGAGAAGTTGGATGGATGCTAGGGGCAGCTTTCCAGTGCCTGGAGGTACTGGTGATATCAGGTCCTTGCGTTGCTCTCTGTCACTTGCTTCCTGATCAGTCATCCTGGAGGACAGGTCACACTAACCCAATCACCAAAGGACACTCATCTTGGTCTTAACCCACAAGGGCTGCCACTTGTTCCACCCTGCAATGCTTTGGCAAAGGTTTGGGAAAGCAATGGTCTGCTTCCATGTTAAACACCGTATCATGTCCCCAGACCCTGCCCGGGTTGTCTTCTTGGCATCTCCTCTGGGAGCAGAAGCAATACAACCTCTTGCTGTCCTTCTCCTGCTAGGAACCACCAGCTCTCAACCAAGACACACACAGGGGTTAAAACAGGCTACAAAATCTTACATAGAAGCCTGTTGATCTTGTTCAAGCACCAATGGGTTTGCCAGCCAAAACCCTCTTTGCTACACCCTTTCCATGATGATTGGCACCTGGACCAGTGCGCGTGGTGCCTCTGAGGGTGCAGCCGTGAGCTGCGGGCAGGATGCTCTCATTGCTGGGATGAGGACACCATGACTGATGGAGAAGGAGCCCCAGGGCCAGGCAACAGAGGGCTGGGACACCCTCTCTGAGGACGTGCACAGGGTAATTCAGTGGTTTAATGCAAAAGGTGACATGTTTTCCTAAGTGAAATTCCTCATGCTAAACATGCATTTTGGCTAAAGGTCATGGCGTACCCAAACCAGAAATTAAAGAGGAACAAAGATGCTCTTGTGCCCACTCCACCTTTTATGCACTGAAATTATATCAGTGTCAGGAACGAAACAGCCAGAAGGCAAAAGGCAGGGTTGAAATCTGAAGACTGCCAGGGGAGACAGAAAATCGTGAGTGTTATGAGAGGTCAAGCCTCAGCCCTTTGGATTTCTTTCTACCACTGGAGAATGCCGGGGTTATCACAGTTCAGACAAGAGGGTCATGCCAGTCGCAGCACAAATTTCTCAGCTAATATCTCCTCATCCTTCAGCTCTACGCATGTCTTCCCTTATGCCTTCTCACCAGTTCCCAGCTTTCTGCTCCTTCACCAGGAATTGTTCCGGTCTCTAGGATTTCATTCCTGATTTTTTTTAACAGCTATGAACAAAAGTGATAGCTGGCTAGTTGTTGATTTATTAATGTTTTTACCATAACCAGAACATGCACTTGAGAAAGCAGATATTTGCAGGTGTTAAATACATTCATATTTCCACTTTCTTATCCTGATGAGTGGCTCTACTGGCCAAGCAACTGTCAGTGAGGCGGGGAGATGCTGGTGTCTTTTCCTTGGAAACATTTGATGTCCCTGAGTTGCTGTTTCCGATTGCCCACCTCTTTAGTCAGGTTTTCACACTGAGGTTTTTTTCCCGAGTCCTGAAGTTGCTGACAAGATAGAAATAGCTCAGTTCTGGTCACTGGGCAACACCAAGAGGGACTCCCTGTAGACCCAGGTCATCTTCTTCTGGGTGCCATCTTAATCTATTCAAATTGCAATACTCTGCCATTCCCACCCCTGGTATAAAAGGTGGAGCTTTCAAACCTTTGCTTGCGCTACCTGGCAAGATGAAAGGCCTATACAGAGGACTCATCCATACTTGGTGATGGGCTACTCTGCTGCCACAAGCCAACAGATTAATGGCTTTGGCAATTACGGGACTTATCTCTGAAGAGTCCTGTTGGTTAGGTAGAATCAAGAAAACAAGGTGCTCTTCTACCATTTCTGTGGGCTCTGGAAACATGTCTCAGCACTACTTCTGGCTATTGACATTGCTCAAGGTCCCCTATTTCCACCTATTATTAAACATAATTTAGCTGGTTCTTCTGTTTCTGAAGCTTCTTTCTCCATTTTTTATTACTGAATTTCTGGCAAATTTGCACATGCTCTTGGGCCTGTTTCTATGCATGTGCCCACACGCGTATTCAAAGGAGAAACACCTTCTGCAGGGACTCCTCTGCAGATGCTGTGAGGCTCAGCAGCCAGGTAGCTCTGCTCCATGTTAGCCACACTGGATGTATACAGGCTGCTTTCAGGCAACCAGCCTTGTCAGCTGTCCCCGGTGCCTGAAACTAAGTCACTGTGCTACAAATTCCTGCCCTGTTTAATGCTGCATGAATATAGACAAAACCACCAATTATATTGTTGCAGAGAGCCATCAATGAGTTAATCCCTCCAGGGTAAACAGAGTTACTGGAATTTACTCTTCTTGTCTGGATGTTTTTTTTTCATTTAAACACTAAGAAGCTAAACAGGATAAGCAAGAAAAGCTTGGCAAGAAACAATGTGACTGGAGAGGGACAGCTAGGTGGATTTATGAGGTGAGGAAGGACTCAACCCCTCTGAGCTCCTCTTGCACATTTTTAACAGCAGAAAATTAGCAGGTTTTGAACTTTACTCAGTGCAGCGAGGAGGCACTGGTGAGTACTGTCTCCTACTACTTTGACCTTTGCCAGCTGTGCCCAGCTCAGAGCCCCCCACACCAGATGTGGCCTCTCTGTTTCCTCCCCTGCCTCCTGCCCTTCCTCATCCCTTGGGGACCCCAAGCTCTCACCACTCACATGCCACTGGGTGCTCCTGCTTGGCTGGCCTCAGCCAGAGCTGCAGGATGCTGTCGAGCACCTGGTGACAAGTAGAGGGTACTGTATAGGGCTGCAGCTGGCACAGTTTGGGCTGGAAATGCCTCTGCCCCATTGCAGTATCAGGTATTGGTGCTGCTGCCCCCGGCACAGCCACCACCCTGTTCATGCCAACACTGTTACCTCCCAGGCTCTGCACAGAGACAAGATATGGCTGCTTCTGGTGGCCCTGTTCCTGGTCCAGGGGTTGGGTGATGCCATCCCATGCACAGAAGTGAGCCACAACAACCCCGAGTAGTTCATGAACATTACAAGTGCTGGGGGGGCATCCAGGCTTCCCAATGGGGTGTGCCCAAAGTCCTCCCTGAGCGACCAGTCGGGCTCTCCCCATCCCTCACCCTGGTGTCTGCACCCATGGGCAGCCAGGAGGGTCTGGGCACATCCCCGCAGGCTGTGCTGGGCTGTTGGCCAACCGGTCATGGCATTGCTCCTTTGTCACTTGTGTCACCCCCTTTCACCCACCTGCAGAGGGAGCCGTTTGGCCTCTGGGGTGCCCCTAGGGATCTAGGCAACCTCCATGCCTTTCTGAGTGGCTCTTCCACAACGAGAACCTCTTCAAGTCTCCTGGAGATGGTCAGATCACATGTTCCACGTCTTGCCACTCCACAGGTGGAAAGGATTTTTGAGGGGGTGGGGAAATAGTTTAAGCATCTTCCTCACGTTCAGCATCTACGCTCATTGCTTGCTCCTCACTGTCCCTCCAGACCCCAGCATCAACTTCCCCAGACGGCTTTGTCTCTCTCACCCTGGCTTTCCCTTGCTGTGTTCTCATTTTCTCATCCTAATTAGTTACGCAGTTAATAATTGATAACCAAAATCAGGAAGCAGAGTTGCTTTTGCCACTGTATCAACCTTCCCCTGAGCTCCCACCCCACCACTGGGTCAGTACCATCAGGATCCATGGGGAGATGGGGGAGGCATCCGGTGAGGGGGGTTTAATATGCCCATCTCTCCTGCTCCAGGTGACAGTAAAACCCACCAATCCTCCTAAAATAGCTGGCTGGCTACCCCAGCGGTATCAGTGTCAGGCAGGTACCAACCCACTGTGTCCATGCCCTGTGGCAGGTGACTTTCAGGAGGGAAGAAGGAGCTCTGCTGGGATGAGAGCAGAGAGTGGCACTAGCCAGGGCATGTAGCTGCTGGCTGCTCAGCGAGCTCTGTGCAAACAGGTTTTTCCTTTTTGGTGGATTTAAGAGAAGAACCTGAACACGGGAGGCACCCTTCCCTGTGATTTAACTGACCAAATAAGAAATGTCATAATGTCATGGTAGGTGCCACATCTCATTAGGGGCTGGCTTACTTAATAATGATACTGTCATGGGACAGGGGCACCAAGGATGAAAATTATGAGTCAAAAGATTTTAAATGGTGGGTTTTTTGGGTACCCATTATTTCTGTTGGCAGCTCAAATAAATAATGAGAAAAAAATCCAATCTGAAAGCTTGCACAAACTAATTATGAAGAGTTGCCTTGCTCTCAGGTCATAAAATTGAAAATTAAAGACTCATTTTGAGATGCTGTTGGCTCTAGCGTGGTGTTTGAGCTTTGTACAATCTGCCTGGATGTACAGTGCAGGTCTGTATAGGCATGTGATTCACTGGGTTGTTCACTTGTAACGTCTTGAAGTGGACATTAGTGGGAGGCCAGGCCAGACAGCAACACCAAAGCTCTGATGTGGCAAGATTCCTGTATTGTTGCAGACATCAGCTTGACCTAAAGATGAAAGTGGGATTTCTGCTGCCAATTACACTGAGGTGTCCTAAGTTATTAGTGTCTGTGACTGAGACATCAGGAGGCCAGGTGGGCACTCGACGTAGAGAGATCTTGTTGAAGCTGTTCTCAGGCTGAGAACAGAGAGTTATTCTTAGCTAACACTGTGGGCCATGTTAAAAGGACTGGAGGAAAGCAAATGTCACTCCAATCTTCATAAAGGGCAAGAAGGAGGACCTAGGGAACTATAGGGCAGTCAGCCTCACCTCTGTCCCTGGAAAGGGGATGGAGCAGTTCATCCTGGAGGTCACCTCCAGGCATGGAGAGGAAAAGAAGGTTACCAGAAACAGTCAACATGGATTCACTATGGGAAGATTGTGCTTGACCAACCTGATAGCATATGATGGCGTGACTGGCTGGGTTGATGGAGGGAGAGCAGTGGATGTTGTCTATCTTGACTTCAGTAAGGCATTCGACACTGTCTCCCAGAGCACCCTCACAGGCAAGCTAAGGAAGTGTGGGTTGGATGAGTGGGGAGTGAGGTGGATTGAGAACTGGCTGAACAGCAGAGCTCCAGAGGGTTGTGATCAATGGAGCAGAGTCTGCTGGAGGCCTGTCACTAGTGGTGTTCTCCAGGGGTCTGTGCTGGGTCCAGTCCTGTTCTATATGTTCATCAATGACCTGGATGAAGGGACAGAGCATCCCCTCAGCAAGTTCACTGACAACACCAAGCTGGGAGGAGCGGCTGATACACCAGAGGCTGTGCTGGCATCCAGCGAGCCCTGGCCAGGCTGGGGAGCTGGGCCCAGGGGAACCTCAGGGAATTCAACAGGAGCCAGTGCAAGGTCCTGCCCCTGGGGAGGAACAACCCCCCGCACCAGCACAGGCTGGGGGGGACCTGCTGGGGAGCGGCTCTGCTGAGAGGCCCTGGGGGTGCTGGGGGGCAGCGAGGTGACCCTGAGCCAGCACCGGGCCCTTGGGGCCAAGGGGGCCAGCGGTATTCTGGTCTGCATGAAAAGGAGTGTGGGCAGCAGGGCGAGATAGGTCATCCTCCCCCTCTACTCTGCCCCAGTGAGACCACATCTGGAGTGCTGTGTCCAGTTTTGGGCCCCCCAGTTTAAGGACAGGGAACTGCTTGAGCAAGTCCAGCGGAGAGCTACCAAGATGATCAGGGGCTTGGAGCATCTCCCTTATGAGGAAAGGCTGAGAGACCTGGGTTTGTTCAGCCTGGAGAAGAGAAGGCTGATGGGGGATCTTATCAATACCTATAAATATCTAAAGGGTGGGTATCAGGATGATGGCACTAGGCTCTTTTTAATAGTCACCAATGACAGGACAAGGGGCAATGGGCACAAGTTGGAACATGGGAAGTTCCACTTAACTATGAGAAAAAACTTCTTCCCTGTGCGGGTGCCAGAGCAGGGGCACAGGCTGCCCAGAGAGGCTGTGGGGTCCCTTCCCTGGAGACATTAAAAACCTGGCTGGACGCGTTCCTGAGCCCCCTGCTCTGGGTGTCCCTGCACAAGCAGTGGGGTTGGACAAGATGATCTCCAGAGGTCCCTTCCAACCCCTACTATTCTGCGATTCTGTGAAATTCAACTTCCTAGAAAACACAGCTGGGTTTCTTCCATAAGGCGTACCCCAGGTGGTGATGTGGAACACTGTTTTGGGTGGGTTATCTCCCAGGAAAGACCTAGCCTAACGCCAAGGCCCAGATGTTTCCCTTTCACCACCTCTCAGGCGTGGTGTGCATCACCCTCTCTAGTTTTATTCTACTGAGAATAATTTTTCTCTCCTGCAGTCAGTTCTCACCCCCTCCAGCCTTTCTAGGACCACAGACAAGGTCACTTTCCATCCCTCCTTCACCTAAACCCACAACCCAGAGTACATGCTCAATTTCTGGAGTAAAATTTTGTGCTTGCAATACCATGAGCCAGCAAAAGTTAAAAAAAACCCAACAACAAAACAGCCAAACAGTTTATCCTGCACACCTCGCCCCAGCAATGGGGTGCAAACAGAACCCCAGTGAGGCCCACCAAGCAAAGGGTTGAAGCTTGGCTGTGATGCAAGAGTTTATTGCAATCTGTAGTCACAGAGGGCAGGCAGAAATAACACTGTTACGTTTGAGATAGTCGGTGTGAAATAGGGTGATAGGAGACATTTTTAAGAAGGGAAGAGCAGAATGGCAACCCTCACACAAAACCTATGTGTCCAGGCACGTGGGAACAGGTAGCTCCTCCATCCCAGGGAAACACATGGGCCATTCATGGATTTTGCTCCATCAGCGTGACCATCTGCCTGTACATGCGTTGAGGGGCATCCCGACCCCAGTGGTGGTCAAAGTGATTCCAGTCAGGGAAGTGCTCATGAAAAACAAGCTTGGTGATGCGGGGGAGCAAGCGCTGGGTCTCCTGAGGGGGATTCACCCAGTCCTCCCCACCACTCCACAGCGCAGTCGGCACCATCATGTCTTCTATCCTGTACAAAGGGGGGTTGGCCTGGGAGGGGGAAAACACTCCTGGTTTTTGCACGTTCTGACACCAATAGCACTAATGGATGGGGTGTGCTGCCCCTGGCATCCCAGAGGACTTGGGCCATGCTGGCCACTGGAGGAGGCTACCCCAATCCTGGTCCCAGACAGCCCCATCCTCTGGTCTTCCTTCCACAAGTGCCCATTTACCTGGTTGTACTTTTCCTGGTTCTTCTCCCCATAATCAAACTGCTTGAACACCCCGGTTTTGGCAGTCTAGAATGCAGAGGCAAAGTGTTAACCTCATGTGAGTAATCCCTTAGACCAGCCCCACTGCAAACAAAGGGCAGCAGTAGGGTCCAGGCGAGCAGTCTGTGCCCAGCACATCCCTGGTGTCTGGGCCAGCACTTGCTGGTGCCCATCCCGTGGGCCAGAGCAAAGAGGGAGTCCCAAAAACACCTACATGGGGTCCTTACCTAAGGCAGAGGTGGGTATCTGGTGACTCTGGCTTGGTCAGCCAGAAGCAGTAGCTAACAGCTGTGGCTTTTGAGACACCTTGGTGCAGCAACTTAAAAATCCCTTTTATCGGCTTTTCTGATTCTACCTCCTTACCTGTCTCCAGGGTGAATGAAGTAGCATTGTAAAATACTGTATTCTTGGATTAAAACAAAAAGCATTAGTTACAGTTTTTATAAAATCAGAGTCTCTACCTGTCCCCAGTGGAGAAGAGTTTTTACTGATGTATAGTCTGGAAAATGAGCTAGGTATACATCCAGTCGGCTCTGCAGGAAAAAGAAAGCATTTTGTGAGTTGGGAATTATGAAAATCTGTCTAGGCAAAAACAATCATTTTGTCTTGTAGCTGCAATATAAACATTATATGTTCCAGCAGCTTTATTCTGTTCAGAGCTAGGAGTAGCTTTTAAAGGTAAACCAGTTAACCATTACTTCAAAATGGAAATACAACTGGTCCAATCAAATTTTTTGTTATTTTTTTCTGTAAACTTGTTGCAGGCCAGCAGAAAATGAGGCAGGAGATACCTTTCCTTTGCAGACAAGACCATAAGTGATTCTTTCCTACCGAAGCCTCCATTAGGTTTAACACCCCAACATCACTGAAAGAAATCTTCAAATAACTGCTGCCTTGAACAGTGCTTTTCATACCTTATTTTGGTTCTTAAATTCATATTTGTATCTCATTAGCTGTCTCCAGGTATTTAGGAAAACTGGAGATGGCTGTGACCTGGAGTCCCTGATGCACCCACCATGTTCAAGTTCTTCTTGTTGTACCCGCCAATGAGGAAGATCTCATTTTCACAGACTTCAGCTGTCAGTAGATTGCTGCACGTCTTGGCAATGGTGGCTCTCTCCTTCCTCCCCACCAGAGTCAGTTGTTTTGTTCCAAATATTGCCTGCAAGAGCACAAGGAAACAGGTCACAATGGGTCCTGCAACACACGTTCCCTCTCCACAGGAACATCTTGTCCCCAGCCAGTGCTGACAGGCAATCCTCAATATGATTGTTGACACATTTGGGCTAGCCAGACTCTAGAGGAGGTTGACCCATGGTCACACCCGACTCTCAGAGCAGCATGAAACCATCACTGTCCTTTCCATGCCATGCTACCATCCCCGTTGTCCTGGTGCATCATCCCTAAGGTACCAGCTTCCAAAGCTCAGCCCAGGATGGCCAGAATCATGCCATTTGTGTGCCTCCTCCTTTGACAGATGCTCCTCAAGTGGAGTGCATCCAGGGAGAGCACCAGCAACCCTTCCAGCTGCTGGAGCAAAGGGTGGAAGGGAGGCAGTGTGCGGCTGCTCTGAGCACCTATTGGGCTAAGGGACTGAGGTGCAGTGAGGTCAATAAGCAAAACCATAAACAGTAATGATAGAGAGGTACAGATATTTTAAACAGTGAAAACCGGTCGTGCTCAGCTGTATGGAGAGGGACATCCCTGTTTGGGATTTTGGGATCACTCGCCTCCCCTCATGTGCCTCCAACACCTGTCACAGGCATGGGCTCAGTGCAGAGCAGCAATGTGGGGGACATGAGCTGCCAAAAACTCCTGGGTTTTGGTAGCAGTAACACACAAACTCCTCACGTACCTTCAACACTGCGTCTGGTAAAAATGCTATCTTTAACACAGGGCCTTTGACGTGATGAAAGGTGTAGAGAGGAGCCAGTGCAAAGAAGAGTTTGATTTTCTCAGCCAGCTGTGGCATGCTAGAAAACGCTATGAAACCTGGAAAGCAGCAAGAGATCACAATAACCCTAACAGCAACAGCACTCATCCCAGATCCCCTGTTTGAGACGCAGGGTCTGAACAAAATGGAGCTGCATTGCTTCTGGATGTCAGCACAACCCAGAACCGATGGGCAAGATGCAGCAAACCTCTCCCATGCAGAAGGACCAAGAAGTCAGGTGGGAAAAGTGGCTGCATGGCCTGTGCAGCCCTCTCCCCAGCAGTCTCCAGTTTGGCACAGATATTGATGACCCTCTCTCATGGCCTCCTGGCACCCCATGCCTGTCTACTGCCCACTCCTCCTCCTCTTAACTCACCCAGAGAGTTGCCCTGAGCGTGGCCAACATAGAACAGTTTCTCCTGCCCAGTTTGCCTTAGGATGAAGCCCACCAGGGCGGGGAGGTCATACACAGCCATCTCATGGAAGCTGGGAAGCAAAGGGAGAAGCTGGAGGAGGTGCCCATCTCCCAACCTCCCATGGACATCAGGTGATTGGCAGTGGCAGCCCAGCATCCGTGCCCCATCCTTGGTCGCCTCCTCACCTGAAATCCCAAAACTCCTCTTCGTCAACAGAAAGGTTCAGGTGCCGGCAGGACCAGGTGTTGCCCCGGCTGTTTCCAATCCAGACATCGTACCCAGCATCCGCAAGGATGAAGCCCAGGCTGCTGTTGGGGAGGTTGTCCACCCAGTCACCACCATCTAAACTGAATCCATGCACTATCAACACAGGTGACCTGGATCCTGAAGGAGGAAAAATCAGGTACTTCGCACAAAAAAACCTCTTCCCATAGGGAAATAAAATGGCCCTGTGAATTTCAGTATTATTTTCTGCAGGATGCACGTTAAATATTTTCTCCTCCCATAATTTCCCTGGCTCTGCTTCTGCTTTTTTTGTTTGAAGGACTTTTGCCACCTCTGGCCCTGAGAGAACCTTGGACCAGGCAAGGGGTTTGCTCTAGGGAAGGAGCCTGTGGGGCTCGCTGGGTTACACTGCCTTGTCCCAGATGCAGCAAAACATGATGCTGAGCTCCTGCATCCCCAGGGACACCTCAAGGCAGCTGAACAAAAACTTCTAATCCCTCTTCCAGCTGCCAGAATGTGTCTGATGGCACAGGCGTTTTCACTGGCTTTGCCTTGCACACTGCCTCATCCCTGACCAGGGTCACAGCTGCTTCACCATCAGTGAAACCGAGCCTACCTGAGTGCCCAGTGTCCCCCTTGCCATGGGGAATCCGGTTGAGGCTAAGGAAGTAGCCGTCCTCTGTCAGCACATCATACTCCTCACTGTGATAGCCGTGGAAACGGATCTTCTCGCTCTGCAGGGACAACAGTCCGAGGGGAGATGGTAACTTGTTGGTGTCCATCATCCTGTGCCTGACCCAATGACACCCACTCCTGCCACCCATGCTCTCCGGTGTCACCTCCACCAGCACACATGAGACTCAGAGGTCCATCTACATTAGAGGGAGAGGCCAACCTCAAACTGGGGGCAAGAAGTGAGTGACACCCATGCAAATATTGGAAACTCCTTGTGACCCAAGCTGCTCAGCTGACCTCAGGTGCAGATGTCAGGGTAAGGGATGGGGAGAGCCCAGGTTGTCCCTCAGGGAGGACTTTGGGCACACCACCTGGGGAAGCCAAGATCCTGCGGGTGTGTTTGACGCCCCCAGCACTTACGATGTTCATTGACTGCTCGGGGTTGTCATGGCTCACTCCAGCAAGTGGGATGGCATCACCCAGCCCCTGGGCCAGGCACAGGGCCACCAGCAGCAGCCACATCTCGCCTCTCCGCAGCACCTAGGGAATATTGGTGTTGGCATGAGCAGGATGATGCGTGCACTGGAGGCACGAGCAAACACTGTGCAGCTCCAACACTGATGGCAGCACTGCCAAAGCCTGATGCTGTGGAGTGTGCATTTCCAGCCCAAACTGTGCCAGCTGCGACACCACAAGGGACACTCTGCCCAGCATTGGCTGCTCAGCAGCATCCCGCAGCTCTGGCTGAAGCCAGCTGAGCAAGAGTACACAGTGGCACACAGGTGGCAAGAGCTGAGGGTCGCCAGGGGATGCAGTGATGAAATGGAAAAGGCCACACCTGGCCTGGAGGGGGGCTCTGAGCCAGGCACAGCTGGGGCTGGCAGGGGCTCAGGGAAAGCCACATTTGCCCTTCCTCAGCACTCCTCCTCCAGACACTACCAGAGGCTAATCAGATCACTGGTTTGACTCCACAGAGGTGCTTTTATGGTCTCACCTTGAGTGTTAAAACCTACCGGTGCTGCTACTCATCACCTGGCACACACGAGTCCCCTCTCCAGGTGGGGGTTTCTGCTCTGCAAGAATGTCACCAGCCTCTGAGAGCCCATTTTCCACCTAAGAACCACATCCACGCTGTGCAGGTGGAGGGCCACTGGCTTAAGTTTGTATTTGTAGAGCTGTCTTAATATGTCATTATTACCTCCCACCAAAATCCACTTCCTAATGCTTCCCAATCCCCTGTGCCGTTAGGAACTCACCCCAGGCACATCTTGTTGACCCTTCCCACCTGGCCCTGGTCCAGCTGCAAGTGCAGTGTGGGACAAGCAGCCTCCATCCACCCCCTCACTGGGAAAATCATCAGAATGCTTCCCCTGAAAACATCTTCCCCCAAGAAGGAGGGGTCATGTTCTGCAGGAGCTTCCCTGCTACATCCCTGCCTTGGATGGTTTATAGCTTGTCTCCATGAGCTTTGCCCTCCCCAGCACCCTAGCCCAAGTGGACCCAGACTTCAGGACAGGTCCAGTGAAGTCCATTTCCCTGGTGACCGTATTTCAGGAGCTAGAAAAACTCTACCTCCCAGAGGAGGCATCTGGGTGCATTTTCTCAGCATCCTTCCAGCATGGAAAAGTCTTCCTGGTCTGCTCAGGAAAATGGGAACAAGTACCCATTGCACAGCACCATGTGGGCAGCAGAAAAATCCACACTATCACATATTAAAACAAAGTGCCAACTCAAGCCTTGCCCTGTGTTCAAGTCCACCATCAACATCTTGGTGCCTATGTCTTCCTGTGCACGTGAGGACATCCTGGGATGAAACTGCTGTGATGGTTGAAGGAAGGAGAGGTTGGATTGCCCTGTGATCCTTTAGACAAACAGCATTGCTAAATCCAATCTCCTGTGCTGGCACTTGGCCTGTCCAGCTGCCAAACACCAGTGGCCACAACTGCAGGCTAGATCCATTGGTGCAAATCACCACTTTAAGGTGCTTTTAATCCTCCAAACCATACATGGAAGGAAGGTAGGAAGGACAACAGGAAGGAAGGAATTACAGTGGCTGCTTTCTCACCACGCTCAGTTGCACTCAGATGCAGGCAAGACGTTGCAGGCCATGCCTGGAGACATCAGAGACAAACTAAATTACTGAAATAGCCACTTCAGCAAGCAGTGTGGATTACAAAGGACCAAGACGCCAAGTTTACAGAGGAATTAGGAGATGACAGAGGGGTCCTCCCCATGCCAGGTGTAACAATATGCTTCCCAGTGCTCTCTTCCTGTTGCAAAACCCAGCCTGAGTTTTCATACCAATTGCATTTTGTTGATGAGCATGTCACCTAGGAAACAGCTTCTTTCCCTTGGGTCTACCCCTTGGCTTTCAAGGCTTGGCTGGACAAAACCACAGCTGGCCTGAGCTAGGACTGGGGATGGTCCTGCTCTGGGGAAGAAGTTGGACCAGAGGTCTGCAGAAGTCCTCTTCAAAAAGCCAGGGCTGGGCTGGACCCATCTGGAGGGGCATCTACCCATCCCCTGAGCAGAGAGGTCTCCATCCCTGCCAAGCTCTGCCACCATTGCTCACGTCCCCTACATCTGCAGCCAACCCTGCACATCATCACATGCAAGAGGACTTTCCACTGCCCCATGATCGGCAACACCCCACAGACCTGTGGTTTCTATGGCTCACGCTTGGCTCACAACTCTGCACATTTTGTAATGAGGATTTCCTCCAGCGCACCCTCACCCAGCTCCTGAGCAGTGGCAATAAGGTTTCCCATATGACTTGGAGGTCACAACTATAGCTGAAGGTTCTGCTGCCCACGCCAACGTCATCCAGATATTACGGTGGCACACCACGGCAGACATGACCTATGAAAAGTTGTGCCACAAAGCCCACAGATGTCAGTGAGAGCACTGACAAGCATTCAGCCACTTACAGAAGCAACTCCTCTGGCATCCTGAGATTAAAGTCTTTGTGGCAAAGGAGGAAGGGTTAGTCACTGCATACCTGTGGCATTCAGCAAGCACTAATAGACTCCTGGGTTTTGATGTAAAAACATGGTAGGAATACATAAAGACCAGCCAAAATGACAGTCCTCACCTCCTGCAGCCAAGCCTTGGGGTCATGAAAGTCATCTCCAGGTACCCAGCGTGGTCTGAAGCCAGACTGCGATGGGCCATTCCTTGCTCCTTTCCCAGTAGGCGAGTACTCAGCAGAGGAGATGTCAGCTCACTGCCTTGCAGGGGACCTGCCCGCACTGCTGAGCAAGCCTTTCCTCCACAGAACTCAGCCACAGCATGGCCATCTCCTCCAGTCCCTGACTGCCCATCCCCAGCTGGTGCAGCTGCATGCTGCCAAACTTCAGGGCCTCAGCACCACCTGATGGCATACTTGGGCTCAGACCCCAAGTGTTTTGGGCCACTCAGCTCAGGTGTGGGTCCTCCCACCAGTTGCCTACAGCACCAAAGCAAAGTATGTACCAGAGAACATCAACAAACTTGATAAGAACTCAACAGTGCCTTCCTCAGAAAGAGACTGCAACATGTCCCACCATCCAAATCCAGAACTGCTATCTCTAGTGAAAAACTGCTGCTCAGCTGTGAGTCCCTGGGCACAGACAAGCAGGTCAGAGGAGAGCAGAGATCATCTCTGCTCCTTCTCGGAGTTGCCATTCCCAACACATCAGCCCTGGGTAATCCAACCAAGCCAAAGCTAGGGGTGCAGGGACACCCCATCCACTCCGCACACCAAAATGGATAGAGACCCAGGAAAATGTCTAACCACAGCCAGGAGGACTCAGAGCACTCCCCCAGCTCACTGGGAAGCACCAGAGCTCATGCCTGCAAAAAACAAGGAGCTCAGATGCAGAGCTGCAAAAGCAGACCATTCAGAGGACACTAACTGCAATGGTGACCAAAACACCCAAGTTCTTCTCCACGCATAAAATGAACAACTGGAGGGATAATAAAGCCTCTTGACTCAGTTGGGATTCTTTCTTTCAGCAACAGCCTGGGCTAGAAGGAGAGCACGCGTTGCACATTAAGCTGACCTGCTGCTAGAGGCCCGTCCGTGCAGTCAGGAGGGTTGGTGGCACTGAGGAAACCTGTTCTCTCAGCTTATAAAGAGACACAGAGAGGCTGGAACTTGTCCGTCAACATCTGAAAGCCCAGACCCTCTCCAATAACACTGCCCACTCTTCCTCTCCAGCCCGATGATTCAGACACAGCATCCTGAACCCTGGGGAGCTCAGTAGCAAAGTGCCACATCTTAAAGGTAGATAATAAGCTGTTGGGCAATGTCCCCATCACAGGGAACACCCAGGCCTTGTGGCATCCTGCAATTGGCTGTTGCATTTTTGGCATACCTCTGCAGAGGGATTGCAGCTGCCTCATATGTAATATTAAGGGCAACATGCCCTGGGGTTGCCTGACGGGTCACCAGCTGCTCAAGCTTGGCTCTCCTGGTGTAGGTACCCATTGGCAATACCTGTCAGCTCTGAACGTCAGCAGCAGGCACAGGGACTACGACACTGCCTAGAGGAGGTGGCACTACCATGCCTGGTTGAAAAGGAAGAGGCAGAGCTCGCCCAGGAAAGGAGGAAGAGATACCACGTTCACACAACACTGAAGGTCTGACTTCTATCACTGTGGAGATCCCAAGAGTAGAAGTCCATAGCATACAAAACAAATCGCACATGAGCAGGCATGACAATCAGCCTTCCACGATGGTTCTGTGTCCACAGTACCCTTCAACTACATATCTTGCAGACCCATCACCTCTCCTCCTGCCACAAGAGCAATGGTGGTGGGAAGGGACCTCTGGGGTCTGCATCCCAGCCTCCCGCTCACAGCAGGAATGTCACCAGCAGCCGTGGCTCTGTCTAGCCGAGGTGGACCCATGTGACTGAAGAGTGCTATCCAGGGAAAAGCCAGATGGAGGAAAACAAGCATAACCAGACTGGCATATGGGACAATTATCCCTAAGCCAGCAATTAATGCATTAACGGTTTCTAGTCTATGTTGTGTTTCACAGTTCCTGTGTAGTGCTCACAGAGAATGAGAGACTGGGGTCCCACATGGGTTTACTTCTCCCATATCTCTCATGGTTAAGATATTGGACCTCTCCACTTTCTGCCAGCTGGGGAAAACAGGACAGTCAGCATGGGAGCTGCATAAGGTTGTAGCCCAAATCCTCCCTTCCTTGCATCACCCCATGGATGCTCAAAAGCTTGCTGAGAACCTGTGACCCCCTATTCTCCTGGTGGGATATGAGTATTGGTGCACAGACCAAAGCAGAGTGGCACCTGCTGCCAAGCCAGGGCCAGTGGAGCCCTGGGACAGCAGGCTTATTATTCACACACCCCAATGTATTGCCTTTGACTATGGTCCCTGCATGTAAGATAAATAATAAGATCTGAATGATTGGGCATAAACATTGTTTTGAAAGTCTTGTCCCCATGACACAGCCCTGCTTGTACCCTCCCTGGGCATTTGCTGCCATCCACCTCTGGAGACATGTCTGCCCTGGCCATGCTGATGTGCCCTTGGTTTTGAACTGCTTTTGCATGTGGCTTCCATGGCTGCAAAGACATCATGTAAGAATATCCTCCTCCCTGTAGGATATGCAAGTCCTAGGAACCACAAATCTGACAGGGGACTCCCAGTTGGTGCCCCCAGGCATGGCCTGCAACGTCTTGCCTGCATCTGAGTGCAATTGAGCGTGGTGAGAAGGCAGCCACTGTAATTCCTTCCTTCCTGTTGTCCTTCCTACCTTCCTACCTTCCTTCCATGTGCAGTTTGGAGGATTAAAAGCACCTTAAAGTGGTGATTTACACCAATGGATCTAGCCTGCAGTTGCAGCCATTGGTGTTTGGCAGAGACAAGGAGATGAAGGGGGACCAAATGCATCTCTCCCTGCCCAAAGGGGTCTTGGAGGTGCCAGGACCAGACTGCTCAGAGGGGCACAGCAAGAGCTCCAGAGGCACTGGCACAAGCTGCAGCACAGGGAACCCCAGCTGACCCCAAGGAAACAGACCTTCCTTGTCTGAGCTGGGCATCCCTGTGATAGGGCCTTGAACAGTGGGGTATCCCCCTGCTCAAAGGCAGGTATCCACACACTGAACAGGCTCAGATGCATTTCAGCAGGTTGCCTGGCAGGTCCAGAAAACCACTTACTGAATCAAGCCCTCAGCTTTTCCTGTCAGCCACATGTCAGCACAAGTCTCTCTTAACACGTCCTTCAGCTTGTGAGCACCCAGAGACATTTGCTTTGCTATTTGGGGGTGAAAAGCTGCTGTATATTCCTTGAAGTCAATGCTGTCTTTCTACCCTGCTGCTGACCTGTGGTGGTTTGCAAAATAGCTTCAGAGGGAGGGGCCGGAGAGGGTTAGTCATGACAGCAATAAAATTATAAGGTAGCAATAGAGCTCAACACAGACCGCATGAAACCTTGCTTCTCCCACTGGTGACAAAGGAGGAAAGTAAACCAGAGACAGAGGGGTTTTTTTTCAGTAACAGACTTTACACACTGCTACTGACAAACCAGAGAAGCCTGAGCTCAAGGTTTTTGCTAAATTAAACTCAACAACATAGATGCACAGACAAAAAGAAACATGCCACCTGCTCTGCATGAGAAGGGACACCAATAAGCTTCATAACCAGTTGAAAAGCATGGAGGACTTATGGAGGGGATTATTTTCCCCCCTTCCTGCTCCTCCACAGCTGCAGAGTAAAGAAAGGCAGCATCAACCAGGGCATCAGGGTGATGCTGGCTGGCAGCAGCCTCTGGGGATCTGTGGTCCAACCTCAGCCCCCATCAGGGCCAACTTCACAGCTGCAGCAGGTTGTTGAGGGCCTGAAATAACAGCATGACTTATCAATGCATTGTAACAAATGCAACGGAAGCACACCTCTCACTCAGCCATAGCAGCACAAATGTGGCCAGTGATGATACCATTCATAACATGAATGGTGAGAGGGCTAGACCTGGCCAGACCGCCCTTTCCCATCCTCCAGCAGAGAGGGCTCCATCCCCGCAATGCTCCTGCACTGGGTGGCCATGGCCAGGCTGTAGAACCACCTTATGAGGTGGCACCTCGTGCTCAAGGAGTGGTGAACAACCATTTGTACCAAAAAGCTACACTTTCCTTGAGGGTTTGGG
Organism: Phalacrocorax carbo; assembly: GCF_963921805.1. Taxonomy (NCBI): domain Eukaryota; kingdom Metazoa; phylum Chordata; class Aves; order Suliformes; family Phalacrocoracidae; genus Phalacrocorax; species Phalacrocorax carbo. The sequence continues at coordinate 1,297,220 of NC_087525.1, read as the reverse complement.
CAGATCATCTCCCACAGTAGTACTTTCACAGTACTTTCTGCTGCCTGGTCTTTCCCTTTTCCTTCAGAGAGCACTGTCCCATGGATGACAATCAGTGCAAGACATCAGTGCTTACCTGACCAGACAGCAGCTAGCTGAAGAGCAGGAGCACTGAGAAATTTAGGAAAGATGCACATGATTAAAGCAGCTTTAGGCAGGTGGTCTCGGAGGCAGAGCCATGGGGGACTGCGGAGAAGAGAGGGCAGAGTTACTGGGATGCAGTGACCATGGCCCCCCAAGGCTGTGCACCCTCCCCAAGGTCTCCCAGAAGTGTTGATATCAACACAGGAAGCTTCTCCAGCAGCAGAAGGCTTTGTAAATGTTGCTGACAAATAGGTGTAAACAGAATAGAATATTTCAGTTGGAAGGGACTTACAACGATCATCTAGTCCAACTGCCTGACCACTTCAGGGCTGACCAAAAGTTAAAGCATATTAGTAAGGGCATTGCCCAAAAGCCTCTTAAACACTGACAGTATTGGGGCATGAACCACCTCTCTAGGAAACCTGTTGTAGTGTTTGAACACCTCTCAGTAAAGAAGTGCTTGTTAATGTCCAGACTGAACCTCTCCTGATACAGCTTTGAACCATTCCCACGAGTCCTGTCCCTGGATCCCAGGGAGAAGAGAACTGCACCTACATCTCCACATCCCTTCCTCAGGAAGGTGCAGAGAGCAATGAGGTCACCCCTCAGCCTCCTTTTCTCCAAACTAGAAAGACCCAGAGGGCTCAGCCACTCCTCATAGGACATTCCTTCCAGCCCTTTCACCAGTTTGTGTGCCCTCCTCTAGATGCATTCAAGGACCTTCATATCCTTCTAAAATGATGGGGCCCAGTACTGCACACAGAACTCAAGGTGAGACCAGAGCAACACTGAATACAGCGTGACAATACCCTCTCTTGATGGGATGGTTATACCCTGCTTGATGCTCCCCAGGATGCGGTTCGTCCTCTTTGGCTGCCAGGGCACACTGCTGCTTTCTGTTGAGCCTGCTGCCCACCAGCACCCCCAGATCCCTTTCTGCAGGGCTGCTCTCCAGTCAATCCTCTCCCAGTTTAGACATGTGCCTGGCATTACTCCATCCCTGGTGCAGAATCTGGCTTTTTGACTTGTTATCTTTCATCCCATTAATCATTGCCTAGTGCTACAATCTATTTAGATCCCTCTGCAAGGCCTCTTGTCCCTCAAGAGAGTCCACAACACCTCTGAGTTTGGTATCATCAGCAAACTTAATAATGGTGCATTCATCCAGATCATGGATCAAAATATTGATCAGCACTGGCCCTAGAATTGAACCCTGAGGAACACCACTGGTGATGGGTCACCAGTCAGAGGCAGCCCCACTCACTGCTGCCCTTTGAGCCCTGCCATCCAGCTAATTCTTCACCCAGTGCACTGTGAACCTGCTCATCTTACCATTGGACAACTTGTCCAGAAGGGTGCTGTGAGGGACAGTATCAAAAGCCTTACTAAAATCCAGAAAAACACATTCACCGCTTTCCCTTCATCCATGAGGTGGGTGACATTATCCTAGAATGGTATCAAATTGGTTAAAGAGGACTTCCACTTTGTGAACCCATGTTGATTGTGCCTAATGATTGCATTACTTTTTAAATGCCTTTCAGTAGCACCCAGTATAATCTTCTCCATATTTTTTCCAGGAACTGAGGTTAGACAAACAGGTCTGTACTTCCCTGGGTCTTTCCTCATGCCTTTTTTGTAGATTGGGAAAACATCAGCTAGCTTCCAGTCAGCAGGGACCTCCCTACACTCCCAAAACCTTTGATAGATGATTGAGGAGTGTCCTGTCCATAACACCAGCAGCTCCTTCAGCACTCTGGCGTGAAAACCACCAGGCCCCATGGATTCAGCTGATACAGCTGGTCCCTTCACAAATGGAAAGTCACTGTTCCCGAATTCATGGTCCTCCAACTCAGGGGACTGGGCAGCCCAAGGACTATCAGTATTATTAAAGACTGAGGCAAAAAAAATCTTTGAGTGGCTCAGCTTCATCCCTATTACTCAGATGACAATCTGTCGTGGTTTAGCGGCAGCTCAGCCCCACACAGCCGCTCGCTCCCTCCCCCACCGGTAGATGGGGGAGAGAATCAGAAGGGTAACGCTCGTGGGTTGCGATAAGAACAGTTTAATAATTAAAATTAACAGAAACAACAACAGAAATGCAATGTAAAGGAGAACAATGAGAGGCGCAAAGCCCCGGGGGGGGGAACACACGACACGAACCGCCGGAACAAGCCGCCGCGCGCCGCCCGCCGACCCGCCGCCGCGCCGCTCCCGCGCTCCGAAACTGCCCCGCCTCCATATACTGGTCATGGTGTCACGTGGTACGGAATGAACGTGCCATTGGCCAGTCGGGGTCAGCCGCCCCCGCCATGGCCCCGCCCCTCCCAGCCCCCCCCGCCCGCCACGCGGCAAGGCGGGAAGCCGGAAAGGCAGCCGCCCCCCCACAGTGAGGAGAATTAACCCCTTCTCAGCCAAAACCAGCACATCCAGTGTCCAATGTGACCTGGCTTCTATGAAAACAAATTTAATCTGGCTATAGATGTGTCCCTGAATGTCATGTAGCTTTCAAAAAAATTAATTCCAAACCCAGTTTCAAAAGGCAACAAAAACTTTCAAAAATTTGAAAAAATCTAAGAAAATTCAAAATGTGCAATTGTTAAAATCTCTGAAAAATCCATTTCAAAACTCAAGCAAGTCTGAAGAACCCTCGTTCTCCTGCGCTGTCATGCAGGTTGGTAGTGAGCAACATCTTCAGATGTTTCCTTGAACGCCAAGTGCTCTGGTTGACTAGTTCACAGCTGGACAGAAACTGCATCTCCTGGCACCATGGGCAGATAAAACACACATGTGGTGGATGTTCACTCCTGTGACTCACACCATCACAAAATCCCAGGCTGGAAGGGACCTCAGATATCATCTAGTCCAACCTTTCCAGGAAGAGCACAGTCTAGACAAGATGGCCCAGCACCCTGTCCACACGAATCTTAAGTGTCTGATGTGGCTGAGTCAACCACTCTGACTTTAACCCAGAGGCATTCGACAGAGCAGTCGCAATCACCATAGTTGACTTCGACACATTCAAGGTGTTCCTTAATGTAGAGCGCAACTCCTCCACCTTTTCTACCCTGCCTGTCCTTACGAAAGAGCCTATAACCACGCATCACAATCCCCCAGTCATGTGAGGTGTCCCACCATGTTTCAGTTACTCCTATGATGTCGTACCCTTCTGAGTGGGCACAGAGCTCCAGCTCTTCCTGTTTGTTACCTAGACTGTGTGCTTTTGTGTACATACGCTTGAGCTGATAAGTGTACATACACTTGAGGTGATAAATGTACACACCAGTCCTGTCGGGATCCAGTACTAATAGCAGGGCCGATGAGAAAGCAGTCCGATGGTTCACCTTGCAGTTGCTTTCGAGTAATCCCCTCCTCTCTCTCCCCTTCAGTGGGTGTTTGTTGTTTCAAGAGGAAAATAAAATAACTTCTGAAACCTATGGAAATTAGCTTGACTTTTGATTTCAGAATTCTTAGTTTTTATCCCAATTTTGTAGATTAAATTTAATTGCATTTAGACAGATAAGATAAACATATTGTTTCTCCAGTAATGACCTTCACTTTGAAGCCTGGAAACCTGGATTGTGCTGTGGCGATGAGCGTAACAAGGCCCCGACACCATCTCCCTCATTAGCTGATACTTGGTATGTGCTGTGTGCTGCAGCCCTTCCCCGTTCAGGGCCAGATGCTGGGCCAGGCTTGCAGCTACCCAACATAAACCCCTTCTGCAACACTCTGCCTAGCTGGGAATGCCAGCGCAGCCCAGACGCCCCATCAGCTGCAGGCTGTAGCGTGCACAGGTCTTCTCTCAGCAGATGGCAGATAAGCCTGCGAGCAAGAAAATGCTGATGCTTTGAGATCTGATTGTGGCTGTTTTCCCTGACTTGCTCATGCCTTCATAGTCTGTGTAGAAATTCACCCTGAACTGAGGTCTTTCTGGTGGCCTCCCAGCCCTACTTTATCAGTGCTGCAGGAGAGGTGGGGAGCATCCCTGGGGATGCAGCACAGGCAATAATGAGATGCTGGCTGGGACTGGTGCAGAGAGGGGCGAGGGGACTGGGCTGGGGCGGGTGTGCATGCCTGCATTCTGGTGGTGCACAAAGTCTCGGCAGATATGCTGGATCCTCTCTGTAGGGTCTCCGTCCCACAGCAAGAGCCATGCCATGATCTGCATGCTGGAAATCTCTGGGAATACCTTACTGAAGGCTCAGATCCTGCTCTGCTTTCTTTCAAGCACACTCAAGTTATAAGGGAAGTAATATGGTCCCAGACTTGATGCAAGGACCAGGAGTGGCCATAGCTCCACCAGGATTCTCTTTGGTGTCCTGTCCCCAAAAGGAAGGCAAGTTATGTTGGCATTAATATATGCTGGGAGGAAGGGCGAGTGATTTCTTGTCTCTTCATATTTGATCCTGTTTTCCACCTTTCCTTTTCTCCCTGCAGGGGAAAAGTCAGACTCTGGTCTGAATCACCACTCACATGAGGGTGATCCAGGCTGGGAGGGCTTCTGGCACTGTCTCCAGCTGGTCTTTAGTAAAGACCAGTCATTACAGATTCAAATCAAGGTGGAATTATTTAGGCTTTCGGAAGAATGCATGTTTGCCAGACCTGGCAGGTATCGACACTAGAAGAGGCAACAGGAACCCATAGCATGTAAAGCCAGCACTGGGTCGCTGCAGCATGCCAGTGCGTGGGCACATTGGCAAGGAGCAGAGAGGCAGCCTCAAAGGCAGCGCTGCCAAAAATGACACCCACAGTCCACGTCACCCCTCACCATCCCTGCTGGGAGCTCCTCAGCTACCAGGTGGCCAAAGGCATTGCCAGCTAAGAAGAGGTGAAGTCTGTTGGACAAGTGCAGGACCAGCAAAAAATGCCTAACAAAGGCTGTGATAACTGGACACAGACCAGATAGAGGTAACTGAAAATTGGGTGGGCACAGATATCCAGCAGAGAAAGTCATCTCTCATTGTGGTCCAGACAGGCATCCTTTGTGCTCAGTAAGAAAAGACACATCCTTCCACCAAAACTGCACTCCATGGCCAATGAGAGTGAAAGGTAGCCTCATCCTAAGCTTCTTCTCTCCCCTGGGATGGATTTCTTTTTCATTTTTTTAAAAAGCACCCCAGTGGTCATTATGGGGACTGGGAGGTTTTGCATGTCTAGGCAGTGGCTTGTTACACACTAGGCGGCAACAAGAAGAGCCAATGAGACCCAACAAGAGCTGGATGCCTTTCCCACAGGAGCTTGCTGGGATGAGCTAGGCTGGCCCCATGCACTCTGCTGTGCCCCATGCACCAACGCCAGCCCTGTGCACCAACACCCGCACCATGCATCAATGCCAGCCTGTCATGGTTTAGCCACAGCCAGCAACGAAGCACCACACAGTCACCACTCCCCCCCACCCCGCTGGAATGGGGGAGAGAATCTGAAGAACACAAGTAAGAAAACTTGTGGGTTAAGATACGAACAGTTTAATTAAGAAGAAGGAGAAGGAGAAGGAGATTAATAAATTGTAATAAAAAGGAAAACAGTGACAGAGAGAGAAAACAAAGCCTAGGAGAAACAAGTGATGCAACTGCTCGCCACCTGCCAACCGACACCCAGCCCATCCCTGAGCAGCAATCACTGCCCCCCGGCCAACTCCCCACGGTTCATATACTGAGCATGATGTCATATGAAATGGAATATCCCTCTGGCCAGTTTGGATCAGCTGTCTTGGCTGTGCCCCCTCTCCTCCCGGCTTCTTGTGCCCCTGGCAGAGTATGGGAAGCTGGGAAAGTCCTTGACTAGTGTAAGCACTGCTTAGCAACAACTAACACATCAGTGTGATATCACATTATTCTCATACTAAATCCAAAACACAGCACTGTACCAGCTACTAGGAAGAAAATTAACTCCAGCCCAGCCAAAACCAGGACACAAACCCATGCACCACAGCCAGCCCTAGTGCAAGTGGAGAGTGGTCCAGAGGCTGCACGTCCTCCAGTCCACAGAGGTCACAGGCAACATCAGGTGATACTGTGCCACATCAAGTGGAAATAACTGACCTGTTACAGTCCTCAACTCTCCCACAGTGCCATGAAAATATTCCCTAGCAAGCCTGGGTAGGAAGGGTGTCTCTTTTCAGAGCAGAGTCCAGCCCACAGGTAAATTACATGTTTGCAGGAGGAATGATTAGAGGGAGTGGCAACCTGTGATGCTCCTGAATGCGTGGAGCAAAGGGAATAATAGCCCGATGTGTGGTGGGAGAGAGCAGCATGCTTGGGCTGCAGGGACCTCCTGCTCGGTGGACATCAGGAAGAAAGGCACCCATGCCTGTTGTGCTGCAGCCCCTGGACCGCAACAGGTAATCCCTCCTCCTTGGGTGCCTCTGCCTTCGCACAGGCTGCCAGTGAGGGGCCATCACTGGGGTCAGCAGGAGAGAGCTGTAGGTAGTTGAAGAGACCCACAGATGGGATGGCAGGGCTTCTCTGGGAGTCCTGGGAGGTTGGCTGTTGGGAGGAAAGGGCCATCCCAGGCAAGGCTCTTCCCTTGAATTTGCATGCTATTCCCTTGATGTTATGCCACAAAAATGCTTTCCATCTCTCCTTGCTTTTCTGAAAGGCTCAGTCTTAAAAGTAATGAGACCGGTCTCCTGGGACTGGGCAGCTGCAGGAAGGCTGTGTTGAGTGCGTGTGGATGCTGTCCTGGCTGTGCCTCCCACCTCTGCCTGTGTGTCCCAGAGACCTGTGTGCTCCTCAGGAGAACCCTGGGAACAGTCCCTCAGCCGCCTCCCAGGGAAGGAAAACCCTGCTGCACAGCAGGAAGGTCAGCAGTGACAGGTGATACGATGAGGGTGTCCTGGCCTTGAATCACAGCTGGGGGGGTTCAGGGAGGAGGTGGGGAATCATTCTTCCCCCAGAGCAGGGAGAGCCAAGGGAGGTGGGGTGTCACTGTCCGGGGGGGGGGGGGAGGGGAGTGGGGGGGAAAGGGTGCGGGGAGGCCAGGTCTCTGCTGGGCCAAGCCACAGCCACCACAACCTTATGCTGGCAATACCCTGCCGTGAGCAGGATGGTGGACAAGCAACGTCCCAAGGTCCTGTGTGATCTTCCACATATCTGCTCCAGAGACAGCAGAGGGAGCAGGTGCCTTCTCTCCAGCTGCAAAACGACCTCCTGCAGCCTGGGAATCTGGTGCCTCCAGCAGAAGAGAGAGGGGACGATGAGGGTTAGCTGGGAAACAACAGAAACCTTCTCACAGTTCTTCTATCTTTTCCCAGAAAGATATTTTGCAGTGAAGCAATAGGGTGGATGCAAGATACCTGGTGATGGTTTCTGGCCATGGTTACTGCTTCCCACGCCACCCAGCACAGGCACATTCATTTGGTGGAGATTTGGCAGGGCTCCTTGCTGTTGGCTCCATGCAATTTAAGTATTTAAGCATGTCACACAAGAACTGAGGCAGTATTTCTGTTACAGATTTGTTGCCTCCAACAAATAAAATAGTAAGTAGTAAGATAGTAAGATAGATAAAATAGTAAGATAGTAAGAGGGTTTGTGGCCCGAACACGCCAAAACAGATGCTTCAAAACCCTTCTCAGGAAGAACAGCAGGTCCCTTGGGATAGTATTTCACTCAGGTTTGCAAAAACAACTCAGATGTGTCCTGGGGTCTCCTTCAGCCAGAAGGAGAGCCCAAGCAAATCACATTATTTGATTTCATATTAAGAACAAGACCTCCATGGTCCTGAAACTTAAAATTGGGTGGTTTACTCCTGATTAGATCAGTTTAACCAAATAATCTATTCTTCAGACCATCTGAGCCATCATTTTAGATGAATAGCCTATAATCATCCCCTCGAAGACCAGAATCGCCTGGGAGGGTATAGCCATATATGTACACATGCATTTATTTTTTTTAATACAAGGGTCTGATGGAGGATGTGTGATTAAAATGTGCTGGAACTTGTACTCTGGCATTGTTCAAGATGAAGAAAATGAGCCATTTTTTGAACCAATTAGACGATTACAAATTTATAATAATTTCAGCTGTTAAGAGATGAAATTGGTATACTAACAGAAGTGTAGTGCAGGCCAAGTGAAGTGTGTGCAATCTCTGGCTTCTGTGTCCATTCCTTCACTGTCTCTCACGCTCATCCTCATCATGTTCACAATGTTTTGCAGAGTACCATGATGTGGCTGTTCATAACCATTGCTTATTTAATGTGCGTCAGTGAAGTGTCAGATGCGAGCCCTGAGGTGTCCATGGATGTTGTAAGTCCTGACTTCTCTCCCTTCTTTTCCTGCTTGGGCATGAAGCTACCTATGCTGCCATAGTCTGGGCAGGGCCCATGGTCTCTATGTATGTATCTTCACCACCCTGGTTTGGTACCAGAGTTTTATTAGAGCTTTTGTCTCCCTGTGCTTATGTACACGGACATTTATGGCAGACATTTATGGGGGAGTTTGGTCCAAGTCAACAGGTTTTGTCAACACAGCTGTCTCAGGCTTGGAGCTTCACTATCATTGCTGCCCTGCTCTTCACAAGCATTGATTGCAACATGAAAAGCAACAATGGGTCTTTCTTTACCAGACCTGCTCAGGGAGTGAGGGAAACCCACACCCGCCAATATCACTGCAGTGTTGGTAGAAGGCACATTGGGAGGTCCCTACTCCACCCTCCTGCTGACAGCAGGAGTCAGCACCACTGGCTCAGGGCAGCCACTGCTGTCTTCACCCAGCCAGTCTCCATGACACCCTCCAGGACAGAGACCCCGCACCTCCTTGGGGACCTGTCCCACGCTGCCCTTCTCTTCCCACAGGGTGAAATTATCCGCTACCATGGGTACCCCTACGAGGAGCATGAAGCGCTGACAGACGATGGCTATTACCTCACCATGCAGAGGATTCCTCATGGCAGAAGCAACCCAGGAAGCATGAGCTCCTCGCACAAAGCAGAGGCACAAGGCTCCAGCATGTTCTGTCCCTGTAAGTGCAACAAGGTCTGCCTGCCTGTCCAGGGACCCTGAGAACTTTGCTGGGCTGGAGTAGGCCATGGTCAGGGCTGCCTGATCATGGGCTGCGTCCTCAAGGAGAAAATTTTCCCTGTAGGATTAGCCTTGGGAGCAGAAGAAATACAGGTGTCCACCTTTTCTGAGAGGATCTGCTCTTCTTTTTCTGAGAGGATCTGCTCCAAAGAGGAAGGGAAAGATAAGGAGAATGAATGGGACAGAGAAACCTTGCCCCAGGTTTTACTCCAGCCTGAAGTCAGCTAGTGGAGCAGCAAAAAGCCATTTGTCAGCAAAGAGACCACACATGTCCAGTCCAACGCCATCTCACCATTTTGGCTCCTTTCTGTTCTTCACTTGAACTGCTGTTTCAAAGTGAAGGGGGTGATGCCCCGTTCCTGGCAGGGTGTCCCTCTCCTGGGAAGTGGGAGGACTAGTGTGTTAGCATGGCAAATAAGCGTAAAAAGCCAGATTCCCATTCAGGACATTTTCTCCTCAGCTGTCCAGGGTGGAAATGTGAGTCCTATACTGAGGGTCTAGAAAGCAACAGAAAAAAGAGGAGACAAAGGTGGGGAAAAAAAAGGTCACTTTCAGTTCAACTTTCTCATGCTGCAACCTGTGGTCTCCCTACAGTATGAATTCAGATATCCTTATGATGAGCCTGTTGTGGCTGTAAAGTTGGACCTGCTTTGAGCAGGGGATTGGAGCAGAGACCTCCAGAGGTCCTTTCCAAACTAAATCTTTCCATAATCTCTCTTCCACTCTCTTCCTACAGCATTTCAGGCTTCCTGGTCCTCTGTAAAAAAGATCTTTACGTTTGTTCTGGGGAGCTGAGACTTGCCCATATAGCTTAAAGTGGGCAGAAGCGGGTGGAGGAGATGCTTTTGACCCCTCCAGTACCTGCGTCGCTTGCAATGGGGCATCATGGTGTTGCCATATCATGGGAGATACTTAGACCCTGCTGGGTTTTCAATGTCTCCTGGTCAGACCCAGAGTACCTGAGCCAAACAAAAGGCACTGTGAAGAGGGTGGTCTCAATGCAAAGGGCACAGTCAGAGTCCAGACAGACATGGGGCTCGGTTTCTTTCTTCCTGGGAGCATGATTTACTGCGCTCCATTCAGTGTGGAGTCCAAACTTATTTTTCAGCTTTGCTATGTTGATTTGCTCTGCCCTGGGATGACCAAAAAGCCTACTTCAAAAACACCTCTCCAAAGAGGCTGGGGACATAGGTGACCATGTCCCTGCACTGGAGTCAGTTCCCCAGGTGGTTGCTGCCAAAGTAACACCTGGATGTGAATGGTCAGTTTTGCTAGTGGTCAGAGAAAATTATCCTTTTCTTCAGCTCCAAAGCCTGCAGTCCTCCTGCAGCATGGCCTGGTTTTGGAGGGAAGCAACTGGGTTACCAACTTACCCAACAGCAGCCTGGGCTTCATCCTCGCCGATGCTGGCTACGACATCTGGATTGGAAACAGTCGGGGGAACAGCTGGTCACGAAAGCACAAAGAGTTTGAGTTTCACCAACAGGAATACTCAGCTTACAGGTATTTTCTGCAAAACTGAAGGGTGGGCAGGTATCTGGTGCCTTTAGCGGTGTCTGCTGGAGTAGGGTGGGGAAGCAGCACCACTGATAGTCGCACCGTCTGCCAGTGGGCATAAACCGACACCACTGAGATGCCACGGCAGTGCCCATACCTGCCCTCGCCCTCACCCGCTGCCCTTGCCATACCCTGCCCATCACTCTCAAGGTCAGCAAGAGTAATTTTCTCATGTGCCTCTCCATTGCAGCTTTCATGAAATGGCCATGTATGACCTTCCAGCAATGATCAACTATATTCTGCAGAAAACTGGACAGGAGCAGTTATACTATGTGGCTTATTCTCAAGGCACCACCACAGGTACTTAGGAGGAGATCAGACCACTCTCAGAGTTATATTAACTATGCACCCCCAGTTTGGCACTGTTCTCCTGAGAGCTTGGACAGGGAGGGTAATGTCCGGGCACATCCAAACAATGAAGGGAAAAGAGCAGGTGAAAATCCCTGTTTGCTTTAACAGAACAGTTTTGAGCAGTAACAGCCCAAAAATGGTTGCAGTAATGGCTTTTGGTGCATTCCACTCCTGCCAGAGCTCCAAGAGGGCTTGCAGGAGTTGTAGTTGGGCTGAGCAGTCAGGCTGGGAGCTGAAATGCATCAGCAGCAAAGGCTTCAGGTCAAGACACCAACCTGCTAAAGCAACCTCCAAGGGTCCTTCCAATGGGCACACACACCTGGGAGTCAACAACTCCTTCAGAAATCAGATGGCCGGGTCTGCTTCCTTCTCCCTTCTGCAGGTTTCATTGCATTTTCATCTATTCCTGAACTGGATCGCAAAATCAAGATGTTTTTCGCCTTGGCTCCTATCACCACAAGCTCAAATATGAAGTCACCCTTGGTAAGGGTGTTTGACCTTCCTGAGCCACTGGTTAAGGTACATCCTTGCCACATACTCATCTGGTGTGAAGGGGAAGGAGGGAACAGGAAGGTCTCATCACCTGAGACACACTGTGCTTGTACATCACTTTCATTTCCCTACCCTCTGCGTGCTCTTTGCATTGAGCAGGTATGTTTGTGCCCGTACTCTTGAGCCTGCAGGGCATTAAACAATGTAAAACATCCTCCTGTCCAGCCCTAACCAGAGAAGAGCTATTTCTAGATGTTGTTTTTTGGTCCATCCTCTCAGCAGAAACCTTTTATAGGAAGGTCAGAGCTCTTTCGGGGCCATGGCCATTTCTGAAAAGCCAAAATTACAAAGCACAACAAAGCTGTGCCAAGGAGACGAGCAAATTTCAGGGGTAAGCAGAGAGGTGGGGAGCATCTGGAGGCAAAAGAGGAATGTGAACCACACTAATCAATACCTTTGACTTTCACAGCTCATTTTAGGACACACGGTGGTCTTCAATAAGGGAGAGATCTTGCAGCAAGTGATTTCCAGTCTGTGCGGCTACCACATCTTTAAAAGCTTCTGCTCCTTGGCCCTTTACTTGTCTGGCGGGTTTACCAACAGCTTAAATGTGGTAAGTACACTCCAGCTCACCTTTTAAGTGATCCAGTTTCTTACTATTTGAGCCCAAGTTGTCACAGAGCTGCCTTCACCTAGCCTTTTGCATCTTTGACTTGTCGAAAATTCTGGCCACTGTGTCAGCATTTTGCAATCTGGCCATTGCATTGGCCATTGCAATGCTCTTGCATTGGCACCAGAGGGAAGCCCAGAGTGCACACAAGGTCACACATCAACGGGGCACATTCTCTCCCCAGCAGGGATGATGCCAAAGGGGAAAGTGCAGAAATTCAGTCAGGTGTTCCAGGGGGTCCCAGGGTTTCTCTTTCACTAAGTGATTTGTAATTTCACATGTGTTTTGATAACAAAACAGGCTCTTATGGAACGAACTCCCCTTCAATCCACTGCTGTGAGAGGTAGGCCCTCAGACTCTTCAGTCTACCACCCCTTAGAACATATTTATCCCTGAATCAGAGCCTTTCCTTGTGCAACACTGCACTGAACACAGTCATAGAAAAATTCAGGCCGGAGGCACCAAGGTGGGGGGGTCTCCATCCCAACCCTGTTCCCACCAGGGCCAACACAACAGCTACAGTTGGTTGCCTGGGGACGTGTCCGGCCCAGAAAGCCCTATTTCCTTGGGACCAGGCAAGATTTCGAGGTCCAGATCCTGCCACAAACCATGCATGTGAGTAAAATTGGACACAGGTCCACATAGGGTATCAAGCAAAAATAGCTTGACCATAGATGGAGTCATAGCTGGACCACTGTTTCTCAGGGAAAGTGTTGGTGTCATTTCTTAATATTCCAAGGATAGAAACATGTTAGAAACAACATGTAGAGCTACTGTGATGAGCTGAACATTGTCTTTGCAAAAGGATCCTGAGCACAAGATACAGACTTTTACTTTGGTTTGAAAACCACATAGACTCATTACCTGACCCACCAACCCAGGGGAATTGCTCGGCTTACTGAAGGGAGCGCTACAGCACCTTTGTGCTGCTGCCTGTGGTATGCGTTCACATGGTATGTGGCTAAGCTGTGCCTTCACAGAGCTAAGACAAAGCAGTTTGTACAAATGCAAGCTCCAGCTAGCCTGTGTGAGTAAGACTTTTGTGGCTAATGAACAGGATCAGTTGTATTTCTAATGCAATTTCCCTCCATGCAGAGAATAAATGTCTCCAATGGTTTCTTGCAGAGCCGCATAGATGTCTATCTGTCCCACTACCCTGATTCAACATCCGTAAAAAACATGTTACATTGGCGCCAGGTAATATTTCCTGCTGCAGAAAAAGACTGCATGCAATCAGGGCCCATGGTCTCTTCTCTTAGCTGCCGAGAATGTCTTCTCAATGCTTGAGTATAATCCTCCATTGCTCTTCCTGCAGAATAATTAGAGAGAAAGGGGAAAATTGACATGAAACATTGGTGCAGATGCAGTTCTTTTGGCCATAACTTTCAACAAAAGATGACCAAGAGTCTTTGGAGCTGGTAGGAAATGGAGATGGAAGCAAAAACTGGTAATAAACCAGCACAGGAGATGCTAAAGGCTAAAAGCTGAGGGTCGGTAGAGACAACTAATCATACAAAAACTAATCATTGAAAGCATGCACAGACTCATATCCTTCTGTTGTAGACATTAACTGTGACAGACAAAGGAAACTTGCCCAAAGGTCTGATTAATGTCTTCTTTGAAGCTAGCTCTGGGTAGTACACTAGGTACACTGTGGGTTTCTGGGGCCTCAGCCTCCAGGCAACTATGTTTTGCAGCTCACCAGCCACCCAAAAGAGGAGGGATGAAAGACATGAGCAATGCCAGGCAATCTTGCAGGCCGTGCTGAGATCTTCCTCTCAAAAGACAGTCCTCCCAAAAGGCAATATCGCACATAACAAATAGCATCCCTGAGCCTTGGTGGCAGGAGGGAGCAGTGCAGTTCCCCAGTCATCTCTTTTATCTTTCTTATGGTCCCCTCTAATGCATGGATAATAAACACAGCTCTCTCCCCTTTTCCAGATCTACCAAACAGGGGAATTCAAATATTACGATTACGGCAGTGACAACATGCTTCATTACAACCAGGTAAGAGAAATCCACTCTAATTTGTCAGTTTTAAAAGAGGAAAAAAAGGAAATAGAAAATTACAATTAAAATATTGCAGTGGCTGAGACTGAATTTTATAGTATTTAGGGAACTTACCTTATATGGTCGAACAGGTTTGTACCTTTCTTACAAAAAAGAGGTCTGTGGTGTCATTCGGTGATGACCTTTTGACCCTCTGGTGAAAAGCACAGGAGCCTAAGGCATAGTTAGGATGTCTGGTGATACTTTCTGTACCATCTCTCGGGACAGGGGAGAAATTCCAAGCAGCAATCAGGAATACTTTGAACTTTTTACTTTCCTTCCTCAAGCCAAACTATTTGTCTTCCAGACCACACCTCCTTTCTACAAGCTGGAAAATATGAAAGCCCCGCTTGCTGCATGGTATGGTGGCAGGGACTGGATTTCGGTCCCTGAAGATGTAAACATCACACTGCCTCGTATAACCAATGTGGCATACAAAAAGTACATTCCTGAATTTGTCCACTTTGATTTCCTTTGGGGTATGCAGGCTTATGAACAAGTGTACAAAGAAATTCTTGAACTGATGGAGAAGACTGCATAGAGTTGGCCTAGAGTAATTGTTGGTTTCTCATTTTACTTCTGGGCCTTTTTTTTTTTTTAATTTGGAAAAAAAAAGTGAAGAAAGAAAGAGGGGGGAAAGGCTCATTAAACTACTACGCTGGGTTTGGATTGATATTACTCTGGCAAGTGAGAAAAACAAACCAATCCAATAATCGGGAAGACACATAGGATTTGTGTTAAATAGGTTGAGGTCCTTGCAGAAGTTGGGCATGGCCCTTGGACCCTGAGTCTCCCAGGTGCCTCACTCATGTGGGTTTCCAGCAACAAGCAGTTTCAGTGGAATTTGTCTCCTGGTTGCCGTGCAGGCTCTGGCCTCCCTACGCTTGGGTTCCCAGCTGCAGACACCTGGACAGCAGCTCAGGTCCCTCCTGGATGCAGGTGTTTCATGAGAGTAGGAATGCTCGGATGTGACCACCTGGTGGGTTGAGCGATGAATCCTTCTGGTGTAGCTTTATCTACCTTCTGACGACCCTTCCACAATAAGAATCTCAACATCCTGACATCCACTCCTTTACTTTCAGTCGCAAGGAGCTAGAAACTTTCTGCATGGTGACAATAAAAAGAGGTTGTGGGTTTTTTTTCCATGGAAACTGTCCATTTTGCTAACACAGGGAACATCTTTCTCAAATTCATCTTGATTTCAATAACACCAGCCTTGCTCGTGCACAAAAGGGTTTTCAACAAATTCTACCAGGAAACACCATTTTGCACCATTTTAATCAATATTCCCAAGGCACACATCCAGATGGAAAGGTCGCCTTTCACTGACTCTCAGGAAATGCTTTTGTTTTCCTTATGTGGGAGAGAGAAGAAGAGTCTGGTGGAAGCCAGTAATGAGTCTAACTCTGTTTTCAGCTTCTGGATTGCACCACTTAACAATACATTGATTAGGGGAGGAATTGTGAATTTGCCTCTTTGTGTAACTATATTCTTAAAATATGCCTAGGAGCAAGCAAGGCAAAGGATAAGGCCCTCTTTCCACAAAGATTAATGATGATGATGATGATGATGATAAAAGTAAGATAGGGTCATCTGGGTTCTGTGTGGTTGCACTGTCTTAAACCTCCAGAGGATTATGGGGGGTTTCGTCACAGCTGTCTTGCCATGGCAGGCGGGGGAGAGCTGCTTGGTCAACACTCCCCCTGCTCAGGGATAACTCTCAGTGGCTTGTAGCACTGGCAGATGCCTGTCACCCACAATGCAACTAGCATCCCCCACCCTGTGCCCTGAGGGGAAGATGTGGGTCGCAGAGGGAAGGTTGGAGGGTGAGGAGGAGTATTGAGCCCAGCAAGGCTGCTCTCCAGAGGCAAACTGTGGGTCTTGGCAGCACACTTACACCCAAGTGTCTGGAGATGGTGGGACGGGGCTGTTGGTGCATGTCCTTGTAGGACAACTGCAGTGGTCTCTATGTTATCATCAAAGGGGACCAGCTGTAAAAGGTGTTTCACCTTCCATCCTTACAGCTAGAATTGACCACAGAAGAAAACAGGACAGGGTGAGGTAATCTCAGAGTGTAAGAAATAGGCTATAGGTTAGATACCTCATTTAGTATATTTGTAATGACATCTTTTTCTTTGTGATTAGCTGTTTACTGCAGGGCTCTGCCCTGGAGCAGCATTCTTACAGGATTTCATTGTGTTCATGCCATGAATATCAGTGCAAATGCAAGACTTTTCTGTCTTTGCAAACACCCAAAGCTTGGCAAGATGTCTCCCCAGCAGACTTCTGAAAAATTTGCAGTAACTTATTTATGTTTAGTTAACAAGTACTAACTTTTTACTTCTGAAAATTTGTAAGAATTGCAGGTTTTAATCTCTTTCTGTTCAGGTTATAATGTTTCTGCCACTTCTGTAATTATCTGATGTTTGTATTGCATTATCTTCATCCATTGGCAGTCTCCCATGACAGAATGTTTTGGAGAAGTTCTCTCTAAATCAGGTTCTGGAAGCATTCTGCTCCCTATGGCACTGGTACTTGCTTCCCATCTCCTGTTATAGGATCAACAACAATTGAAGCGGTGCATTTTGGAAGCAAACAGAATGGTAAATAATCAAGGTGCTTGTAGCATAAATATTGTGATGTTCTGTCATCTGGGACTGTCTTGATCAATAAACAGATGGAGTTACATGTCAAGCTGTGTTGATCTTGCCGGACTGGAGTCCCTGCATGTCTCGAGTCTGTCAGGCAAGTCCATGGTGATGGCACAGGTCCAAGGTCAGGCTGGCATGATACTGTGGTCCAGATCAACTCAATCTCTTGCCCTTAGACTTCACAATGCAGCATGAGGCCTTCACCACCCTGGCGAATGTATTCATGGCACACCATGGCTCCCTTTTTATTCTCCATGTGTGAGCAAACCAACCTCAGTCATATGCCTACACGTGTGGAGGATGTTGGTCATTCAGCCACTTAATTTTCTTCCAGATGTTTTCATGCAAAGCCATTCTTGATCTGCTTGCATATGGCACACAAAGCCAGAAGGGCTTAAAATCATGTCACATCCCATTCAAAATACAGTAGTTGCAACATGTTTGCTGTCCTAGAATTTCTATCATCATCAGGGTCAGTGCAAAAAAAGGCAGCACAGGCATGAGCTGTGGAGCTTATGATCAGCTCCAGGTTGTGTCACCACTTCAGAGGTGGGGAACACATCTACTACAACATCCTTCCCACGTGAGGATTATGCACAGGCACATGCTTAAAGTGCAGTTGCACTTCTGTAAGTAACCCTAGGATTGCTTTGCTATCTGCTTTAAGCAGCATACTGGCCTGCACTCCTGTTTAATCTAGGATAAGGTTTCACTGAGTTGTCAGATGGTGTACTGCCTTTTCATGGTTTTTTGGATCCTTGACAGCAAGCCTGACAACACTTTCCAGCAGTCACCAGCATGATGAGTAGTTTCAGGGTTTTATTCAGTTGAAGACACATCACTTTCTTATTTCAGGAACTATGAGCAAATTCTGTGTTATTTCCTATGTTACTTCCAAATTTTCTTTTGAGATTGCTAGACGAATTCTTGGAAGAGAGACCTGGCAGCGGTTCTTTGAGATATGTATATTCATATACTGGTATTTTAGGCTGATGGGAATGGTATAAGGCCATGGAAAATTACAGTTAGCAAAATCATGACCAGCTATAACTACCTCCAGCACTCTTCACAAGCCTGTGTTGGTCACCATTCCTGAGCCTGGACTATGTTGTGTGGGACAGGTTACTGGTCCCTGAAGGTCTCTGATAGCCCTGACCAGGGCATTGGCTAAGTTGAGCCCAATCAGCTTTTCTCCAATACATTGGAAAAAAGCCCAAGAGTACTATGATACCAAATTTGAAAAATGTATTTCTTTATTAAGAAAGTTTGCTGAAGTTGGCCTAGGTCTGTTCATGAACAAACCAAATGCTTCTATGTTCAAAATACTCTTTGAAGCCAATTGTACAATGAAGAGAGGTCAGAGAAGATGTACAAGAAGTTCAGGGTTGTTCTGGGGTCTTCTGAAGAAAGAAACAGGGGAGGAATTAGCTGAGACAAACCACTGGTGACCATATCTTGGTTATTTTGCAGTCAGGATTTAAGAACATTTATCTTTTTGCTGATTCAGTTTCACTACTGTGAACAAAAGGATTGCATGAACAATTTTAGCAAGGTGTTGTGAAAAGAGTTCATTGTTTCATCAAGCTTCACTATGCAACTTCAGCATGAGTAAAATCACTACTAAATGTGTCATCAGAGATACTGGACGTATCCCAGCCTAGCTGATGGGCTTTAAACTAGGAGAGGTACAACCAGGTAAGTACTACTTTCCTTAACAGGTTCTTTACTTGAACAAGGTTCTCCAAGGTTACTGCAAGGGAATAATGCTTATCTGGCAGGAATTACACAAGTGTTCATGTTCTTTTATTGCTAAAATCAGAATGATACTCTCTTTCCCAGTTCAGGATGCCAAGACCAGATGACAGCTAGTTAAGCATCTCCCTGCTTGTGGCTGTCTTAGCCTTGTGCTTGGCAAGAGTCAATGGATGGGAGGTAACAACCAGCATCCTGGACGTACAGTCTGGTGGCTTGTACACCCATGAAAGCACTAGGAGAAACACAAGAGCAGGTGTTAGAGGAATGGTATCCATTGATAGCCAAGGACATGATTAACACCAGTCAAACTGGTAAGCTCTGAGGAATGTGTTGCTTGCACCATGATGTGCCACAGAGAAGGTGACTCATAAGCAGGAGACCTGCACCTTTTAACAGGACAGCAGTGGGGATACAGCACATTGCATGGTTGTTTCTCTTCCTTTTAGCCCAACAGCAGGATGGGTTACAGTCCTATGATACCTCAAACAAGAAAATGAAAGACACCCAGCAGCAATATTGCCTAGTATTTATGAAGCGTGAAGTTAACAAGATGCAGAAGCAAAACATCGTGCCATAGAACTTTTGACTCTAGAGGACCTTAGAGGCCAAGAAAGAGTTGGCCTTGGGGCCTCAAGCAGAACCAAGAATGCATATGGAGGGCTCAGTAGCTGGCAACCCTTGCCTTCCATGTCACACTCAGGTGGCCTTGGCCAGTCCGCTTGGATACATACATTTTGGCCCCTGTGAGAATGTGTGCATGAGAGTGCTGATTGGTATAGTCTACTTGGTTAGAAAGTTAAACAAAATACCTTTCTGTGTCTAAATGGTCTTCAGTGTTCTTACATTAGCTCCCACAACAATACTGTAAAAAATTCCTGTGACTGTGATTACACAGCTTAATTTTAAGATGCCTATGATAGCCTGTCTAATATTTGGTTGTGGACCCTACCAGATATTATGGGGTCCTGACACTGTAAGTTAATACTAGTGCCTACGTACAAGTCTGTTAAGTGTACGGTCATGGAGGTATTGTGATGGTATTGCTCTTTCCACCTAAACTTGCACCTATGTGTCAAAACATCCAGCTCATAACTTCAAATAAAGATCTTCATTTCTTCTTTTGACTGAGCTACACAAAAGCTTCTCAGTAAAAAGCAAGCTGCTCTTTGTTAGCAACTTCTCTCCTTCTTACCACAGTTGTGATAGGTACTTGTGCTAAATCGCACACTGGCCTCAGCACTGATACACTGCTCCCATACCCTCGTCCCATGGCCTGAGGATGCTGGCGAACTCTCTGCTGCCCTTCCAACCTCTATCAGTACCTAGTACCACTACTCAGCACCTCTGCTATGTAACTAGTTCTCAGTGGAGGTAGAAGCCAGCAGACTTGACAGTGGATTAAGTAGCTGACCATACAAGTCAGCTTGTCGTGGGATCTGTCTTGATGCTGTTGAAGCAAATCTGATGGTAGAGTAGAAAAACACAAGGTGCATAGGGGTTCCTCCATCCGTAGGGTGTTTTTTAACTCCTCTTGAGACGCACACTGTAACTGCCCTCTACGCAACCTGTAAAGTCCATCTTATGTAGTGGGATTTTTGCACTCACAAGAGTGGGAAGATATTTTCAAAAGCCCAAAGTAGACCCAGGGACAGATGTAAGGTAATGAAACAGTGAAGGCTGTGGCCACACCTGCTGTCAGGAAGATAGCGCCCACACACAGCCCCTTTGTGTCAGTGGTTGCAGCACTGATGGAAGATTACAGTGCAGAGGATGGAGTAACACATGCGTGTTTTGAGCTGTGTTTCACAACTCGCATACCACTCATAGACTACGGCTGGTATGAACATTAGAAGTCAACCTAATCCAAGACTAGGAAACCTATACTCAAGCAAAGCAGCTGGTAGCCAACCAAATGCTCAGTCTTTTAGGTGGCAACCAAGCAGCTATAGAAAGGCATAGGATGTAAAGTCATGGGCTGGAGGTAGAGAATGAACACCTCTACTCTGTGCAATACCTGTTGCTTCAGCCAAATGGAGGCGTTGCACAAGCTCTCCTCCACTCTGCCATCCATCGGCAAGACACTAAGCTTGGTGCTTTTCCAGAAAACATTGCACAGGTTTCGCAAACTGCCAGCTGCAAATACGATGCCGCTTGGGCAAAAGGGCTATGTGGAGGTTGCCTGGGCCACTGTCACTTTTGAAGAGTGGTGTAATCACCGAGTGTCTCACACCCAGGCAGCCAGTGAAGCCTGACCTGTCCTTTGTGTGTCTATGGAGAGGTCAGCATGCTCGCATGCTCCTGAGACCTTGTGAAGTTCATGGACCCCAAGTCCTTTCATTGCCCCAGCAGCTCTTCTAAGAGGCATTCCCAAGGCCCTCCGGGAGTTAGGAAATGACCCTTTACAAAGATAACCTTTTGACATGTGTTTTTACTGCAGCTATCACAAGCTAAAGGTGCAACTCCATAGCTGAAATTCTTTGCCGCACCACTCTGGCTGCTTTTGGAAATATAATCTTTGCAAGCATGAAAGTCATGACCACATGGCCAAGCAGAGGAAGTTATCAAAGATATGACCAGCATGCACACCACTTAATTGGAGGCACGTGATGTGCCCAGCGTGGTGCCAACGCAGCAGGGATCTGACACAACGTGCTCTTTTTAACACTGGTGATGATAGAGCCACTACCATTCACACCACCAGCCTGATCAGATACGACAGTGAGCTCTGCCTGGTAAGGTATTTTCCCCCGCGTAATTCAGATTTGCGTCGGAGCTATCCCCAGGGTGAAAAAGCATTGACTGATTGCTTTTCTTGGTAACTTGCCTCTTGGTAATATCATAGAGAGGTTTACTGGGAATATTTCAGAGGGCAGATATGTCTCATGATGTGGGAGACCCATTGGGAGGAGGAAGAAGGGAGGTAGAGAGTAACCAGATGGCTGGTGAGAAGATTTACAACTCATGCTACTGAGTTGAAGTTAAGTTCTAACTTTTAAAAGCCTGGCAAAGCATTAGAAATCATATATAATATTAAATGTGTACACTAAGAATAGATCTCTGCTCAGGAAGGAGTCTCTAAGGTGGTCAAAAGGGTTACTGTTTTTTTCAGGCTATGCTTTTTTACTAAAAAGTCTTCCTATGAGTCTTTACACATTTCAGTTTATAGGATCCTTGTGTTAATAATGGCTCCTGGGTAAAAAGCTAAGCGATAGAGAAACAGCAAAAGTATAGACATGGTTATAGCCCAGCCAACCTAAATAGCATAAAATCTTACTTTGGATTAATTTCCTCTGTGAGACAATTGGTCTGACAGTATATGCTATAGCTTTAGTTCTTGCATTATAAAGCTATTTCTCTTCTTTTCACCATTAAAAATAGAAAAATGGGTCTTGCCTAGTACCAGACAGTCAGTACAGAAGAGTAAGAGGAGTCTTGCGTGGACTGTAATGGAAGCTGGAATTGGAAATCCTCTCCGCTTCCCCAGCCCAGACCGTGATATATGGTCTTCAGATACATAAAGAACTTAACCCATCATAACCAAGTAGAAACAGACATTCATAGCAACGTTATATAATAATAACAATGATAACAGTAACAATAGCAACAATAATAATAATAATATGTTTTACACAGACACAAGATGTGGTTGCTTATGGCAGTCCTCGTTTCGATACAAGCACCCACAAACTCAGCAGATGCCATCGAGCAGAAAAAGGCTATAAACCCTGAGACTTTCATGAATGTTGTAAGTCAGAAGTTTGAAATTCCACTCAGTCTGAAAGTTTGCAGACATTTAGCTGGGGGAGAGAGGGATGGAGGGTATGTATGTGGAAGGGGCTCGGGTCACCATGTGTGCTGGTTTTGGACAGAGCATCCTCTCTCAAAAAAGTCCTCAGCTGATCCAGAGACACCCCAGTCAAAGTAATGCCCAGCTGCCACAGTGTTTCTGTTTTGCAAAGGCATCCCAGCAGATGAGGGACGTGCCCTTTGAGCCAAATGAATACCTCGGCTATAGAAAGCTTTCCATTGGGGTTTTTCTTTCCCCAGAGCCAAATTATCTGCCACAGAGGGTACCCCAGCGAGGAGTATGAAGTCCTGACTCGCGACGGCTACTATGTCAGCCTGAACAGAATTCCTCATGGGAGAGAAAATCCTAGGAACAGAGGTAAATCTCCATTTCAAAAGGAAGCTAGCAAAAGAAAACTCAAACCCTTAACATAACAAGCAGGTGAAGGGATCAGCTTTACCAGGCCAGGGGAGTATTCATCATTAAAGCAAAAATACCAAATCCATGGTATTCCTCCAATTTCGTCTCAGAAGGTGCAGGCATCTCTTGAGAGAGCTCCTCATTTAATTTTTTGCCCATCAATTTGTGACTTTGGGGTTTGAATGATCTCAGGGATGAGTCTGTCATCTGAGCTTTCACATGGTTGCTGCCAGTGGCCACGGTGCTGAGCTTGCAGGGATGAGCACCTGGGATCTGAAAGGCTTAGGAGGAATACCCACAGCCCTGTAGCCTGAGACAACAAGGCAACCACCACGAGACAACTACAGCAAGGATTTCTTCACCAGGAGACATCAAGAAAATGCACACTGGCAGTGCAAGAGGCTTTATTGGCCTGAATTTGGGGTTAGTAAGTAAAGAAATTCCGGTTCAATAAAATGCACTGTTTCTTTCACATCCAGGGCCCAAGCCAGTTGTGTTTCTCCAGCATGGGTTACTTGGAGAAGGCAGCCACTGGGTGGAAAATCTGGCTAACAACAGCCTTGGCTTCATACTAGCAGATTCTGGCTATGACGTCTGGCTGGGAAACAGCCGGGGGACAAGCTGGTCACAGAGACACCAGCAACTTTCAGCTGACCAGGTTGAATTCTGGGATTTCAGGTGAGCTGGAGCAGATTACAAAAGTGCAACAAACTTCTCTGCCTGTCACTAACCTCTAGGCAGAGGTGGGTGCCTCCAAGCAGGCAAGTCAGAGCACCTAATCCCCAGGTATGGCCTCCCCCAGACCTCCTGGCGATGTGTTTGGGGAGGATGGAGGTACCTGTGCAGACCTGCCTGCTGACACGGTGCCAACAGCTCTACAGCTGCCTGGCCCTGCCGAGAGCACAGGGCACTGCTGCCTGAGTGGGGATGCCCATCCTGCAGAGACACCAGCCCTACCTTAGGGCCTCTGCAGGGACCTCCCCAGCCAAGCCCCCCGGCAAGGTGCCCACAAGCATCATTGCCACCTCCTCTTCTCCTAGACATTGTCCACAGAATCCTTGTCCCAAGAGTGGCTTTTTAAGCTGCTACTGCCCCTCCAGAGCTGATCTTCAGAGCAGTCCTGGATTTCCCAAGCTCATAAACATGCTTCCATTGAGAAAAAGAAGGTCTTTGCTTCACCATATCACACTAAAAGGCACATAGGCAGGAACTGGTGCTCCATTCCCTTCTGGGAAAGAGCATCTCTGGAGCAGAGCTGGTGCTGTAATCCTGACGAGAGCCAGCTCTGGGTCTGCAGAGCTGCTGTGTAATGCACAGCTGGCCAGGCTCAGCACAGTTTCTTTACCGCTAACCATGGTTATGGGAGGACTAAGCCGTTTCAGGGAAGGGTGAGGACATGAGAGGTGGGATGCCTTCAGACTCTATGCAGTCTCCCCCAGCACAGGGCTCTCCTAGCTCATAGGAATTTTCTCCTGGAAAATCAGCCACAGATATGAGCGATAAAAGACAGCCAAAATTCACAGGTGAGTTTGCTCTCCTGGTGTTACCTTATAACCAATGCACTGCTCCTGTGTTGCAGCTTTCATGAAATGGCAATGTACGACCTCCCAGCCATGATCAACTTTGTTCTGCAGAAGACTGGGCAGAAGCAGATATATTATGTTGGCTACTCCCAGGGCTGCACGATCGGTGCGTTAGCAGGGGTTGCACATGACATTGCCTGGACCACCTTGAAAATGTTAATTTTGGTGTTTGTAAGCAGAAAGCAGAGAGGTCCCATCTTTGTGGGCTGCTGAGCAGGCAGGCTAGGTAGAAGGTCTCTTGCAGGGAGAATTCCCACAGCAGTCGTGCTTTCTATATGAGACATCTGGGAGGATGCTCTAGGGTAGTAAGAAAGCCCCTGGTGACCTCAGTAAGCTCCTTGCTGCAACTATAATTCAGCCTAGAAAACTGAATTGAAGTGTTCCACATCAAAACCAAAGGCATTTTGCACGGACATCACAGCTTCTGCTTTCTGATGAAATGCACGGTGCTCCTTTTTACCAGTTGAGCCATCAGGGGTATAAGATAACCTCTGTGATGATGACACCCTTTAGCAGTGGTTGCTGGAAGGTGACAGTATTGCTGGGGCAGGACTTCCCATCAGTGTTAGTCGCTGAAATGCCTCATCAGTCACTTCTAACTGTAGGAATAAAGGCATTGTCTCCTTTTGGACATCTCTAGCACCAATGTGTAAGCAGAAAGGTGGCAAGAGATCCCAGGTTCCTAATTGGAGATAATGCCAGCTAAACAGCTCTGGGCAGCAGGTCCAAGTGAACCCTCAGATTAAGCACCTGAAGAAAGATTGACCACGTCTCAGGCTGTTTTTCTGTTTTCTCAGCATTCATTGCATTTTCATCTATGCCAGAACTGGCTCAGAAAATCAGAATGTTTTTTGCCCTGGCTCCAGCAGTGACAATCAAGCATGCCAAAAGTCCCATCGTGAAAATGTCCTTCCTTCTGGACAGGCAATTCAGGATGTTTCCGGTAGGAGATTACTCTATGCTCTCCTCCCCCAAACACTAGAAAAGGGATTGTGCCTAGATGCAGTCCACGGGCTATCCGATGCAGCAGAAAACAGTTATTTCCTGCTGGTTCCTAAGCACAGACACGATTCAGGTGAGGCACACTCCTGCGTGGTCACTTTGTTGAGTGCATGCCTGCCTTCCACCTGTAGGAGCGTCAGGTGTTGAAACTGGTCTTTCTATGGGGGCTCTTGTTGAATTCCCAAACAGACTGCCTGGAAAAGACAGTAATGATGTGTTGATTTTAATGACAGTGAAAAATTAATCCAATGCTTGGGGGAGGTGGGGCGAAAGAGTCCCAGATATTTATTTACCTGGTGTTCATTCAAACAGCATCACCTCCTGCAATGACCTGTACAGATCTCAGAGAGGCAGGAGGGCAAAGGAGAAGCAGGTTTGACTTCTGCAGGCTCCCTGGGCTTCACATCCCCTCACCGCCCAGCTGGTGGGACAGCTCACGGGGACACTGGCCAGTGGCAGGTCAAGGGAGGCAGTCCAAAGGCTAGGCTGCAGGAAGGGAAACACAAGAAATCAACTTTGCCCTTTGCTTCTGCAGCTTCTGCTCGGCAGAACCGATGCCTCGCTACGGATAAGGAAGCTGTGGGGTTTTCTTCCCCAGCTGTGCAGGCACCCGCTGCTGCACAAGCCCTGTGCCAACCTCCTCTTTCTGTTGGGTGGCTACAATGAGAAGAACCTCAACATGGTGAGAGCGCTGCCCTCTGTGGGGGTGACGGAGCCGGAGCCCCAGGGTGCACTGCTCAGGGGCACCCAGCAGCACCCACTGGCTCTGCCGACCCCTCTGTCTGCAGCCTGTCCCCTCCCTGCCAAACACCCAGCCCAGCCGGCTCTAGCCGCTTACACCTGGTGCTCACAGGCAAGCAGATGCTGCAAGGGCAATGTGTGCCCTCTGCCAGATCCCTCTTTTGCTGCTTCTCCTCCCTGGGTAGGAAAAGTCCCAGGCTCTGCTGGGTGAACATCAGTGACCAGGTGGCACTTGATAGCATCTCTGGGTTAGGGCTGCCTGTCACTGAGACCAGCTGTACCTCCCACCAGCACCCCTGGGGTGCAGCCCCTGCTCCTACCCACTCTACATCAAGTCTGCTGAAGCAGCATCTGAGTGACCATGGGTAGTCACTAAGGTCTTGAGCACCGTCCCTGAGCCTAGATGAGGTATCTCCAGGAGCTAGGGGTACCTCATCCTCCATCACCATACTCTCCCTGGAGCTGTCTCAGAGGAATTGATTTTTAATGAAAATTACATTCCTGAACCTGACCCAACTCTCAGGCAGCATGACTCAGCAGTAGCTCTTTTGCATCATCTGGCAACTGCCATCCTCGCTCCTATCCATTGGAAACCAACGGTAACTTGAACGTGTTTCCTTGCAGACGCGGCTGGATGTGTACACATCCCACTATCCGGATAGGACATCTGTCAAAAACATGATACACTGGGCCCAGGTAGGTTTCCTGAAATGCAGACACTTCACCCCAGATGGTCCCTTCACTGAGAGTCTGGTGTGTCCAGGGCAGACATGAGAGGTCAGGGATCTTGGATGTTAACAGCTCCTGAGAAAGTAAAGGCAAGAAATCAGGCATACAGAAGAGGTGCTGGATGCAGGATGAGCTGCCCTGGTCCCTCTGGGGACCAGGGGACACTGGGGTGTGCGCCTTGGGCTGTGCCGGGCAGGACAAGGGATGGGATGGGGAGGCCACAGTTGGATGCTGGGACCAGTTTGGGGCCCCCAGGGATCCCCAAAGCAGAGCGAGCCTGGGGACACCATAGTGATGGTGGGTGGAAACCAGAGCGTACAAGGAGAGGCTGGGGGTGCTGGGCTTGCTCAGCCAGAGACAATGTGGCGAAGCAGGATCCAACAGCATCTCCCCCTGCCCAAAGGGGTCCCTGAGACACCAGGGCCAGACCATGCCAGTCTGAGCAACCTGCTGCAGCTGCAGCATCAGCCCTGCTGGAAACGGGGTCAGGCTGGAGACCCCCACCCTGGTGCCTCCTCGAAGAGCCAAATTATAGGTAACGGGGAAGGCAAAAAAGGTCTTTTTAATCAATGCAACTATTGTGCAAATATCTCAGCTTTCAACCCTAGCATAGAAGCAACTCTTATAACTGGGCTCACCGATGTCTGTATTCTGACCCCGAAGTGTCATGAGAAGGTAAGGATGATCAGGCTGTTGAAGGAAAACTCGCCAGTGTGAAGTCCTCCAGCAGCATCCCGCACACACCACTCATGATGAGCCAGTTTTCAGAGCCGTCAGCATTGTACCAGGGCAGCCAAGGAGTCACATGCAACACCTTGGTTTGTCAACACATATCTAGGGACAGATGCGGAGCTGAAGGTCAAAGCATCACCCTGTTAAAAAAGCTGGAAAGTCTGGCTTTGCTGGAACACCTCCTCCCCCTACAATATCTCCTGCAAGCACCCTCTCATGATGTGGTCCCTTAAGGAGGCCGGGAGATGCTGGACCCACGCAGCAGTGCTCGCTGGCCTACCACCACAGATCTATCCTCTCCTCCCAGGTGATGAAATCGGGAGAATTCAAAGCCTTTGACTATGGCAGCAAAAACCCAGCCGTGTACCACCAGGTAGGAGGCTGCAGCAGCAGTGCTGGTGGCTGGAGATGCCAGGGGACTGTCCTGGGTGGTGTGGGGACAGGCTAGCTTGCAGTGTTTGACCATAATGGTGGTTCCTCAGACCTCGCTGTGTCCCTCCAGGAGACACCTCCCTCCTACCAGGTGGAGGAGATGCCTGTGCCCACTGCAGTGTGGTCAGGTGGGGAGGACTGGGCAGCTGACCCAAGGGATGTTCGCCTGCTGCTGCCCCGTATCGCCCACCTCGTCACTTACAGCCACATCCCCGATTGGAACCACTGGGACTTCATCTGGGGTTTGGATGCCCCCAGGCGCCTCTACAGCAGCATCCTGGAGCTGATGGAGGGGTCCCAGTAGAGCGGCAGCTCCCCAGGGAGATGCCAGTGGCCTGTCCCCTCTCCCTTGGGTGCGACAGTCCAAGGATGCAGAGGGACATCCCCTGCTGTCCCCTCCTTCCTGCTGGCCTGACACACTAGTGGCGACGGTGCTTCCTGTGCATCCCTTAGTCATCAAGGTTTGTCCTCTTTGTTTGAGATCTCCTCAAGGAATGGTGGCACCATGCAGCAGGGCAGTGCCAGGGTCAACCAAGGCATTGGGACAGGCAGGAACCACCGGCCGGGCAGCCCTGCTGGAAGGGCCCCAGGGTGATGGTGGAGCTGGGTCCTGGGCTGCCCAGTGGGTGAGGGATTAGAGCACCCAACCCTCGGGGAGATGGGATGGAGCTGGGATCGTTGGGTCTGGCCACAGGGAGGCAGGGGTGTCTGAGAGCAGCCCCTCATCACAGCACAGGCAGGGATGGAGCAGATGGATGAGGCTAAACCCTTCTCAGCAGCACAAGTGATGCTATGAAGGGCCCCAGCCCCAGATCACAGCCCAGGGGATTCAGGGTGGATGTGGGGAACCCTTCTTCCCCCATGCAGGTCCCCAGGGAGGTGGAGGGTCTCCATCTAGGGGGACAGGACTCAGCTGGGCCAAGTCGGCCACACGCCTGCGGCATTTGGTGCCAGGGCTGAGTGGCCGGAGATCCCAGGGGCTGCACGGCTCAGCGCCCACAGGCCAGGAACGCCCGTCCTCCACCACCGGGAGCCGGTGGCCCCGCATGCCCGGGGGCCGGGTCACAGGGCCACCGTCCCCCCACGAAGCTGCCCCCAGGCTGGTGTCCCCCGGCGGCACGCGGCCCACCCCTGCTGCTCGCTGCCAAGCCAGATGCGGGGAGATTCCCTCCCAAATAAACGCTCAGAGGGGATTTCAGAAGGCTGCGCCGCGGCTCGGACACCCCGGGCTCTTCCTCGCGTGTAAACGTCTTCCGTGGGGCTGCCCGTGCTCGAGGCCGGCGGGGACCAACACCGGCAGCCGCAGGGGGCGAGAGACCGCCGGCAACGCACCAGCGGGCAGCCGCCGGGGCGGGCCGGAGGGGGCGGGGCCGGGCGGCGGCGGGCGCCATGGAGGGCGGCGGCGGCGGCGGGCGGCGGGTGGTGGTGGTGGGCGCGGGGCTGGCGGGGCTGGGGGCGGCGCAGCGGCTCCGCGGACACGGCTCCCTCCGCCTGCTGGAGGCGGGGACCCGCGCCGGGGGGCGCGTCTGCACCCGCCCCTTCGGTACGGGGAGGGGGCCGGGGGCGGCACCGAGTGGGTGGATGGGCCGGGGGTCGGCACCGGGGCACGGGGATGGCGGGGCGGGGGGCGGCTGTACCGACGCAGGAGCAGGGATGGGGGAGCTGCACCTGAATCCCGCCCCCCACTCCCCCCCGTAGGGCCAGTCCTGAGTAGGGCAGACGCAGGGCTGAGGGTCTCCAGTCCTGTGGGTGCAGCAGGGCCAACCCAGAGCCAGTGATGGGTAGCACAGGGGAACCAGGGCAAGGAAAAGGGTCCACCGGCTACAGCTTTGGGGGGCGTAGGGACCCCTACCACACGTATGCCTTGGGGTGACCCCCCTGTACCTTCCCTGCAGCACAGGGCCTGGTGGAGATGGGGGCACACTGGATCCATGGCCCCTCACCAGGGAACCCCGTCTTCCGCCTGGCCACCCACTATGGCCTGCTGGGCTCAGAGGCTGCCCGGGAGGAGAATCAGCAGGTGGAGGCAGGTGGCCACCCCCCACTGCCCTCCGTCACCTACGGCAGCTCAGGGAGGGTGCTCAGCCCCCAGGAGGTGAGCAAAGCCCACGACCTCTTTGACACCCTCCTGACCTCTGCCCGTGCTTTTTGGGGGGCCAAGGAGCTGCCAGCGCCCAGCGTGGGACAGTACCTGCGGGCAGAGATTGCCCAGAGGGTCCCCACTTCAGCGGGAGGCAAGGAGGAAGATGCCCAGCAGCTCCAGCTGGCCATCCTCGCTGCCTGCCTCAAGCTGGAGTGTTGCATCAGCGGGACCCACAGCATGGACCTGGTGGCCCTGGAGCCCTTTGGGGAGTACATCTCCCTGCCTGGCCTGGACTGCACCTTCCCGGGGTAAGTGCAGGGCGCTGGAGGGGGGACACAGAAGAGCGTTTCAGGGGACACCCCATCCCCAGCAGCGCCTCCTCCTGCAGTGGCTACAGCAGCTTGCCTGATCACATGCTCTCGGCTCTGCCGGAGGGCACCATCCTGCTCAACAAGGCGGTGAGGACCATCCGGTGGAGAGGGTCCTTCCACGAGGAAGGGGATGAGACCAGGGATTTTCCTGTCCGGGTGGAGTGTGAGGACGGAGACGCCTTCCTCGCCGACCACATCATCGTCACTGTCCCGCTGGGTGAGGACACCAACACCTTTCCTTGCCCTGCCTGTCCCCTCCAACCAGTTGCTGCAGTGGGAGATGGGCAGATGGAGGGCAGGGATGTGCTCAAACCCCTTCCCAGCCTCCCCTCTCTGAGAGGGGAGGCTGGGAAGGGGTTTGAGGAGGGGAAAAGTATCTCAGACCCCATTTAGGAGCCCAGCAAACAGAGCTCCCCAATCTTCTGCCTGATCTTCTGCCTGCAGGTTTCCTCAAGGAACGCCACCAGGACTTCTTCCAGCCTTCACTGCCAGAGTGGAAAGCAGAGGCCATTCGCCACCTGGGTTTTGGTACCAACAACAAGATCTTCCTGGAGTTCGAGCAGCCTTTCTGGGAACCCCACCAACAGTTCCTCAAAGTGGTGTGGGAGGACGAGTCACCCCTTGAGGAGCCCAGTGCCAACCTGGAGGCTAACTGGTTCAAGAAGCTCATTGGATTCGTGGTCCTCCAACCACCAGAGCAGTACGTGGCCAGGAGCGTCAGCAAAGAGGCATCATGGACAGGCGGGGTTGGGTATCTTCTGGGCAACGTGAAGGAGCGTCTCACTCCTGTCTGGAGCTTAAAGACCTTCTCTGGGTTGCTGGTGGCCTGTAAGGCAGCTCCAGACCCTGTCTTCCCTCCCCAGACACGGGCACGTCCTCTGCGGCTTCATCGCGGGGAAGGAGTCAGAGTACATGGAGACGCTGAGTGAGGCGGAGGTTCTCAGCACCATGACGTGCGTCCTCCGCACGCTGACAGGTACTGCCGCCTCCTCCGCCCTCCTTGCCCCAACACTGCCCCTGGGGGAACACATACCCACGTTTCTGGATCCCACCCAAAATCTGCACCTGCAGGGAACCCCCACCTGCCTGCTCCCAGGAGCGTGCTCCGGTCCCGGTGGCACAGCGCTCCCTACACCCAGGGCTCCTACAGCTACGTGGCCGTTGGCAGCTCAGGGGATGACATTGATGTGCTGGCCCAGCCCCTGCCCAAGGACCCCGAGGACTCCAAGGTAACTGCTTTAGGCCTGAGGGGAATGCAGCGACCGTGGGGAGAGCAGGACCACCCCAGGGACGCAGGGACAGCTGGGCAGGGGCGGGAACGGGACGCCTCAGGCCTTGAGGAACACAGAGAGGTGGCATTTGTCACTCCTGCTCCATTTGGGAGGGCACCAATGCTCAGATCACCAGCCCACCCCCTACTGGCTCTTTCCACTGAGCTCCATGGGCGTTGGGGGAACCCCATTTCTGTAAAATTTGGGGATGAGTACCTCCTCCCAACCACTTTCTGGCATCCTCATATCACGGGGTGGGTTTCTAAGGAAGGCAAGGTGCCCGCTCCTTGGTCTCCCTAGGGTGGGTCATGCATCTGCGGGGTCCAAAGGGCTGGTTTGGCACGATTCGGTGTCCCTGCTGGGCTAGGTAAGGTGGCAGGCCACAACGCTCACCTCCACCTCGCCACAGCCTTTGCAGCTCCTCTTCGCTGGCGAGGCCACCCACCGCACCTTCTACTCCACCACCCACGGGGCCCTGCTGTCAGGCTGGCGAGAGGCCGAGCGCCTTAACAGCCTCTTTGCGGCACCCAGCCCCACTCCCCGGCTCTGAGGAGGGAAAATAAAACCGGTGCTTCACAGGTCGCCGCCAGTCAGATTCCTTTATTGAGAAGCCTCCCTAGCAGAGGGTCGCTGGGGCTTCTCTCTCTGCGGGGGGATGAACGCGGTTCCTCGGCTGGGGCCCGGCGGGGAGGAGGCGCTGCGGCGTTAGTACCAGTTGGTGCTGGCGATGAGGAAGCGGGTGTCGTCCAGCGGAGCCTGAGCCGGGCCTGGCTCCGGGGCGGGCTGAGGGGCTGGGGGCGGCTGGGGTGCGGCTTGGGGACCAGGACCCGCGGTACGGGGGTCGCTGGGGCCGGGGGAGGGCACGGAGTGTGTTCCGGCACCCCCCGTGCCGCCAGGGCCGACCACCGGTGCCCCGACAGACCCCGTAGGCCGTAGCTCCGCCATAGCACCGAGAAGACGGAAGTGATGCGTCGCGCCGGGTGTGACGCACAGAGGCCGCGCCGCCGCCGCCGCCGCCGCCGCCGCCATGAGAGGGTGGGCGGGAGCGCTGCGGGTGGCCCGGGCCGAGCTCAGCGGGTTTCGGGAGCGCTTCGATTTCGGCGGCCGCGATGTGGCCTCCTGGTTCCCGGGGCACATGGCGAAAGGTGAGGGCGGGTAGCGGGGCGGACTGCACCCCCGCCGCTTCCTCCGCCGCCGCTCACCCGTTGCTGCCTTGCAGGCCTGCGTCAGATGCGGGCCTCCCTGCGGCGCGCCGACTGCCTCATCGAGGTGCACGACGCTCGCATATCCTTCGGCACGGCTCTACATCCCCCACCGCCCCTGGGTGTCCGGTGGGGCAGCGGGAGCCGCGCCCCGCCCCCTGTACCCGTGCCCCCCGCTGCCCCACCAGCCGCGTCTACCCCCAGGCCGCTCCTTCTACCAGTCCCGCGCCCCCCCTCACTCCTCAAAACCCCCCATCAATCCCACCCCGCCCCAACTGACCCCCTTAGTACCCGCTCCCACAACAGCACGCAGTCTCTCCTTAGCGGCACCCACATCCCGCTGTCGGGCCGTAACCCCATGCTGCAGGAGGTGCTGGGCATCCGCCCGCATATCCTGGTGCTGAACAAGATGGACCTGGCTGATCCCCGCCGGCAGCCAGTGAGTGCCAGGGCAGGGCTGGCTGGGGGCCTGTTGGTCACCACAGATGTATGCCAACAATGCCTCTGCCTGTTCCCTTCAGACAGTCTTGGAGCACCTGAAGCAGCAGGGATGCTCGCATGTTGTCTTCGCTGACTGCCAGCACGATGGCAACGTCAAGAAGGTAACCAACCGGCCAGCAGCCCCGTGTCCAGCCCTGCTCCTCACTGCCGGCAGTTGAGGGCCATGTGCTGACCTCCCAGCCCCATGGAGAGGCCTCAGCGCCTCACTGTGAGAAGACTATGCTGACTGGTCTGAAGCAATCTCCATTTCCAGTGCACCCAACGTGCCCCATCCTCTGCTTGGCCTCCATTTTGCACATTCTCCTAGCACAGTGTCCTCCGAGTGAGCAGCTGCTGCCAGCCCAGGTGGAAAGCTGCAGTTACAGCCCTTCTCTGTGTTTCTCTGCAGATTGTTCCCCTGGTTGCCAAGCTGGTGGGGAACAGCCCGCGCTACCACAGGGCCGAGGTGAGATGTGGCAGCAAGACAGCCAGGGTGTGCGCAGGGAGTCAGTGTGGCTGGCTGCAGGCCACCTCCCTCTCCAGATGCAGGGACGAGGCTGCTCTCATGCCTGCCAGAAGTACTGGCAAAGGCTGGGCTGTTTCGTTGTTGTGGCCACCTGTCACTCCTGGGGTGGGTGGCCACTAACTGGCCACTCCCTGCCCATGTTGTCCTTGCTGCCAGAGCACCGAGTACAGTATCCTGGTGATTGGTGTGCCCAACGTGGGCAAGTCATCGCTTATCAACTCCCTGCGGAGGCTGCACCTCAAAAAGGGTATTTTTCCGTATTGCCTGGGCTCAAGGAGGAGCTGCTGCCGCAGCCATGGAGCAGGTGGCGGGGCAGAGCATCCCTTGCTATCTGACTGTCTCTCCTTTCCCTGAAGGGAAAGCCACCGTGGTTGGTGGGGAGCCGGGCATCACCAAGGCAGTGCTGACCAGAATCCAGGTACTGTCCCCACAACACAGCTGGCTGGGTGGGTGCTGGCTTCTGCCTCCCTCACAGGAGCTCCGGAAAACCTGGGGGGCACGCAGTACTGATCTTGGAGGGTTGCTTGGGTCCCCTTTCCAGCGAGACCATAACGGAAGAACTCAACACCTCCCTTGTTAGCCATGTTGGAGTCCGCGGTGCTAATTACTGAGCCACGTGTACTAACTGCCCTGCCTCTCCCCATTCCAGGTCTGCGAGAAGCCCCTGATGTACCTGGTGGACACGCCTGGTGTGCTGCCCCCCAAGCTGGGGGACATGGAGACAGGCATGAAGCTGGCGCTGTGTGGTGAGGCAGAGGCTGCACCAGGGCAACCCCCCAAAATGTGGCTTTGAGCCCCGGCTGGGCCTGGTCCCTGAGGCTGGGGCTGCCTGAGTGCCTGCAGGTGGCATGGGGATGGCAAGAGGGATGGCTGGGGCTTGGAGCAGGGCTGGGGGCAGCTGGGGCTTAACCCTCTTTTCCAGGAGCCATCCGTGATCACCTGGTGGGGGAGGACATCATGGCTGACTACCTCCTGTACATCCTAAACAAGCAGCAGCAGTTCAGGTGAGCCAGTGGGGGGACTGCTGACAGCCCTGGGCTGCGTCCACTGCCTGTGGTTTCAAGTGGGTGGTGGAGGAACTGTCCTCAGGGAATTGGAGGGGGAGAGGCGACGCTGGCAGGGTGTGAGCCCCTCCTTCGACAGGTATGTGCAGCACTATGGGCTGGCTGAGGCCTGTGATGACATCAAGCCCGTGCTGAAGCACGTGGCCCTTGCCCGGGGCAGGACACAGAAGGTGAAGGTGCTGACAGGCACAGGTGAGCACTCTCAGGGTGGTGGGGTGGATCTCTGCCTCAAGGGGTGCAGGGGCCAGGCTTTTGGGGATCCTGGGGTGGCTCCAGACTCTGCTGATGCCTCCTTCCGCACCCACCGCCCCATCTCCAGGGAACATCAATGTGACAATGCTCAACTACCCCGCTGCTGCTTATGAGTTCCTGCGGGATTTCCGGGCAGGACGTCTAGGCAGGGTGACGCTGGACTGAGACCTGTCCTGTGTGGGGCACTGCCCACAGCCGTGCAGGCTGGGGACACCCCAGTGCCCCATGTG
Organism: Phalacrocorax carbo; assembly: GCF_963921805.1. NCBI lineage: Eukaryota > Metazoa > Chordata > Aves > Suliformes > Phalacrocoracidae > Phalacrocorax > Phalacrocorax carbo. Next base: position 1,261,649 of record NC_087525.1, on the reverse strand, counting down.
ACCAGCATGGAGCTCTGGTGTGTGATTTGAAGCAGCTCTGCTAGGGCAGCCCCCACTTTCAGGCCCCTGGGCTGCTGCTGGAGGATCCTGGGTGTCCCTCTGGATCTGGGGGTCAGAGGGGCAGGATCCCTGCAGCAGGGGGCGAGGCTGACCTGCAGTGTCACCATGCAGGGCAGTGCTCTCCGTGGGGAGCGTGGTGCCTGCCTGGGAGGCCCTGGAGCACAGCTGGTGCCTCCAGCCAGGGCAAAACCCCAGCAGAGCCATTTTCTTGCTCTCTTGGCCCTCTCTGGGGCCTCCATCCTGAAATAAAACCTGTGTGGGCAGGGTGCTGGAGTGGTGGCTGTCCCAGGGTCCCCACCCCAAGCCCCTCATCCCACATCCAGCCACACCTGTTTTCTGCCCAGCTTTTATTGCCGCGTCTGTGTCCCCTGACCCCCACGAGACCCCCGTACAGAGGAGCGTAGTGAAGGGGGTGCCTGAGCTGGTGCGGTTTGGCACAGGGCGGGAGGCGGGGGGAAGGTGGTGGAGGGGCTTCCTGTGGGGTCCTGCCCCACTGGTGGGGTGTAACCGGGGCGGGCCGCCGCTAGCCCAGGGGGGGTGGGCTCTGCCCTGGGGGGCGGCCGGTCCTCACGGCATCAGTAGCAGCACCAGGCACGGTCGAGTCCCCCGAAACCATCAGCAGCAGAGGAGGGCGGCCAGGGGGTACAGCCAGGGCACGGCCCAGCCGGGCGGCTCCCAGTCGGGCGCGGCGGAGCTCCAGGCGCTGGCGGCGGCCGTCCGGTTGCCATCGCGGTACCCGATGCCGTCGCCCGCTTCCAGCTCGCCCGCCGGCCGTGCCCTGCGCAGGGCGGCTCCCGCCGCCACGCCAGCCGCAGCTCCCGCAGCCGCCGCTCCGGCCACGCGCAGAGCGGCCCCGGCGGAGCCGTAGCGGGGTGCCGCCGCCCTCACCCGGCCGCGGGCGGGCCCCCGGGCCCCGCCGCGGGCACTGCCCCGGGCCCCGCCGCGCCCGCCTTTGCCGGCCACCGTGTCGCAGAAGGCAGCGGCCAGCAGCATCAGGGCCCAACAGGCCGCCTCACCGCGCCGCATCCCGCCGCTCGGCCGCACCTGAGCACAAGGAGAGCCCCCGGCGCTCAGCCGCGGCCGGCGGGTGTGCACGCGCGTGTGCGCGGCACGGCCTCGCGCGCCCGGCGGCACCCGCGGTTGCGGGCGGGAGTCCAGCGCCCGTGGCTCGCGGGGCCGCCTGTCGGTTGCATAAATAACCCCCCCCACAGCTCCCCCCGCCCCCGCTGTGGACCGGGCGCGCTCCCGCACACGCACCCGTGGACACAGTGCTCTCGCACGCGCGTGCCCAAGCTGCATGCACCTGCGCGCTCCCGCGTGCGCGTGCCCACACCCGGCTTGCAAGCACGCCCTCCCACGCACGCCCATGCACAACTTCCACGCGCACGTCCATGTCCACGCCCACGCGTACCTGCACGCGGCAGCCCGTGCAGGGCTCATAGGCACGCTTGCACGCACGCACGCCACCGCGCCGATCGTGGCTGCCCGTGGGTGCGTGCACGTTGCTCACGCGCGTCCCTCGGGCACACCTGTGCACGCCCCCACCCCGCGGCCGCGGGGCACAGTCACAGCCCACCTACCCCCTCCCCCGCACGCACACGCGTATCCCCAGACCCTCACTCTACCCCCGCCCCGGCTCCGCGCGCGCCTCCCCCGCCCGCGGGGGCTCACCGGGCCCGCGGCTGCCGCCGGCTCCGCTGCGCTGCGCTGCGCTCCTCCCGGCCCCGCTCCCGCTCCCCCTTTCCCAGCCCCACTCCACGCGCGGGGGTGGGGGCGCGCGCTCGGGACTGCGCGGCGGCAGGGGGCGGGACACGGTGACCACACAGGGCCGCCCGTGGCCGTGCGCGCACCACCACCCCCCCCCGCCCCTCGGCGCCCCTAGAACACCCCCCCCCCCCCCCCCCAACCCCGTCTCCGCCGGGCCCCGCTCGTGTCCCGTCGCGCGGGTGGGGCTCGGTGGCCCTTCCTTCTCCGCCCGCGGGAGCGGGCGGGGGCCGGGGGCGGGAGGCGGTGGCACGGCCTCGGCCAATGGGGATGGCGCGCTGTGGGGCGGGGCCACTTCGGCCAATGGGCGCGGGGAGGGCGGGGCGGGGAGGCTCCGCCCACCTCCGCCATGGCTGCCTCGCTGCGCGCGCTCCTCCGTCCCGCCGCCGCCGCGCGCCTCCTCGCGCTCCTCCCGCCGCGCCCCCGCCCCCTCCCCGGGGCGCGGGGCTGCAGTGCCGGTGAGCGGGGGGCGCCGGGGGGGACGCGGGATGGGCGCCGGGGCCGGGCTCCCCGCGCCGGGCGGCAGCACCATCTATGGGCTGTGGCACTGCGTACCAGGGACCCAGTACCGCGCACAGGGCCCGCACCGCGCACCGGGGCCCAGCACCGTGCAGCCGGTGCCTGGAGCGTGCACTCACTATGTCCCAGCACTGTGCACCGGCCTGGCACGGGGTAGTCACTGGGCTTCCCGTGAGCCCCGGTACCGAGCCCCTGGGGGTGGCGTCCCACTGGCTGCCGGTGACCGCTGGCACGGGCCAGCCACCGTGAAGGTCGCCTCGAAATAGCGCGGTGCCCTGCAGCGGCTGGGCCTCACCGGAGGGCAGGTGGGGTGTCTCAACCAGTTGCGGGCAGGCGGTCGCCTAATGGGGCGGTGGCGGGGGGTGGCGGGCAGGGACCCCGTTCCAGTACCTGACAATGCAGAAGACGGGGATGCAGCAGAGCGTGGGCCTGATCCAGCTGAACCGGCCGCAGGCGCTCAATGCCCTCTGCGAGGGGTTGATGGAGGAGCTGCGGAGGGCACTGGAGGCCCTGGAGAGTGACCCGCAGGTGGGGGCCATCGTCATCACTGGCAGCCAAAAAGCCTTTGCAGGTAAGGCGGGGGGCCTCTCCCCACCCCAAAGTGGTTTTGTTTGTTGTTTGTTTTGTGGGGTTTTTTTTTGGGGGGGGGGGTGATATCCCACACCATTTCCCTTTGCAGCTGGTGCAGACATCAAGGAGATGCAGAATAAAACTTTCCAGGAGTGCTACAGCGGCAGCTTCCTCAGTGGTTGGGACAAGGTCTCCACCATCCGCAAACCCATCATCGCTGCCGTGAACGGCTACGCCGTGAGTCTCCCCCACCTCTTCCCATGCCCCCTGGTTCAGCCCCAGCACCCCCTGACCCCTCTCTTCCTCCCCTGGCCCAGCTGGGTGGTGGGTGCGAGCTGGCCATGATGTGCGACATCATCTACGCTGGGGAGAAGGCGCAGTTCGGGCAACCTGAAATCCTGCTGGGAACCATCCCAGGTGAGCAGGGGACACCCAGGTATCCTAGGGCACCCAGGGGGGCCCATCCCGGCTGGAGCGGGGACAGCGGGAACACCCAGCTATCCCTCTTCGGACCTTTCCCTTTCCCAAATGGCTCCAGGCGCTGGAGGGACACAGAGGTTGACCAGGGCAGTGGGGAAGTCACTGGCGATGGAGATGGTCCTCACCGGGGACCGGATTTCAGCAGCAGAAGCAAAGGAGGCAGGTAGGGGTGTGGGCCAGCCCCAGCACCGCGGGGGTCCAGTGGGGAGCTGTCCCCCCACCCCACCACCTCCCACTGTCCATCCTAGGTCTGGTCAGCAAGGTCTTCCCTGTGGAAAAGCTGCTGGACGAGGCCATTGCCTGCGCTGAGAAGATCGCCAGCAACTCCAAGCTGGTGGCCGCCATGGCGAAGGAGTCAGTCAACGCCGGTAGGGGCAGGGGAGCCAACCGGGAATCTCCCCAGGGGGACTGCGGGGCCAGGCAGTGGGGTCTGCCCAACTTCTCCCTTGCTCTCAGCCTTTGAGACGACGCTGGCGGAGGGGAACAGGACGGAGAAGCGGCTTTTTTATGCCACTTTTGCCACCGTGAGTAGGGGGGTCAGCCCCGTTGCTGGGGTGGATGGCGGGGCTGCTGCACCTCCCCCCTACCCCAGCCTCACCTCTCTGCTCCTTCCAGGGCGACCGCAAGGAGGGGATGACAGCATTCGTGGAGAAGCGGAAGGCAGACTTCACTGACAGTTAAGCCCGGGGTGGTGCAGGTCCCCACAGCCACCTGCTCCCCATCAGTCCCCCGTGTCACCCCGCGGAGGGGGTCCGGGAGCCGGTGGCGAGTGACCCTTGCTTGGGGTGAGACAACCAGTAGCAAGAACCGCCTTTGCCATCGCTATTAAAAGGTTTTCCTGGCGCTTCAGGGAGATGGGGTGTCCTTGCTGTGGGGTCTGCCCCTGAGCTGGGAAATATTGGGGTTCACTGAGACCCCCCCCCCCACTTTGTCACATTATTCTCTGGTGCTGGGTGGGGCAGGAGTAGCTTTGTAGAGCAACAGGTCTGCGTATCCCCTGGGAAGGGGACAGCCTGCACCACCTTCTTGGGCGCAACACCGACACACTGAGTTTGCCCAGCCTCAGCTCGGCCTGGGCTGAACTGAGGCTGGGGTGATGGGCTGAGTCCCCTGCCCCAAGGCATCATCCTCACCCTGCCCGGGGTCTCAGGGCGAGCCCAAGGATGGGTATCCCCTGGATTTGGGGGTCCTGCTCCTAGCGATAGGTTTCTGGCTGCAATGAGGAGCCCAGCAGGACATGGAGGGGGGAATGGGTTTATTGGGGTGCTCAGGGGTGGGTAGGGAGGGACGTGTCCACTCAGGAAGCCCCAGGGGCAGCTCCCACTCCTCATTTCGCAGCCTGGGCATGTCTCCACTCAGCTGTGGTGGAGGTGGTCGCGGTCCTCCTCGGGGCCACTCTGCACCTCCAGGGACAGCACCCAGGGTGGCCCAAGGACATCAGCCTCCCTGGCATTGTCCTGGGGGTGGTAGAGGTGGTCACGGTCCTCCTCTGGTCCCTCCTGGACTTGGTGGGAGACCCATCGAGCCCAGGCACTGCTGGAGAAGACCTTTATACCTGGTTCCACCTCTTTGGTGATCTCACCCTCCAGTAGCTCCATGGCTTGTGTGCCCAGGATGCTGGAAGAGGGGAGCAAAAACAGCGAAGAAAGGTTGTCGTGCATCAGGGTTACTGAATATCCCCCTGCCCCAAGGAAATCCCACCCCATCAGGGTGCAGGGACACTGGCGAGACCACCCCCCCCCCCCAGGAGGCTGCAGTTACGATCTCGGGGAGCAAACAGGCTAATTTAGCTGCTTATCCTGTGAACAGGCCAGATGGGTCCCAGACATCGGTGCTGCAGCATCCACGGCTCACCACCACCACCAGCAAAGGGAAACCAGTCGGGGCTCGGGGCTCAGAGGGTTTGGGCGGTTTTGGGGGAAGACAGAGCTGGGAAGCTCTTAATTTTTGGGGGGTGCAAAGCAGTGAGGGAAATCTGTTTCCCCCTGAAACACTTTACAGCTTGGGGTGGTGTTCTGTTGGGTTTTACAAGCCAGATGTGGGTGCCCGGAGGTATGGGGAGCGCAGCTGCCTCTTACGTTTTCTCAGCCAAATCCTGCTCCGTGGCCAGGTCCTTTCGCCCAGTGTTGCTTGGAGCCTGCGGGGAGAGAGGCAGGTGGCAGAGATCACAAGTGGGTCTCCCTGTGCCCGCTCATCACGTGGGGCAGCAGGAGAGTGAGGTGGAGGGTGGTGGCTCACCTGGGTGCCCCCAGGTGCAGGCAGGAGGAGGGCAACACCCAGCAGGACGGTGATGCTGCAGAGTCGCACGGCCATCAGGCTGTCAGAGAGACGTTGGCAGTAGCTGTGTTGGCTAGTGTCTGCCCGCATCCAGAGTGTCACCCTGCACCCTGCTGCACAGTCTGCCTGCATCTGCCTTTACGCAGAGTGTGTGCCTGCACCCTGTACCCACAGCTCCTGCCTGTGTCTGCCTGTGCCCTGAGAGCCTGCCCATATTCCGCACGGAGCACCTGCCTGCGCCCCGCACTCGCAGTGCCCATCTGTGCCCACAGCGCCTGCCTGCACCCAGAGCTCCTGCCTGTGCCTGCCTGCACCCACAGTCCCTGCCTGCACCCTGTGCCTGCTCCCACAGCTCCCGCCTGTGCCCACAGCTCCTTCCTGACCCCCAGTGCCCACCCGTGCCCTCCAGCACTGCCTGCTGGAGCCAGGCAGGGACATACCGCTCCATGGCTGCCTTCTGTGGGGCTGCCTGGCCCTTGCCCTGCACTTTGCCCACAGGCGGGTGCGGAGCCACCTGTCCCACGTGTCCCACGCGGTGTTGGCTGGTGCCAGGTCATGCTGCCAGTGCTGCTCGGGGGAAAAGGGCATGAGATTAACCGCCCCGTGCACTGGGGCACGTACATCTCCCCGTGCACCATGGCTCATGCATCCCTGTATTTGACAACAAAGCAGTCACATTTCTGATCTGTGAATAAATGCCCTGTGACTGGATGCATGCTGCAGGCAGCAAGCAGAAGCAAGGACCAGCTAAGAGCTTCCTACAGCTGACGTTCACAGTGTCTTGCTATGTTACATAAATAAGGCATGTTATAGCACAGCCAGGCCCTTGTGAACAGGGGATGTCAGAAGGGAGGAAGATGGACTCCAGGTAGCCTTAGTTCACAGGGTGCTTTGGGTTAGAAGGGGCCTTCGAGATAATCCAGTGCAACCCCCCTACCATGGGCAGGGACATCTTCCGCTGGAGCGGGTATGTCAAAGCCACGTCCAACCTGACCTTGACCCATAGGAAAGCACAAGCTTTTCTAACTCACTGGAAGCTGAAGAGCTGAATTTGCCCTCTGAAATCAAACCACGATGGGGCAGTGGCTGCAGTAAGAGGCCTGGTCTGAAGCCCTCTCCAAGGAGATGTGATTGCCCCAAAGCCCCCAAGGAGGGATGGAGGAGGTGGTCCCAGCAGGGCAGGCAAGGGGTTGAAGAGGTGAGCAATGCATGCTACCTGCCGGTACAGGCAGACATCTCCCACGAGGCTGCCAGGGTGCAGGCGTTTGCTCGGCAGTGACGAAGCCAAACGCGGCCAGCTTCAGTCAACCCAGCAAAAGGTGAGGAGCCTCATCCAGGGCCATGGCTGCCTTCCCCTCCTGCTTCCTGCTCCCCTGCCAGCTCCAGGACTTCTCTGATGCCCTGGGCTGCTCAAACCTCTCCCATGGCTTCCCTGCCAGCTCAGCGATGTTAGACCATGTAGCTGGATCTGGACGTTCTCCTGGTCGCATTGCGAAGCTTGGAAAATCCTTGCAGCCTCAAAACTGCAGGGCAGACAGGTTTGTGTCCTCCTGCCAGCAGGCAATCTCTGTAGGGGGGGATGCATCCTGCACCCCAAAAGCCCCAGCAGCTTCCATGAGGATGGGGATTGCCAGGAGAAGTCCCAGCAAGGTGGTGACCTCTGGCATGGAGCTGCTCCTTCTTGTTCTGTGCTGCGGGGAGGAGCCTCTTTTGACTTCGCTGCTGGTGCACATGCCGATGTCTTGCTCCTGCTGTGGCATTGAGCGCTCCCCCAGGTCAGCTGCAACCCTTTTCCTTGCTTCTCCCCCATGTCCAGCACAATGGGATCCATCTCCATCACATGGGTGCCTTTATCTATCCTGCAAAGGGAGGAAAACAGGTGAATTTGGGGCTTTCAGGCCCCAAACCATTTGCCAATACATTTCCCTGCCTAGGAGATAAGCTTTGGAGGTGTGAGTCCAGAGCCTCTGCCCTCCCCAACGCTGCTGTCATGTCACACCCCACTTTCACCTAAGGGACCCTGCTTTTGCGCAAGGCCAGGTAAAGGCAAGCTCCTGGCAGCAGCTCTGCCATCCAGATGCTGGAGGACCTGAGCGGTGCTTTGCTTACACACCTGAACAAGGGAGAAGCTGGGGGTCACACTGAATGTCTTATACAAATTCCCTTTCCTAGATGTATCAATTTTATACTATGCAAGTGTATTAATTTTGTTAATAGATATATAAATTCCCATTATACACTGTAACGTGATGGGGGAGTGGAGTTTTACTGGAGACTCTGGTATTGTTGTTCATGCTTAAGCAAAAACAAACCGAAGGCCAGCCCAGCTTGCATGCTTCAACCCTGTTGGCTTTGCCTGGCCACAGGGTGGTGGGGTGCTCTGTGCTCAAAGAGGGGTGAACACTGGGAAGAAATGCAGGGGTGCACATGCTTGTGTGCATGCAGCTGATCTTTGTGTATATGCATGCAATCTATCCGCCTGCTCCTCTGTGCCTGCAAGTGCATGCTTTGTTGCACACATCTGCATGTTGAGTACACGCTGTATGTGTGCCCAATGTGCGTGTGTGCATGTGCTGTCTGCATTGCACAACTATATCTGCACGCACACTGCGCATTTGCTGTATGTACACGTGCCTGTGGGCTGTGTGCACACACACACGTGTGCAGGTGTGTACTGCACTTTTCTATCGGTTTGCTGAGCGTGTGTTGTCTGCTCCATGTTTGCACACATCCACGCGTGTGCCTGTGCAGCATGCGCAGGTATACATTGCACACACGTATCATGCTTGTGTGCATCTCGGGCCGTGTACGTGCTTGCCTGCAAATGCGTGCGCATGGTCTGTGTGTGTTTGTGCACCTGCTGTGCACACTTGTACACGCGTCTGGATCGTGCCCGTGTGTGCAGGGATCCTGCCCTGTGCTCGCGTTTGCTTACATGCGGTTGTTTGCAGGTATGCGCCTACATGTACGTCCTACCACTGACGTCAACAGTTAAGGACAGCCATAATGCTGTGAAGTCTTTAACAAGCCGTTCTACTTTTGGGTAACAAATATAATCACCCACTTCTTAATGTTGTTAACCCAATTCTTTTGCAGCTAGCTATATCCTTCCTGGCTGCTATAAAAAGACTTAACACATTTTACAGGTAGTGAGGAACTAGATCCGGAACTGGCACCAAAGTAGCGCAATGAAAATAGACCCCAGAGCTGGCTGGATCCCAGCAATGCAGAGAGCCTGCTAGTCTGTGCATGTATGCAGCATCAGTGTTTTGTAGCTTAAGCATTTTGATTTTCTTGTGGGACGTGTTGAGAAACCAACAGCTAGCTCAAGAAGAGGAAGAATGCAAAAACGCAGATCTTCACACAGCAAAATCACAGCAGTATTTTGGAAAAAAAAACACACCACAGTACAGGGACATTATCAATAAAATACCTCAGCTGCTTGGGCAACTTAAATTTTACTGGAACTTGATGGATATTCCCATTTAAAAATGCAAATCATTCAGTAAAACATGTCAGGGGAAATTCAGATGCACAGCAAGAGCTCTGTTTAAATTTTGAAGGTGGGGTGATAGAGACAACATTTTTTTTGTTCCAAAGACTTGTTCATGTTATTCCGCACCAGCATGGAGGAGCTTTTGAACCAGCTCCCTCTCTACAATAGATCTTTGAAAACAGAATAAAGATTAGTGCGTGTCCTTCTGATGGCCACTGCTGGGTACCTCCACCTGCTCCTGCCTGCACAAACAAGCAAGGGGACAGGAAAATCTGCTTACAACAAATCCCAGAAGGGAAAAATAAAAAAATAAGAAAAGGAAATTAAAATAAGGATTTTTGAAGGCCACTGGCCAGCTGGAGAAGACTTGCCCATGGACTTCGGGAAAAGTTGGTAACCCAGAAGAGAGCTAGTCATGAGCCCTGAGGCTTTTCTTTTTTTTTTTTTTTAACACAAGTGCAGACACTGAAAGACCTGGAGTCTGGGGGAAAGGAAGGAAGGAATTTACAGGAGGAAACTTCGGACCTGAACACATAAGTGAGAGCAGATTGGGCTTCTGCATGATCTTTGTACCGTCACATGCCAACACCCGCAAGCATCTCCAGCGACGTGGTGCCTGCTTCAAAATTCCAGTTATTCCAGTGAGGGAAAAAAAGCCTCATTAACAGCTTCCAGTGTTGGAAAGTGATTTTTGGTCGTTGTTGGTTCCTGCTGACAGATGGCCCAGGGCAGGCATGGAGCAGGAGTGCCAGGGTGGTGGCCACAAGGGTGGTGACAGAGGCTGGTCTTCCCTGGACTGCACCACAGCCTGTCTCTGGGGGACCAGCAGCCTGCAGGGGTGAGGGCTGTGCACAGAACAGGGTGTGGGCACGTACATGGGTGCCTGTGGGGGACAAGGTGTGTGTGGTGGTGCGGGGGGGAGGCAGTACTGTATGCAGTAGTTACCGGGTGCGTGCACAGGGCTGCGGGTCCAGGGCAGCTCCTGGGTGGCTCTATGCCCTGGCTGGCTGCTCCCCTCTCCCCCATTCCCCCCCTGGACTTCCCTCCATCCTCTGCTCCCTTCCTCTCTCCACCCTTCCCTCCCTCTTTCCATCATCCCTCCCATCCTTCTCTCCCTCCCTCCGTGCCTCCTCCTGCCCCTCTAGCCCTGCAGCAGATGCTCCCTAGAGCTGCCAGTCAGCCTCTCCCTCCCAGGGCTGTCTGCTCACCCGCAGCAGCGATCCTGGGCAGGTTTGCCTGCTGGAGACAGGTCTCTCCAGAGGCCAAGGAGCAAGAATTAACACCGGACAAGCCAGCTGAGTTTTAAACAGAGTGAAGCATTTTAAAACTCACAGGGAAATCTCATACATCTCTGTAAGCATCATTCTCTGCTCCTATCTGCAAGGATTTTTCAAAGCTGTTTTTATCCTTTGGTCCTCCAGGAAACGGGGAAGGAAAAAAAAAACAATTATGGATCCTAAGCTTGGATAAATGCCATTTCCACAACCTTTTTTTTTTCCCCCCTTTACAGACAATTTTTTAAGTGTCACAGTTCAGCAGGACCCCAAGACCTCAACAGCAGCACATTGAGCCTGGCTCTGCGTTTCAAATCCACCTTTTCTCCTGACAGGATGAGATTAAAAAGGAAGGGAAAGACAAAAGGAAAAATAACCTCCCTCTCAACCTAATTTGGGGGTATTTGGATCAAAGGGAGGTTTAATCTTCACATCTGTCTCTGCCTGGGCTTCAGAACAGCATTTAAATTCTCTACGAAGCAATTTTGTAAAAGTTTCTTATATTTATTCACCTAGTTGGAAGTTACTTTATTTTAACTCCCCATGGAAATGAGCTGCACTTCTCCTGGCCTGGGTAAACCTTTTGAGTGGGTTTCAGAGCCGGGGAGCGGAGCAGACTTCAGTGAGGTGGAAGAGGCCAGAATTAGGGACCAATGCTTATTTTCCTGTTTTATTTTTGTCAGTGGTTCCAGCTTCTGTACAGTCAGCAGATTTTGTCTTGGAATTTCTTGACTCTATTTTTTTCTCCCAAAGGGGAAAAAAAAAATAATCAAAAACATAATCCTGCATAGTCTCAGCTCCAGCATCTGATTTCCTCTCACCTCCACACTGCAGCGCTCTGCCTCAGTCTGAGGCTCTTTCTGCGAACAACTAATGCAGAGTTCAACCCACCCATGTCTGCGTGTGGTCCCAAGGGCTGTCCTCGCTGGGAGCTTTTAAAAACACTGTGAGAAAATGAAAGAATTAAATTAAAAGGATTAGTAGTTGTAATCTGCACTGCTCTTCCTCTGAATTTTATTTTGATTCTCGTTTGTGCAAGTAGGGCTGGCAGGGAAGCGCAAGACTCAGCCCCAGGCCAGCTGACGAGATGCAGGGCTTCCTGCAGACAGGGGGAACGTGGTATATTTTGCTCATTATCCCTGCTGTGTTTTTGGCAGCAGTCCCTTGCAAGTTTTTCACAAAGCCTGTGTGTTTCCACAGCTGCCTGGAGTTTCAGAACAGCATTTGCTGTTTCCAAACTCAGGCAGGATGTGACCATCTACCTAGAAAGCCTGCTCTTCTGCCCAGAGTGGTCCTGGCACTGATGAGATACAAAAACTCAGCACAGACAAATTTATTTGTAGCTTCATTTCAGAGAGGATCAGAAAAGAGACTGTTGTGTTGCAGGAAGGACCTGAAATGCTCCCAAAGGTAGGTGGTACAGAGACACAAAAGGACCGTAGCGAAGTACGTCCCAAGGTATTGACGTATGCCAAACTGCTGCTGCACAATCCCTGTTTTCGCCCTTCTGCCTTCCCTGCATGGGGTGGGACTCTCGCACACAACCGCAAATACCCCTGCTTGGCAACAGTGCCATCGCTAACGTTTGCAGGCGGTGGCAGCCAGCACCTTCTCATCTCACAGATCTGCTGCGCTGACCTTCAGACTTTCTTCCTTGGTCCTTTAAATCCTCGGGTGGCACCTTGTCCAAAGCAAATCGTGGATGGGATCCTGGAAAGGGAGACATGCTTTAATAGACATGAACAGACCACCTCTCACAGGCTCACCGGGATGTTTCATGCCTTGCATAGCATTTCAAGCTCCCACGGTGGGAAGAGCAAGGTACTGGGGGAGCAGGACATCTAAGTCACCAAAGTATCATTGAAAAAATGGGTGAACTACTGGTCTGCTTTTCCATTTATTCTGCACGTTTCATTTATGCTCTGAAGGCCTCTCCTCTCTTTAAAACCAGGTGCAAGGGGTTACAAAATGTAATATGCCGTTGGGCATTTGCAGTGGTTTGTTGTGGAAGCACATGACTGTGAAGAGCAGGAGAGCAGAAGTGTGGCCTTTCAGCAGCAGTTTTTCCTTTTGACCTGCACTATCAGATCGAATTCACAGGACAGTTTCTTTCTGGTTTATAAGCTGTTATGCTGGACAAAGCAGTGAAGTTTAAAGTGTCCCTATGGCAGCTGCTTAGGGACAATATTTTGTCAGGCAAACCACAACATACAAAAGCAGACTCAACTGGCTGCAGTGTATTGCGAGCTCTTTCAGACTCCGCCACTCGTTCAAAAGACCCAAATCAGCAACTCTCACCTCACCTCATTTTACAGAGGCAGAGCAAAACACTGACGCCAGTGAAAATGAGAGGGAGCTGAGTACAGAAGGGGGTTTCCCCGTGCGGGGCTCCAGCATGGCCGTGGGCTCATCGTGCTGCTCCCAGACTGCCAGTGTGTCACAAGGGTGGCAAACTCAAACCACAAGAATCCCTTCGCTAATTGGAATAGTTCAGGCAAAACCATATCAACCTTTATGCTGAGACAATTAAAATGATGAATTAAATTATACCGATCTGGGTGCTCAGAAGAGGGTGGTGACCTTTTGATGGCTACCTTGTGTCTTGTACAGGTTTTACGGCACATGATGAGGGGGATTTCAGAAGTCAAGCCAGCATTAGGCAATTGAGTGTCAAATTTCTGTAAAGATTTAAAAAAAACCCAACCAAACAGAAAAGCCAGCAATGCTGCTCTGGCCTTGCAGAACCAAAAATTTGGAGCAGGATGTTCACCTGCTTTATTTGTGCCTTGTCCTGCAACTGCACAAACAGCTACAGTGAAATGCACCAGCTCAGCCCTGAGTCAGCTAGGATGGGAAAACGGAACAAAACTTGCTTGCGTATTTTAGTTCTTATCTTCAGACCCATGCCATTCTGCTATACCCTGGGAAAAGATCATAGGCAGGCAGACTAACAGAAAATTATTGTCACGGCTCTCACTGCATATGCACCCTCTGTCCTTCCTTATGCTTTCCTCTTTTAAAAATAGCTTTGAAAACATACATGGAAATCCTATTTCTTTTATCTTCAAGACAGAAGCACCCTGTGCTGTGCTGTACTAGGCACTGCAAAATACAATTAAGATGGGTCCCAGCCCCAGAAATCTTTGCCTGTGGAGGCCAACAGTACAAACCTAGATTTATAGAGTCGTTTCCCTGACCCCAAGGGGCCAGGGCTGGCTGTAGGTGGAAGGATCTCCATGTTCTCACTGGACCCTATTTCCATAGGGTCCACTTGGAACTGCTCCGACATCTCCGTGCTCACGTCCATTGGCACACTGGCACCCTGCTTTGGGGGAGAGCTCACATGTTTGGGGCTACTGCAGAAAGAAAAGCACAGAGCAAAGGAAATTAAAGGTATTTCATGACAAAACAGGTAAAGTCCAACTTGGGTGAGTTACTGCATGGAGGTATAGAGATTTGGCTGAACACACCATGGAGAGCAGTCAAAAGGCTGCTGGAGACCTGCGTGATAGGCTCATATGAGTTTCTACATAAGTATTCAGGGCTGCTGAATTATAGCACATGGCTCTGTCCCCAGGTTCTTTTCTTCAGTCCATAAAGTGTAACTCCTTCAACAGCCTTGACTCCCCAAGAGGACTATCCTTTAGCTGACCTACTGATGCCAGGCCACAGCCAAAGGTGATCATTAGCTTTTCATCCCTGGCTAAGGGGTCGGCAGCATTTGTGGTCAGCAGTTTCTCTCTCCCCTAACCACCAAGCCACTTTAATAGTAGGCAGCTGGGCGTGCTTGCAAAGTCTTTGACCAGCTCTTCCCTTTTCAGTCTGGCACACCCTGAAGTGTTCGGAGCAGAACACCTTTTGTGGCCAAACTTGCCCCAAGAACATTACCCTGTGACATGATGGCAGTGACTGACAGACTCTCAAGTCCCCTCACTGCTTCCATAATCACGGTGTTCCCATGTCCAGAGCTGTCTTACAACATCCCTTCTAACCACTGACACACAAAGGAAAGGAACTCTGAAGGTCTGAGCAGAGGGTTGGACTAGAGGGTTCACATTGTAGCTAGGCCAGGCTACCCAAGCAAGCTTTGGAAGACTCCACAGTCCCAGTCCCCCGTCCCTTTGGGAACCCATCCCAGGGCCACACCACCCTGCCAGGCAAGAAATTTTCTCTCCACCCCATCACCCAGGTCTCTGAGGAAGGTGTTGAACAACATCAGCCCTTGCATTAATCCCTGTGGCGAAAGCTGTGCTTGAAGTGAGTGGTCAGCTGACCACTTTTGCCAAACTTAAAAAGCCTCCTTCTGCTCTACTTGTGCTTTTGGGCAATGGGAATATTGCCAAGGGTTGTAGAGCAAAACAGGAAGCATGCACAAAGTGACGCAGACGCCAGCTTTGCGTTTACCTTGAGACGGCATGAAGGGAGCAGAGTCTGGAGCCATGTGGGGAGAGAAATAAGACACACTTCAACATTAAGATAAAGTAAAACATTGCCACAGAAAGCCTTGCAAGTTTACCTCTTCTTACAAGCAGCGGAAAACCTAATTTCTGAGCCTGTTAGGATATAAACTTGCTTACTCTGGAAAGGGAGGGAGACAGCAGAGAAGCACAACATCACCTCTGCAGGGGAAAACCAGTTGTACTATCGCAGTTCTGCGCTTACCTTTTCACTTTCTTCGGTCTATCAAACCGAAAGTCAGCAGGATAAAGGTGAACAGTGACCAAGTGATCCTTTCTGTCCTTGCTGCTCTTGAACTTCTCCACACAGCTCTCTACCAAACACTTGTACTGAAAGGCAGGGGAAAAAGACAAAATTGGGAAAGGCAAGCAGCATCAGCTGGGGATATGGATGCCCTCCCCGAACGGTCAGTCTCCGAGGGTGCTGGCCCGCGCCACGCACACCAGCCCCAAGCAAAGGGCTGAGCATAGTGATTTACCATGTTTTGCTTCTCGGCCATTATCTGGAAAAGTGAGTCATGCCACTCCAAGATGTGAATATCCAAGAGATGCCCCGATGGAAAGGAGTGCTTGCAGAAGGAGCAGACGTTCCTGTGCAGCGTGTTGTAGTGGTGCTCGTAGCCCTCCAGTGTATCAAAAACCTGGCAGCACCCAGAGATGTGGCAACTGAATTCAGACACCCTGGAGGGAAATGAGGATGTCCACAACTTAAATGAAATTAGAACCTTAATTTAAGCTGCATATATCCCTCTAGATTACTTTATTTACTTGTGGCATTTTTTGTGAATAATACTTAAACTAAATGAAAGGTGCGATGGAATGAGGATTATGATGGTAGTTGGAAACTCCTATTTGCTGTTACGGCTTGAGCATCGTATATATTATCGTCCTCTGAAGTGGTAGTTTGATTAGGAATAAACACCAAGTAGCAATGTGAGAAATATGATGTTTGACCTTGAAGTTGCAGCTGTGGATTAAACCTTTGTGCCAACAGGGTTTAACAGGCACCTGTAGGATAAGCTTGCACAATCCTTGAAGCACTTTCTCAACTTTGTATGCAAGAGCAAGTTTTAAAGCAGGGTGAAGATCCTTCCCCAGGCTTAGCTTTCCTAATTGGGGCTGTCTGTACCACACAGCTCTCCCACTGCTTTGACAGGCTACGTAATAACCTGCCACTTAAATCCTCTTGTTTATCCACAATCCCAGTTACAGATGCCTGAGCTGCTTATGGGGAACCCTGTGAGAGTTCATCCAGCAAGTACAAGAAGCCAGTATTTAGGCTGGCAGCGCACCGCAGAACAAAATACTGATTTTTAACCTTTTCAGCAGGACGTTTAAGTTTACAAACCATATCACCTAATTTTCCTTTTCAAACTGCTTTGCAATGCGTCCACATCTCCTCCCTTTGAACTCATTCCTCTTCCCCGGCCTCTAACGCCCACGGACCGATGGAACGGCCTCACGCCCGCACGCCAGCGGGCAGGGGCAGTGCTCGTACCACCGGTGCCGCGGGACGGGGCGACCCGGAGGCAGGCCTGCAGCCCGGCGATGCCCGCCTCACTTACTTGGGTCTCTCGGCCACCGCTGCCAGGCCGGTGAGGACGCCCCGCAGGTAGAGGTGCCGGTGAACGTCCCCATCCTGAAGAGGAGCAGAGAGAGGCGGTGGGCGGGCCGGCCTGCGCCGCGGGGCCGGCCCTTCTCCCCCGCGGAGGCCCTGAGGTAGCGCGGCCGGCGCCGCCGGGAGAGCAGCCCCTCACCTCGAGGAGCGGGTGGTGCGGGCCCAGCCGGAGGCGGCAGGGGGCAAAGGCGAAGGGCGGGACCGGGGGGGCCGGCGGGGCCGAGGGGGGCGGCGAGGCCGGGGGGGGCCTCTCCCGCAGGCGGCGGCGCAGACCGGGCGGCAGGCGCAGCATGGCGCGCATGCGCGGGGGGCGCGCTTCCGGGCGCCGGTAGGAGCACTTCCGGGCGGGCAGGTATGGCCGGGGTGGGTCGAGGGCGGCGGGAGGCGCTAGGTCTACCTGGGTGCTGCATATATGCCACCCTATATACACCACTGGGAGGCGGAGGGACTCTCTGCAGCTCCTGGGCGGGGGGTGTCCGTCCCTGCTGCCCCCGGGGCCAGCGCCTTGGCTGCAGCAGGTCGCTGGGAGCTGAGTCCGGGCGAGCAGGAGCATCCCCGGGCGGGGATCGATTCCCGCGCACCTCCCCACCGCCCGCCGCCGCCCGGGGCCCGGGGCCCGTCCCAGCGGCGCCCCGCTCGCAGGGGGAAGGGCTCTTCCCGCGGGGCCGGCCGGGGTTTGCCGTGCGGCAGCTCTGCCGGTGCCCCGTGGGCTCTCGCTGCGCCCGTCCGACCCAGCTGGGTGTTAGGAGAAGGTGCTCGCACATGAGGACCAGGGCCCCGGGGAAACCTGGGTTTTTGGAGGTACTTAAGCTTAGACTAGACTAGGCTCTGCGGAGCCTGCTGTAATTCGACTCACTTTTTGGGTGGAGGGTTGGGTAGAGCCTTGCAGAGAGCCATTCCAGCCTAAATGATTCAATGATTTTGGCAAACCAAAAGTGTGTCCGTGTGCTTGGTAGCCTGCATCTGTACAGGGTGTCACATTAAACTCCATATGTACATGATGCCTCAACCAGGCTCTTACTTCTGTGGCCATCATTAAAGTAACTTTGCAGAATTTGGTGCTTGTCCATTAATAAAACATACAGTAGAATATAAAGACCCCTAAACTTGGAAAAACTACTTTAAATAACTTTGGAAGCAGCAGCGTGGGTGGGCTGCTGGAGCCAGCAGTTTCAGCTGTGCCTGCAGTCTGTCAGTACACAAGCCAGCACTTCTGACGGCGAGTCAGTAATTTTTCCACCGACAGTGTGATTTTGAGACTGAAAACTCTTCTGCTGGCTTACCTGTGTTTAAGGTGGGATTTATACCAGTGTAGTTAACTCTGGCACAAAAGCGAGTATCTCTGATTTGCTTGCTTCCTCCCCTTACCTCTGTTTCTTTGTTCCAGGCAAATATTTTAGCAGGCTCATAATGTAGTCAGGAAATGTTTGTGTGGATATATTTTTATTTGCAGTAGTAAAATAATAATGCCTTTGTTTCTGCATTCCACAGAACTTGTAGCCACAGGTGGTAGTATGAGCGAGTTTCGCATTCACCATGATGTCAACGAGTTGCTTAGCCTGTTGCGTGTTCATGGTGGGGAAGGAGCCGAAGTCTACATTGATCTTCTGCAGAAGAATCGAACGCCTTACGTTACCACAACAGTGTCTGCCCACAGTGCGAAGGTAAGTGTCAGCGTACTGTACTTACAGCTGAGCGTTTCAGACCTTATGGGGGGCCGGCAGGGCTCCTGAGGCAGCGTCCTTCCTGTACAGTCTCTTCCTCTAGCACCAAATCAAGATGAACATTCCTCAGTGTGATTTCTCTTGGCCAGTGATGTGAATCACCTTTTCCATACTCTACTGTGAGGTAACTTGACTTTTGTGGGCGCAGAGCTGGACACGCGTTCGGAGGGGTAATGGCTCTCCCAAGCTTTTCTGAGAATAACAGTGAAATCATGTTGGTATTGGTAAAAAAAGGGGGTAATCTGATCTGGAATCTCAATTTAGGATGTAAAGTAGAAAGTTTATATCAGGAAAAAGGTAAAATCCATGCATCTTGGAGAGATTGGTGAAAGAACACGAGAAGGATTGTTAGAACTAGGTGGGGGGAGGTTCAAAGAAGGAGCTTATATTGTGTGTGTGATGGTTGTTTCAAATTTTAATTAGAGGGGTTGTCCTCTGGAGGAATAAAACAAGTGAAAAATAGTAACTGTGTGAAATATGATTATATGAACAACACCTGACTTTTTTTTCTGAATATCACCCAGGTATTAGGGATTAAAGCCTGACACTCTCATGACCAGGCATGCTTCTGTCACGATAATACTGGTTTTCATTGTTGTTTTTAAAAGCAATCAATCCATCAGTCAAGCTATAAGTGCTAGAAAATTGCTGACTCTGAAGGTTTAGATCTTTGTAGCCTGAACTGCGTGTTTTCTCTAATTCCAGTCTTGTGCATCATTTACAGTAACAGGTACAGTTCATAGGCTTGTAGAAAGATTTAAGTAGGAGGCACAGCTGGAGACCTGCAGTCCAACCCCTTGCTTGTAGCAGGGCCAGTATCACAGCTACAGCAGGCTGCTTAGTTGCGTCTTGAAGATCTCCAGGAGATTCCTCCACCTCTCTGGCCATGTCCCAGGGTCACCTCTCTCTCCAGAAAGGACTGTTTCCCTAGGGCTGGTTGGGATTTTCTGTGTCACAGTTTGTGCCAGTGCCTGTGGTGCTTTTGCTGCCTTTGGAGCAGTATCTGTAACCCCTTTGGGCGGTGGGCAGTACACCCCACTGTCTCCATGGCTCTGCACTGGGCTCTCAGTTTATTGATGTCTCTCTTGCTAGTGGGGCCCCCAAAGTGGACCTGGTGTCCAGATGTGGCTTCATCAGTGCCAAATCCCTTAATAAACCTGAAAACAGAAAATTATTCCTTCTGACTGAGCATGTGCAAAGCGAGTCCTGCAACAGGTCTTGTGCTTACCTTAATCTTTTCTCTCCTGCAGTCCTCGTCTGTCACCTGAAGTGCCAGGACCCCCACTCTCCTCCAGCATAATTATTAGTAGGAGACCAATGCTGCAGCATTCAGTCCAAAACCCATTCTCTGAAGTACTTTGGCAGCAGCTGCAGCCTCCACCTTGTGTCCATCCTTGCACAATGCTCCTCTCTTGAATGCTGTGATAATAATATACATTAAACATTTAATATTAATGTGGTGTTTTACAGGTAAAAATAGCAGAGTTTTCTCGAACCCCTGAAGATTTTTTAAAGAAGTACGATGAGCTGAAGTCTAAAAATACGAGACATCTAGACTCTTTAGTTTATCTGCTGTCAAAACTCACAGAAGACAAAGAGGTTTGTTTCTCCTTTAGAATAGGATGTGTTATAAGTATTCAACAGTAGCAACAATGCAGTGATTTTAAGTACAGCACACTTTCTGATGACAGTGTTCAGTGAAATGCATTGAAATCAACATATAACCAGTTTTAGCATTTACTTAAAGCACTACTGAGAATTACGATCCTCTTGATATAAACCACTAAGGCATGGGAAACTGGGCCAGAAAGGCCTGTGTTCTGACTCAGCACTACTGTCATACGTTTTTTGCCTTAGTGCGTGTTGACCTGTGTTCACAAAATCCTTTCTTTTTTGTGTATGTACAGACACTCCAGTATTTGCAACAAAATGCTAAAGAAAGGGCAGAACTTGCAGCAAATGCAGCAACCAGTGGCAGCACAAATTTTTCCATTCCCTCATCTTCTTCCAAGATATCTCTACAGGAGCTTGAGGAGCTACGCAAGCAGCTGGGCAGTGTCACAGCCAACTCCAGTGTACAGCAGGTACTGTCTCTTCCCAAAATCTTTCCCTTCTCCTCATGTGTATAGCTGTGCTGGTAACTTGTGTCATCTAGTGGAGTTACAAATGTTCCTATCTGTGCAGATAATCTAAATTAATCTTTAAAAATTAATTTCTTAGATTATATTAAATCTTTGTGCTGTTCTTAATAAAAGTGGCCTTTTTCTATTTAAGTCAGTTAAGTCAAGTTTAGGCCACAACAGTTCTGACTGGTGGGGATATATGTAATGTCATTTTTCCCATTTCAAACAACTGCTTTAAGCTGTGCTGACGTTTCCTTTTCTGCCTGTGGCAGTGCTTGCTCAGGAGGTCAGCAGCCATTGTGGCGTGTTCCCATCCTTGCCAGGAGTTCTGCTTTCCCGGATAACATGGGTACAATGCTTCGCATGGCCATTCCCCAAGTGGACACAGCCATTCCCTTTACTTAGCTATTTGAGCTCCTGAAATAACTGCTGCAAAGTGATTCCAAAGATAAAAAGGAAGGAAAAAAAAAACCTGGTGTAGAAGTAAACTGTATCATTGCAAGACACAGGCTTGGAAAACAGTTAAGCAAGCGTTTCATTATCAGTAGGCCGGGGGGTAGGATGTGCAAAAGGGCAAATATTACTTAAATCCCAACTTCTGTTTCCTATAACCATTTGTATAAATAACTATACTGTGATGGGTTGACCTTGGCTAACCAGTCTATCACTCCCCCTGCTCAACAGGACAGGGGGAGAAAAATAGGACGAAAAACTTGTGGGCCAAGATATGGGCATTTTGGCTGCGGAAGGCACAGCAGCAGCTGTGTATGGACAGTTATTTTGACAGAGGTGAAAGAGTGGTAAGTGGGGAGAAGGGGAAGAAGAAAAGGTGCCCAGTGGTCCATAGTGAGTGAGCAGCTGGACAATATGTGCAAATGCTTCCATTTAAACTTTTGCAGCTTACCTTTGTCCCAGAGGTTTGTTTCTGTTCTGCTTTCCTATGACTGGTCAGTAAAATCTAACAAGGAACAAGGCTTCAGGCACAGCATGTGACTGTTTCTGAGGATGTCGGCCCACTTGTGAACACTCAGAAATCACACACTGGGGTCTTCTCTGCCTTCAGTCTCTGTTGTGACAGTCCTGCTCCCTTGCTCAATGGAGGCACATCTATGTCTTGTTAGCGCACAGGGTCTGTCCGCACTGGTGCGGTGTGTGCTTCGCTCAGCTGCTCACTCTGCGGCACTGCTGGCCATGTGGCAGCATTCACGTTCATGATACGTCCTACCAACCTTTGCTGTTGAGCTCTCTAGCTGAGGCTGTCTATGGTTTATTGTGCATGCGGGCTCCACAGTTGGCATTCACTGAGCACGAAGATGAGCTCATTCTCTACCTTGATAGATATGGGCACTGACATTGCTTAAGATGCCAGCTGCAGGTTCATCAGTGTGAAAGTGGCAAACTGCCACCCTATCCCGTGGGCTTTTAAGTGCAGGCTGACACCTGAGGGCCAGGGAGTTTTATCCAGGTTGTCTTTGAAGCCTGTGATGACAGAGATCTAAACTGTAAGTTGCAGAGAGAATGTGATTCATGTCCCCAAGACACGTGCCTTGTAACTGGTGCCACAAATGCTGTGCCATCTGCCCTGCGATTATTTGGCACTGTCAGAGAGATCATCCAGTGATCTTGCAGTGATTGGAGTGGCTGCTTGGAGCAGTTTTGGCCCTAGAATCATCAAGGTGCTAAAAGTTACATGTTCCCTTTCAGGTAGCTGTGTCCATTATAGCCAAAACTGTGTCAACTGTCTTGAACTCTGCCAGTTAACAAATTCACACTAGAGCTGGCTGAACTCCAACAGGAGCTCTTTGCCTCATGTCATTCCAGAGAATCACTAGTGAAGAAGAATCAATCCTTCAACGAAGAAGGTTCTGCGTATGTTTCAGGGGTTCTGGCTGCTCCTTTTCACAACACTGTAACGAATAGGCCTCAGTCCCTGCCTTTTTATTAGGGACGGATGCCACAGCCCACACGCTTACTCCAGGCACATCCCAGCCCATAGGCTGTGAGCTCACAGGGACAGAGATGCCAGCATGCTCCCTCACAGTGCCATGAGCTCAACTCATTTCAGGGACTTCTTCAGGCACTGGGAGCTATTGGGCTTGTTCTTGTATAGTTTGGAAGTAGGGAATTTTACAATAGGTATATTCCAAGGCCAAGAAGGAAAGGAGACTACTAGATGGATAAGGAATTGGCTGGAGGGCTGTATCCAAAGACTCACAGTCAATGGCTCAATGTCCAAACAGAAACCAGTAATGAGTGGTGTCCCTCAAGGGTCCGTGTTGGAACAAATACTATTTAATATCTTCATCAATGACATACCTAGTGGGATCGAGTGTACCCTCAGCAAGTTTGTGGATGGCACCAAGCTGAGTGGTGCAGCTGATACAGAGGAGGGAAGGGATGCTATCCAGAGGGACCTTGGCAGGCTGGAGGAGTGGGCCCGTGTGAACCTCCTAACGTTCAGCAAAGCCAAGTGCAAGATCCTGCACTTGGGTCGGGACAATCCCCACTATCAGTACAGACTGGGGGATAAAGGGATGATGGAGAGCAGCCCTGTGGAGGAGGACCTGGGGATACTGGTGAAAAAAAAAAAAGGGACGTGAGCTGGCAATGTGTGCTGGCAGACCAGAAGGACAAGTATGTCCTGGGCTGCATGACAAGAAGTGTGGCCAGCAGGTCGAGGGACGTGATTCTGCCCCTCTATTCCATCCTTGTGAGACCCCACCTGCAGCACTGTGTCCAGCTCTGGGGCCCCCAGTGCAAGAAAGACATGGATCTGCTGGAGCGGGTCCAGAGGAGGCCACAAAAATGATCTGAGGGTTGGAACACCCCTCCCGTGGAGAGAGGCTGAGAGAGTTGGGGTTGTTCGGCCTGGAAAAGAGAAAAGTCCAAGGAGACCTTACTGTGCCTTTCAATATATAAAGGGGGTTTTAAGAAAGATGGCAAGACTTTTTACCAGGGCCTGTAGTGACAGGATAAGGAGCAACAGTTTTCAACAGAAAGAGGGCAGGTTTAGATGGGATGCTCCATCCCTGGCAGTGTTCAAGGTCAGGTTGGACAGGGCTTTGAGCAACCTGATCTAGTAAAAGATGTCCCTGCCCGTGGCAGGGGAGTTGGAATGGGTGATATTTAAAGGTCCTTTCCAACCCAAACCATTCTATGAGTCTATGATCTGTTTTCATTTTGGCAGTTGAAGACAGGAATTATGTCATGCCTCTGAATTTCCAAGGTGTAACTTTCATATAATCCATCTCACTGAACTATCTCTGTTTTATAGTACTGTCTTCCATCTACATGTGCTGTGGAGATCTTACCTGGCTCTGTTAGGTTGTATGGTCTCCCGTACTTAGCCAGTGCATGAGAAGCTTTTGGACTCAGATACTTTCTTAGTCTGCTCTCATAAGTGTGCATGGTTCATGGAGATGTTGTGATGGTGATGTCCATGGTCTGTGGAGCTTTTCTTCCTACTCATTCCTTCCTGCTATTTGGGAAGGTGAAATGATGGCTGCCCTTCTCCTAAGCAGAAGCTCATTCATGCAGCCGTGTTGCATAGGGCCAGTGCTACAGGGAGATCTTTCAATCCAGGTCTTCCTTTAACAACCTGGAGCTCAAGATACAGAAAGCGCATGTAGTATTTTGATCTTTTAGCCAATGTCTGTGTGTCTGTATCACAACGGGCAAGTAAACTACTATAAGCTACTTCAGTAGAGGAGTATTTTCTCACCTTATGGGTTTAAGATTTATGGAGGAGTTCAAATTGTTTACCCATGTGAAGGACTCAGTCCTACTCAGAGATCTGCAATTTTATGTGAAATTTAGTCATCCTTTGAATTGCTGGCAGCTTACTTGACACTTCACCCTTCTCCATACTTTCCTGTCCTGTTTCTGTTAGGGGAGCAGATCACACATAGACAGCATAAGTAGGAGTGTAGCGTTGCTTTGGAGTGCCTCCCTGATCTGAGGACATTGTACTGGTGTTATGCCAGCAGCGAGGCTGCAACAAACATGCCTGGAGCCAGTGCTACTTGGAGGAGTGGTCCCACAGCTGATGCTTGTTTGAAGGATTTCAAGACCCAGCACTGGGCAGCTCTGAGAATATGAAAAATGGCCGGGGCCAGCCAGAGTGTGCATCAACTACCTCTCACATGCAAAAGCACCATTCTTTAAGATGCAAAGGTCACACATAGGTTTGCTTCCTTCCCAGGTTCCTCTCTCCTCTGAGACCTCCTATGAGAGGAACGTAAAATGACCATGTGCATATCCCATTTCACATACACATCTCTGGAGCTTAAGAAACGGCATTCATAAGCACATGCCCTGTGTTTGTGCGCTTGGGACTCCAAATGGTCATGTAAGTTGTACGCCTCACAGACCTCTCCAGCTGATGATTAATCTTGCAGTCCATTTATTTTAGTGTCAGAGACCCAGAACCAGGCGGGGGGAAAGTCTTTCGGTCTTTAAGAGCTCAATTCCTTTGCTGACTCCTATTCAGGGTAAAAACCAGTCGTTTTCCAGCTATCTATAGCTGGATTATTTAGATTGCATTTGGCACGCAACTGCTTAGTGGGCATGTGCAGAAACCGAGTTCAGAGCTGTTCGTTAGCCTACCTGCTATACCTGCCCCTTGAGTAGGATGTTGCTGCCTACTGCTTCTGGGAGGAGTTTGCTGCCTTTCACATGGTGCGCTTTGCAAACTGGTAAGCTGCCAGGTGGTTGTGCATGTCCCTGTTCCGCTCCCCTATGTGTGCCCTAGCACCCAGGCTGGTGGGGGTGTGTGCAGAAAGGCGTTACTTGATGTACCCTCCAATAAAAAGAAGGCCAACTGTATAAAAAATCACCTGTGCAGCACTGAGACCAACAGACTAGATGGTATTGGGAGACCACATCCTACACTGTGCTACTGAAACGTCAGCTATTCAACTTTCTGTTCTCAAGTTATCAGTTTACAGTAAATTGCTGCTTAAAATAAAAATTTCTTGGATTTCTGGAGATCTCTTTTTCTCCCTCCTCTCTCTCTCTTCTCCCAACAGCCTCTTGAGCTTACACGAAAAATGCTCCGAGATAAGCAGAACAAGAAGAATTCTGGTCAGCCCATTCCGGTATTTCCATCCTGGGTGTATGAGAGACCTGCACTTATTGGCGATTTCTTAACTGGCAGCAGTTTAAGCACTGACACAACAGTACCTATAGGTATGTGATATGAAGGGAAAATTGCATTAACTTTTTATGTTTTGTACTTGTTCAGAAGTGCCATTCAGATTTCATGGCACTCAGGATGAAAGCAAAACTTGACACTCTGCAGATGAAGAGAGGGGTTCAGAAAAAAAAAAACCCAAACCAAAACCCAAACTTAATTTCTTCACAGTGTTTCTCCTGTGCTGAATTCCAGCCCCACTGTTGATCCATGGGATCTTATCTGTTTTGAGTTTTGCTTTTTCTCTCTTGAGTCACAGTCTCCATAAAATTCTACTGTAGAAGTATCACATCTGTATTCTCAGCTGAAAAATCTGTAGTCATACCTGACAAAGGAGTATTCATCAATCCACCCAGCTCAATATCCTCTCCAGTAAGACTATAACAATGTCTCTGATTTGCTGTCTCTTCTCGCCAGAGCGGCAGGGGACTAATCTCTCCCTGTTGTATTCTACCTTTAGGCTGAGCTATGTATGGCTTCTTATTGATAAATTAGATTGAAGAACTTTTTTTTGGAAGAGAACAGCTGAATTAGAGTCATGTTTCCATTCCCCAGAACTGTGGAGGCTCCTATAAGAATCTTGTATCTTCTTCCTGATGTGGATTTAGGCTGCGTCTAAGGGGACATGAAAACATTCTTGGAGGTGCCCTTAAATAGCTTATCTACCCATGCATTTCTGCTGGGGTCTTTTGGGATGTGCTATGAGGGCATGTTCCTAGGAAGTTCAGAACCATTTGTTCTCTCACATACAATCCTACAAATGGAGAGGGGTTGTTGCCTTATTTAATGAGATAAGCTTTGCTGTACTTAGTATTGTAGCCACTCTGTTCCCTGACCTTCTGATGCACTTGATTATATTTCAGGTTGAGTCCTTTATGCTTCTTTGCAGCTGGTTTGTAGTTGACTGCACCATTCCGATACCCTACAGTTTGTAGTTCACCTGCAGTGTTTGCTGGGCTAGCATTTCTTTGTGTCTGCGTTTGAACTGTTTTCTTGATCTTTGAATATTTCAGGGGAGGGAAGGTAGGGGGAGTTGTTGGTAAAGTTGGAGCTCCTCGGGTCCAGCGTAACCAAACCCTTTTGGGCAGAAGGATCAGCGGATCAGCAGCACAAGCTGTGGGTGATGTTTTCTTGGCCACAGATGTCAGATGTATAGCCACATCTGCTTGGTTTGCTTTGGCTATAAATGAGCTTTCCTGGAAAGCAAGGTAGAGGATTTTGGAGTTGACCCTAACTCAGTTTTATTTCTCTGTATCTTGATTCAGCTTTGTGTGATCTTCCGTCATTCTCTTTGAATGGTAGTATGTCTTCCTTTCAAGTTTCAGGTACTAGATTGAAATGATGTGAATGGACAATCAGGTAGTACTATTGCATCTTCTGATTGTGCTCTTCTTTTGTCTTCTCTTTGAAAACAGGTACTTTGCCATTAGCCTCCCAAGAATCCATGATTGTGGAGGACTTGCTGTACGTCCTGATTGGTGTGGATGGAAGATACATCACAGCACAGCCTCTCATTGGGAGGCAGAACCGAGCGTTTTCAGTTGATCCGAACCTGGACTTGTCCATCAAAGAGCTGGTGACCAGGATTCTTCCTGTAGCAGCAAGTTACTCTGCTGTCACCAGGTACTAAGCTGACTTTTGTCAGAGGAGGATGTTCTCCTTTGAGCATCAGGTTGTAGAATAGAGAATCTGTCATTGTGCAAATGTTTACTTCCAAGCTTAGTTTAAACCTATGGGGCTATAAAATAAGAATGACAATGTCTTTGAATTGGTTTTAGCTACATTTCTTTTTGCTGGGTTTCTCCTCTGTGCTGCCAGTTCACTTTTTCACTCACCTCACCTTCACGTTGTCCAAAGTTGTTCTCAGTACATTCAGGCAAAGTGCAAATAGGATATGTCTGCTTGTTCTGGCTTGTTTCTTCCCACTCTGCTCTGAATTTCTCCATGTGTCCTGCTTTTTGCTCTCCTTTGGGCATCCAGGACTGAGACAGTGCTTGTGAGCTTCTGAGCAGGAGAACCTACTGCTGCCTACTTTCTGGTAGCTACCTTAATAATTGTTAAAAGGTCTTAGTATAAAGTACTGTACTAACAGCAGATGTTTGTTATGTAGATGTCTGCATTTGATTCAAAGTCCCTAAAAGATCAGCAAAGAGAAATAAGCATTTTTAGGATGTGATTCATCCAATGTCTTTTACTTGTCTCATTCTAGATGATATGACTTGTGTTCAGAAGCGTCTGTCTCTCTCCACTAACCTGTGTGGAGCCATGTAAATCTGGACAGATGAACCCCTTCTGTGGTGTTGGAAGCTAGCAACAGTGCTTTCCCCACATTCCTGGGTGCACATTGCTTTATATTGACATCTTTTCCTGTCCTCTAATCTGTTGCTTATGCAAAGACAGTCACCTTGGAAATACTGGCTCTCACTTTTTACATAGTGGTATTGCAAGTAATTCTCCTTCCCCTGCAGTTTGAGAGGAAACATCTTCCCACAGCTTTCAGTACTAGGAAATGTGGCAGTGGAAAATACGCAGGGGGACACAGAGTAAATGTAGAACCTGAAACCCTAGCTGAAGACTGGTGCACTTTCCAACACATGATTTACTCCTGTGCTTGTACAGTGTCCTGGAGATAAAATTCCTGAAAATGAAAGAAGGTGCCTTGCCTGAAAGAGTTTTCATTTTGCTTTTTACAGGTTTATAGAGGAGAAGTCTTCCTTTGAGTATGGACAGGTAAATCATGCTCTGGCTGCTGCTATGCGAACTCTAATCAAGGAATACATGATACTAATTACCCAGTTGGAACATCTTCAGAGGCAGGGACTTCTGTCACTGCAGAAACTCTGGTTTTATATCCAGCCCACAATGAGGACCCTGGAGATTCTTGCTTCACTTGGTAAGTTTCAAAAATTCAGTCATTAAATTTTGACAGGTGCATGACAGTGCCTTCTGAAAACTGTAAGGAGTAGCAATAGAGGCAGGGCATGAATCATTTAAATTTTACGTTATATTAAAGAAGAAAGCCAAGAGGAATTGTACTTGTCAGAGCACTTCTCTTTTTGAGCAGTGGGCTCTAGGGCTGAATCTACCCTTTGGAGCTGTCATGAGGCAAGTCCGTGCCTTTTGCCTTCACAGCTCATGCCCTTTGGATCAGTTGTTTCCACCGCTGCTGTCTCTACTCAACTTCTTTCCAAATGCCTCTCCAGCTGTGTGTGGTTGTTTAACAACAAACCAATTCAACGAGAAGGAACCACTGGCAGTTTCTAGTCCAACCCTTTGCTCACAGCTACAGCAGGTTGCTCAGGGCCATGTCCAGGCAAGTCTGGACAATTCCCAGTGACGGTGTTCCCCCACCATTGTGAGGCCTTTCCCATGACTTCACCACCCCTTATTGTGAACATTTCTTTCTGCATTTACAACTGGAATTTCTCTTCTTGTAACTTCTGCCCTTCCGATATTGTCATTGTGGTCCTCCAAGAGGAGTCTCATGCCATCTCCTCTAGAACCATCTGTTGGATAGTGAAGGAATGACATTCGACAACTCCCAGCTTCATCTCTGCTCTCGGCTAACAAGCCCAGCTCCCTGAGGCTCTCCTTGTATGCCCTGGGCACCAGCCCCCCACCATCTTATCAACCTCTGCTGGACTCCTCATTTTGTCATTCATATTAGGGACGCTAAACTGAACACCATGTTCCAGGTGTGGCTTCACAAGTGCTGGGCAGAGGGAAATAATTGCTGGCAGTGCAGCACTGGGTGCAGCTGGCGTTCATCTCTGCAAGGACATGCAGCGGATCCACGATCAACTGGTTGTCCACCAGGACCCCCTGGTTGTCCTCTGCAGTGTTGCTCCTCAGCCAGCCAGTCCCAGCCT
Organism: Phalacrocorax carbo; assembly: GCF_963921805.1. Classification (NCBI taxonomy): domain Eukaryota; kingdom Metazoa; phylum Chordata; class Aves; order Suliformes; family Phalacrocoracidae; genus Phalacrocorax; species Phalacrocorax carbo. The sequence continues at coordinate 1,232,227 of NC_087525.1, read as the reverse complement.
GTGCTGTTGCATGAGGTTGTTTGTCACAGATGTAGTTACCTCAATAATTTTGGTTAAATTCTTTGGCATGAGAATACTTGTACGTTTCTCTCTACTCAGCCTGGTGAATTTATCTGGTCGTAAATATCAGTTCTGTTTACAGTCTGGAATTGGGTGATCCCTCTTGGCATGCATGTTTCCCGAAATTTTCAGGTTTTTTTGGAACACAGCAGTTAGCCAACTACATTAAGGTTTGCTTTGATCCAAAACTCATGGCAGTACTGTATTCCTCTGTCCCTACATCCCTTTTGTGATGGTAAAGTACATATTTCTGTATCAACCTACCTAAATCCTGGTGTTCGAGTTTTGTGCATGGCTACCTCAGTGTTACAGTTGAGAACAGAAGTGTTTTTGAGATCAGAGGTTTCTCAAGCAAGCTACTGAAATATGTTTCTTCCATTACTGCCTGGAAAGTGGATCTCTGTACGTGTTCCCCTTGGTGTAGGAGGCTTTTGGACCCTAAGCCACTATGTACCTGAGTTCAATTCTCCTTCCATGCATGGTTGGGTTTGGTTATTGCTTTTTTAGTTTATGGATCATTTGGGTTTTCATTTCAGGACATTTCAGGGTGTAAGCTTTTGGTTGCATGGTGGAACGGCCTTCCATCTTCACAGGAGGGGTCTGCAGCTGACATGGAGATCTGTGACTTAAGGCTGTCAGCTAATCAACTGCTAGCTTCATTGCGTTTAACAGCACAGCTTGTGCAATTAATCTGTGTCAGCCTTGTGTCTTATATCCATATTTTTAAATTTTAGCTACTTCTGTGGATAAAGGTGAGTGTATGGGAGGATCAACCCTGAGCTTACTCCATGACAAGACTTTCAATTACACGGGGGACAGCCAGGCCCAGGAGCTGTGCCTGTATTTAACCAAGGCAGCCAGCGTGCCTTATTTTGAAATTCTGGAGAAGTGGATATATCGAGGCATCATTAATGATCCATACAGGTAAAGAACAGTTAAAGAATGAAAATGAAATGCAAAAGTTAAGAAATACTGTTCAGGTCTTTGGCTTCTACATTTTTAGGCACCCATCCCTCTGCTCTGTAGAGCCTGCATAGCTTAGGGGCCTGGACCTGGCAGCAGTAGGTAGACAAGGCAGCACTGAAGGAAGGGGAGCTGCTGAGGCATGTTTAACTACGTTTCTTATTTGACTCAGTGGTTATACAGTCAGAGACACTCTCACTTGCTCTCTTTTTCCAAATTCAAGGAAATTCTATGCAAAAGTCAGTAGCATAACAGTTCAAGCATGCAGTCCACTCCAATTCCACCTTACCGTGCCTGTTCCCCTTTAAGTATTTTCCTCTCACATCCTCATCCTCTTCATGACGGGGTGAGCCCTCTTCTCCTGGGGTACGAGTGTGATAATTCAGTGAATCTGTGTTAAATGTAGTCCACTAATATGCTAATCTGATATGAACTAACAACACTCTGAAGTTTCTTGTCTTTTGTAGAATCGTTTGAAGCATTTCACTGTGTTTAATAGTTTATGCAGCATTTCTGTTTCCCATGTTTTTGGAATCCTAAGGTGGGCAAAACTCAAAATAGCTAAAATTAATGCCTCCCTGATGGTGAGAAGGCAGACAAAGGCCAGCTTCCTCACCTCTACAGCGACAACCAAATAATGTTTAGACTTGGTTTGTGAACTCTATAAAATTCTGTTTCTGTCGTAATTTGTTGCAGATTAGCAGAAACACTCTGCATAATGCTTCTCCTCTTACTACAAATACAGATTAATTTCAGTTCTTGATTGGAATGTATTTTCATGAGACCTTATTTCTGATAGATCATATTACCAGTTTACAGGTCAAAAAAAAAATTGTCATTGTACCACTTGCTGCTTCTAAACATCTACTTTAACTGTTCAGTGAGTTCATGGTGGAGGAACATGAGCTGCAGAAGGAGAAGATTCAGGAGGACTATAATGACAAGTATTGGGATCAAAGATATACTGTTGTTCAGCAACAGATACCCTCATTCTTGCAGAAAATGGCTGACAAAATACTAAGCACAGGTAGGTAAAGATATGCTTCTGGTGTAAGAGGAATCTTGAGAAGCATTACCATTCTTTGTGCAAAGATAAAGTAAATGTCATTTTGTTTCCCAGTTTGTCAGGTAGTCTAGCTGAACTTCACAGAAGAATAGAAGAATCAGTTTTAAAAAGAACCCCAAATCCTATAAATAAAACAACACATGGGAAGGAGTCCAGCAGCAAGGGGAGCTGTCTTACTGCTGTTTCATGGGTACAGTTTTCTAGCAGCTAGCTAGATGGAGCTAGACAACTGAGGTTTGAACATGCTGAGTTTTAATTTGGGTGTTTAAATGAAGCATGCAACCTGATGGCTTCTGTTCTTCTCTTCCATAAGTACAACACCCCCCCAAAAAAACCAACTATGAAGTACAGCACCAGATCTTCAAAGTTTCTGGCTATCTGCAGAGATGTTTTGCCACCACTGGGAAACAAAACCACTTCTAAATCTCTCCTTAAACGTAATACTAGGTGCCTAATATAAAATTCTGTATCATCTTTTGAAAGGTGTCTAAATCCTTTCCAGCTTTCAGTAGAACTTAGTATAAACATTTCACAGCATATCTTCTGTTTGAAGGTAGTGGTCTGAAAGTTTCCCTATTGGATATACAGTAGGTATGAATATGGTTCATTCTTTCTTTTTGCTTCTAGGGAAATATTTAAATGTTGTGCGAGAATGTGGACGTGATGTTACCTGCCCTGTGGCTAAAGAGGTCATCTATACTTTAAAAGAGCGAGCCTATGTGGAACAAATAGAAAAAGCATATAACTATGCTAGCAAAGTTCTTCTGGATTTCCTAATGGAGGAGAAAGAGCTGGTGGCTCACCTGAGGTTTGATTTATTTTACTAAATGCATGTTAAATAGATTGGTTCTGATAGTGAACATATGTTTTTGAAGTTAGCTCTCTTTTCTTGGGATATTATTAATGTATTCTCTCTAGTTCCATTGGAAAGGTTGACCTGAAAAAATAAGATTTGGGTTTTTTTCCTGAAGGAAAAAAAAAAAGTGTAAAATCAGAGAAATGTGTGGCAAGGACGTCTGGGGGTGTCTAGTCCCTCTTCCTTGGAAGGCTGCTGCCAAAACTAGGTCAGGGCAGCTGTGGCTTTGCCTAGCTCAGTCCCAAAACCCACCCTCAGGTATGGACATCCCCCACCTCTTGAGACAGGTGCATGTCACTCCCACCTGGGACAGGAGTTTCCTAATATCATCTGGTATGTTCAAGAAGAGTTTAGTGTGAATAAGAAATAGTTTGATATTAAGCATCTCACCGAATATATGCCGTGGTTATTGATCATGAAAACAGGTAGCTGGAACAGAGTAAGTGTATTAGCTCCAAGTTCCAGTGCAGGGTTTTTCTTAATATTGTCCTCTTTTAAAGTTCATTTTAATAACCTATATTTTGATTCTTGTAACACACTCAGCTGATAGCAAATGCAAGTGTTTTCTAGCATGTGAACTCCAGCTTCCTTGTGTGAACCAAGCTTTTAGTTTATTACTGTCTTCAGAAAATAGTAAAATCAGGAATCTTAAGTGTCCAGAAGACCAAGACAGCAAAAAATAGGTAGGAGATTGCAGTGGATGGCTGGTTGTATCACAGTTTGTAACTGGGCTGAGACCTGGTACCAGAGCTCCTACTTCAAACCAGCAACACAGTGTGAAGGAAAGTGGTCTGAGGTCCATGGGACAAACTTGGCAAGTGACTTGCACAAGAAGATGCCCACTGGGAGACGTAAGCTGGAGCAGAATGTGCCTCGCAGGCCGGGTGGGATTACTTTGGCCCTGCTTTTTGCTAGGTCTGAAAAATCTTGTAACCACAACAAAGGTGTCTGCTCCAGACCTGGGAACACTGTGGCTCCAGCAGAGAGAGGTTGTAGGAAGACCTAGAGATCCATGGTTCACTCCTTTGAAACAGATATGTGCCTTCCTTCCCTGTGAAGACCACCAGAGAACATGCCTTGTTTCATGAAAGGTTATGAGAGCTGTGTGAAACCTGCCAGTTGTTAAGGAGATTCTTCTTGCCTTTATGGCTGTTACCCCTCCAAGCCTTCTTTGTTTAATGGGACTGTTCAAAAGACACTGGCTTCCAAAGCTCCAGTGGCACACGTCCTCTGTTGGGTCTATCACAATGTAGTTTCAGATTAAGGTATTGCTCAGCGTCTCCAGCTGGGGTTGATGTCTATGACCTCCTCGTCTTCAAAACAGGTGTCCTACTAGATCATTCTGCTGCTGTCCTGCATATAGGTAATCTGCTGGGGTGCAAGTGCAGCGGCAGTTAGTTGAGGAGGAAGCTACTGAGTTTCCAGTGCATGTGTGTGCTTTGAGCTGAAGTGGGATAGTTGTGATCAAACTCCTAGGGACCTGTGACAGATAACCACTTCTTAGTTAAGTGGGGGGAGAGGACATGCATGAAAGACTAGTCTTCAAATGGGTTATTTATGGCTGTGTGTTCTGTATGAAGAGGAACATTTTGTGATCAAACCCAGCAGGCTGGCTGAATTGATCGCTTTTGTTCTTTTAAGTTTAATGTGGATTAACTTGGGCTTTAAAAAACGTAATCAATTGTCCTTTCATTTTCTTGAGCAGATCTATAAAACACTATTTCCTGATGGATCAAGGGGACTTTTTTGTTCACTTCATGGATCTCACAGAAGAGGAACTTAAGAAGCCTGTGGATGACATCATAACTACGAGGCTAGAGGCTCTGCTTGAATTAGCCCTGCGAATGAGCACAGCCAACACAGATCCTTTCAAGGATGACTTAAAGGTAAGAATGTGTCTAAGCAGAAAGTAATTGAACTTGAGCAGAAGGCCTGCCGTGATTTGGGAAGATCTCTGTGCCTGTAAAAGCCTGCTGAATGTACAGTGAAGGAAAAGAGAATTGATGGCTGTTCTTCTGTAGACCTTCTCTGGGTTAAGTCTTCTCTCATCCAGACGAGCAACTGGAAGCACCTACCCTGGACGAGGGGCTGCGTTTTCTTTCTGGCATCTGAACGCAGAGAAGGTGCTTTTCAGTGCCCTCAGGGTGAGGTGGAAACAGTAGCGTGTGTCTCATGCTTATTGTCGGCTTGGGTGCTCACTTTGGAGTACAAGAAAGTACCTGATTAGAAGTCCTGCCTATTAATGATTGCGTGACTTACAGATGTGAAGCAGTTCAGAGGCTGTGTCTGGGGAGCGTGAGATCTGAATAGACCTTACAGAGGCTGAGGGCAAGGCAGAGCAATCAGCAGAGTAGCATGTTATATGCTGATTGTTAAACACTACAGCAACACTGCTCTGGTGTCTGCTGCTGCACTGTCCAGATTGTGCCATTCACTGTTGCTTCCTAGGTTGGTCTGACGACTTGAGAGCGACACTGATAACTTTCACTTCTGCCACACATCTGTTGCTGCATAGTAGTTGTGAGTATCCTGTGGCTTCATTTTTTTCCTGCTCTTCCTTTATAGATTGACTTGATGCCCCATGACCTCATTACACAGCTTTTGAGAGTATTGGCCATAGAAACGAAACAGGAGAAGGCAATTATCAGTGCAGATCCCACAGAGCTCACTCTCAGCGGTCTGGAAGCATTTTCATTTGACTACATTGTTAAGTGGCCTCTCTCCCTTATTATAAACAGGTAAAGTATCAGTCCACTGAAGGAAAAAAAGGCAGAAGCTTTTGCGTGGGGTTGAAGCATGTTTCCACACAGCAAGGTACTGGAAAGCCTGTATTTCTGAAGTGACGTTGTAAGTTGCTGAGTAGTAGGAAGTGCTTTGGGGTTGTTGAGCCCTGCTTGCTCTACTTGTAGGCGATGGAATATGGATTATCTCTTCAGTAGAGCCCTACTAGACCATGTCTAAGGCATGCCTGGAAGGTCAAGCTTTCATTTTAAATGATGGGAAGACATAGATCAAAGGATGTTTTCTCAGCCTGGTCACTGGTTTTACTTGTGACTTGTTCACCCAGTTTTCATTTGTCTGGCTTTCTGAAGTATCTCCCCTGAGAATATGAACTCTCACAAGAGGGTTTCCATGCAAGAATCAAGCATTTCTCAAATGTGGAGAGCAGAAAGAAAAGAACTGCAATTTCTGGTATCCCTGGTTGCAAACTAGAAGGATACAGGCTGTTGCTGGAATAGCTATAGGAAGCTATTTTGCATTTGAGTTATGAGGGACTGAATGGTTCATTTTTCTTCAGGGATTTGCCCTGTTTCCCTGTAGAAACACTGGCGGAGCTGCTACATGAGCCAGGGCAAATGGGACAAGCAGTGTCACAGGAACAGGGCGACAGATGTTGAATTCTTAACTGCCAATGATTAGTTTGTCCTTTAATTTCCTCTTTAAAAAATCAGTTGACACAGTGGGACTTTTCTAATGGTGTGATGCTTTTGAAATGATGTCTCTCTCTTTCCAGTTGAGTGTATTAGCTCTGATGGTAGCCATGGAAGTGAAAATATGACTTGGTATGGTCTCATGAACTGTATCGACTGGAGCTTTGTAGACACCTACACTGAAGTGTCTGAATGCAGACCTGAATCCAGTTCCTGAAGCTATAAATAAGCATCCCATCTGCTTCTGACAGTGCAGTGCTGGTGGGGTAATGCTGAGTGTAGCTTGGTTACAGCTTTTTCTTCATCTTTTTGGAGAATCATGGTGAATTGTTCTGGTGATCATAGCAGTCTTAGTGCAGTGGGTACATGACCACAGGCTTTTAGCCCTCTGTCCCAGCATCTGTGTGAGTGACCTTTCCACAGGTAGCGCGACGGAATTGAAGGAGGAGGCTGGTGATGTAACCGCTGGCAGGAAACATGGAGGAGGGACTCCTTGGAGAGAGATTCTTTGGGATGGTTACAAATGTGATTTTTTTTCCTTGGTTCGAATTGTGTCAGTGCGGATCTGTGTGCATCTGAAGGCGTAAGGAACATATTGTGTAAAGTCTCTTTGCCTTTGAGCAGCCTCAGCCATCACAGCTTAGTCTGTCAATCAGAACGGGGCTTAATCCGGATGGGTTTCTCCTTTCTTTCCAGGAAAGCACTGACACGATACCAGATGCTTTTCAGACACATGTTCTATTGCAAACATGTGGAAAGACAGTTGTGCAACGTTTGGATCAGCAATAAAACAGCCAAGCAATTCTCCCTGCATTCAGCTAAGTGGTATGGCATTTTTTTCTGCTGGATCAGATATGAAGTTTTGGTTTTCCTTCTTGCTAGTTAACTATGTTGTGACATGGATAAGATCATTTTGATGTGAAAAAGATCCTTATAAATTTCTTACAGGCTGAGAGAGGTCAAAATATAACAATTTGAGTTTCAGTAAGAAGTGTCTGCTCAATAATCTTTGTACTGCTCAGCTTGTTCCTTTTTGTTGGCATGAAAAGGTTTCAGAAGTTGTGAAAAAGAAGAGATGGTCTTTAGGATTAGCTCATTATACACTGAACAGCTGAGGACATCTGTGCGCATACTGTCTTGGTTGCTACTTTAGCATCAGCAAGATTAGTAAGGATCCCAGTAGTTTAAAAGCAATATCCTTCTCTTCTGTCAGGCCACTAGCAAGGACTTGTGACCTTCACACAGCTTGGCTAATGTTTGGGGTTGTGGTGCGATACAAATTAAATAAGGTAAAATTGGTAGGGTGTTTTCAGAGGAAATAATTCTGTCTTGTTCCACCTGTGAGGGTAGATTTTCACCTTCGGATTTGCACTCCAGGTGCTGGAGGCACCTGGTTGGAGCATGAGGCAGACCCCAGCATTGAGAGGTAGCATCTTCTGCCTTGCCAGTGGCACTTTCTTGTGACAAGGCGACCTCATCTGCCTTGGCACTGACCTCAGACAACATGACTGTAGCTCTGGTTCTCCTGTAATTGTAGAGGTGTTAGTGGAAGAGCCCTGTGAGGGTCTCTAGTCCAGCATCCAGCTCACAGGACTACTGCGATCAGCAGGGGACAGGGCAGCTGTGGTTGAAAACCCCTAGGGTGGGTATCCCCCATCTCTATGGTGGTAGCAGGTGATTTGATTAAACATTTGGATCCCCTGAACATATTGATGCAAGGCATAGAATGTTTTTAAGTGTTCATTTAACAGATAAGGCTGTAAAGAAACACAAACCATTTATCTTGTTAAATTTTACCCTCCTAATGAATACATGTCGCACTAGATAGTTACACTAGTAAATTGCTTTAATATTTAATACTAAAATTTTAGTTGAATATAAGCAAATATTCAAAGTAATTGTCCAGTCTACAACAGGTTCAAAACTCGGACTCTAGTAATTGAGGGAAAGCCATTTGAATATGTGGAAAATAATCAGAGCTGGTTTGCATTAACTTTATAATCCCTCTCACACTGCAGCAGTGAGTTTGCTAGGACAGAAATATTTAGCTCTGCTTAACAGTGCAAGCCTGGTATTTGCTAGCTCTAAGTCGTGTGGGTGTGATTTCTCCCCTAGGTTTGCTGGTGCTTTCACACTGCGGCAGCGGATGCTGAATTTTGTACAGAATATCCAGTATTACATGATGTTTGAAGTGATGGAGCCAACATGGCATATTCTTGAGAAGAACCTGAAGTCGGTGAGTATGTGTGCTTGAGAGAATTTGGAACAGAAGTCTTAAGTTAACGAATCTAATATAGGAAAAAATGCCTAATTTCAGTTACTGAAGGTGACTGTTAAACAGTTTGTTGGATATGCTTAAAGTATCTGGGAACTGTTCTTATCATACTGCAAAGAGTGCTGCTGTTCTACATCACCTTTCTGCTGCATGAGTCGTATATCCCTTTCCTCTGCTGTATCCACCTATCTATGCCCAGCTCATACTCCGCACCCTGTTATATAAAGGTGGTGTTCTGCTGAACATTGCCTTACACAGAAGAAAGAAAACTATGGAAAAGGCAGAAGGATGCAGGGTGCAAAGATCATAAACAGGTCCAGACATCTTCAGTTGATTCCTTGGCTGACTTACAGTGCTCTTAAAAGCCATGTCTGTGCTTTCTCTTCCATGAAGCTGCCAAGGACTGGCGTAGTCCTTAGATAGTTAGGCCTGTCTCTTATAAAACAGGGCCTTCCTTATTCAGGTGGCTATTCTACATGTATATTTCCACTGCAGGTGGGCAAGGCTGGAGAGCTTTTCCACTCCAGTGGTATCATAGAATTGTTTAGGTTGTAAAAGACCTTTAGCTCCATCAAGTCCAACCATTAACCCAACACTGCCAAATCCAGCACTAAACCATGACTCTAAGTGCCACATCTGCACGTCTTTTAAATACCTCCAGGTATGGTGACTCAACCGCTTCCCTGGGCAGCCTGTTCCAATGCTTGATGTAATGCTCTGAGCTGTGGGATTTTCCAGGTGTGATACAGAATATTTCTGGTTCACTAATCCAAGTCAGTGACTTCCCCAGAAGTTAACTACTTGCCTTAAAAACCTGGAAGAATCAGTTTTTATCTCCTGATGGTCATGTGAGATGCTTTTGCTATCTCACAGAGGAACACATTCTCAGCTAATGTCCCACCTGCCTGTTTTAAACCAAGAATGAGAACTCTGACCTTTCAGAACAGTCTGTTCAAGAAGACCATAAAGGTCTTTGCATAACTGGTTTCATTCACATCAGATTTGTTGGTTCCATCCTTAACGACAGAGAAAAATATCTGTCACCAACAGATCAAGGGCTGTTCTCAGTCTGTCTAGAGCAAAACTGTCTCCGTCGTTTGTTTGTTGTTTTTTTAACCTGACTCTGGTAAAAGTCTAGACATTCAGGGCATACAGACTTACTGTGCAAGTTCATTGGACAAGTGAAGGATGATTCTGGAGGACTGGTGGATCTAGTGAAAGCCACAGCAATGCTGCAAATACATGTTGTCTTCCTTGCCATCAACCTATGCCCATCCCATAGCTTCTTCATTCACTAGGACCATGTGCTGGAGCTGGGGCAATGGTTGCCTCACCTCCCAGCGCCAGTGGACCTGCCCGGCTTCTGTTGGTTTCTGGCATACAAACAAGTCTTTGTGGGAGGAAAAAGAGAGCAGAGATTGCTTCTTAGGTTACTTCTGTACTGCTGTCTAAAACAAGGGCTGTCTGCTCCACATTAAATAGCAAATATCTCCGTTGGGTCCCGTGTGGTGCTAACTTACAATCATTTTGTATTCTTACAGTTTCCAGTGTTTGCAACAGTCTGGGGAGGGCTGTACTGTAGCTGGTTTTATGGCATGAAGCTGCAGGGATGCATTGCATGGGCTGGGATATGTTGCAAAAGCCTGTGAAAGTGCCCAAAGGTACTAAGCTTGGTGGAGTAGCGTTGGAGGGCTTTGCCAAGTGAGGGAATCTGACCTGCTGCCATCTCCTCCATGCCAGGAGACAACTTGAGAATGACTTTAGGAAGGACTCTCCTTGAGTTTGTATGATGGTTGTCTTGGCATATGGCACTCGGCACAGGCAAGGGCCGTGCCAGGCAGTGAACTTGTGTTTAATTAGAGCAGATGATCAGTGATCCATTCCTCAAGCTTGCTCATTCTGCAACATAACCTTTGTGATGTCATTTTCCTTGTCCCAACAGACACTGTGTTCCTCATGGTCCTTGTCAGCTTCCTTATCCACTGCTGTGTTGGAGCTGGTGTTAGGGTGCCCCAGCTACCGTGAGGGAACGGGAGGCAGATGTACATTACTTTATTATTCTTCCCTCTGGTAGTTGTCCTGTGATCAGATGCTTCTAGGTTGCACATCTTTTTCCTCTTACACCGTGAAACACATTTATCTGATGTACCAAACAGCCCAACGCTACATCTACAATCTGCATTAAGTTGCAGCAACTCTCTTGGCAGCTCTCTGACGAGCCTTGTGAATCTTCAACATCAGCTGACCCTGTCTTAGTTTCTGCTATGTGTTTGGGAGCTGTTCTGGGGTTAGCTAACCACATTTTTTTATGCCCTGTCATACTTTTTCCTGGAGAATTCACAGGAGGTATCAGCTCTAGGATTGTAAGCGTCTCTGCATATTCTTGGTGAGGACTTCTGAACAGGAAGAGGTCATATGTCAAGCTCCTGGGTGATCTGAGAGACATGTAGTTGCTTCATAATTTTGTTTTAAGTTTAGTTCTGCAAAATATAATACTTTACTTGAATTGAGGCACTTCAACAAGTTATCCTGACCTGAATCCTTTAATACTGATTTCAGGTAGTACTTCTTTTCAGTCTCTGCTGATTCCAGATGTCCTAGAAGGGACTGTTAAATACAGTAGGCATGCAGTCTGTATTGATGGCATCTGCTCAGAAGAGACAATCTCCTGACTCCAGAGTTTTTGCAAAGACTTTCTGTCTGAAGATCCTCTCTGCTTAGGCTTTCAGCCATTGAGTTTCTCTGCTCCTTCAGAGATATAGTGGTGGTGAAGCATTTTTTATTTTGGTTCCAAAATTGAATTTGCCAATTTATACTATTTCTCCGAGGAGCCTGTTCCCGAAACATCTATAGACCAAACCTTTTTGATACCCAAGTGGGCAGAATTTTTTCCCTTGCTATGGAACATCCTCTTTAGCCTGCCAGCGATGCTGAGATAGCAGGTGTAATGTGACTTTGCTGGCACTGGTGAAACGCATTTCCATGGCTGTAGGGCACAAAGGAGGTCTGTCCATGTCTTCGCAATATGCTGCTTCATTTCTGAAACCTTGAGGGCTGCTGCAGCATTCTGTAGCGCATTTCTACCATTGCGCTGTACATTAAGGGCTTCTTCAAGTAATAGTGCAGTAGTAATGACTCAAAGGTGCCCATGATGTGAATATGTACTCAAGTCGTCACTTGAAACTAAGAAAGTTTTTTGGCAAGTTAGCAACGTCTTTGAGATGTAATCACAGAATGGTAGGAGCTGGAAGGGACTTCTGGAGATCATCTTGTCCAACCCCCTGCTTGAGCATGTAGTCCTAGAGCAGGGGGCACAGGAACACATCCAGGCAGGTTTTTAATGTCTCTAGGGAAGGGACTCCACCACCTCTCTGGGCAGCCTGTGCCACTGCTCTGGCACCCACACAGGAAAGAAGTTTTTTCTCATAGTTAAGTGGAACTTCCAGTGTTCCAACTTGTGCCCATTGCCCCTTGTCCTGTCATTGGGCACCACTGAAAAGAGTCCAGTCCCATCCTCTTGACACCTGCCCTTCAGTTATTTGTAAGTATTGATAAGATCCCCCCTCAACCTGCTCTTCTCCAGGCTGAACAAACCCAGGTCTCTCAGCCTTTCCTCATAAGGGAGATGCTCCAAGCCCCTGATCATCTTGGTAGCTCTCCGCTGGACATGCTCGAGCAGTTCCCTGTCCTTAAACTGGGGGGCCCAAAACTGGACACAGAACTCCAGATGTGGTCTCACTAGGGCAGAGCAGAGGGGGAGGATAACCTCTCTCCATCTGCTGCCCACACTCCTTTTCATGCACCCCAGGATACCGTTGGCCTTCTTGGCCCCAAGGGCCCGGTGCTGGCTCAGGGTCACCTCGCTGCCCCCCAGCACCCCCAGGGCCTCTCAGCAGAGCCGCTCTCCAGCAGGTCCCCCCCAGCCTGTGCTGGTGCGGGGGGTTGTTCCTCCCCAGGGGCAGGACCTGGCACTGGCTCTTGCTGTATTCCATGAGGTTCCCCTGGGCCCAGCTCCCCAGCCTGGCCAGCTCTCGCTGGATGCCAGCACGGCCTCCTGGTGTATCAGCCGCTCCTCCCAGCTTGGTATCGTCAGCGAACTTGCTGAGGGGACGCTCTGTCCCATCATCCAGGTCATTGATGAACATATAGAACAGGACTGGACCCAGCACAGACCCCTGGAGAACACCACTAGTGACAGGCCTCCAGCCAGACTCTGCTCCATTGATCACAACCCTCTGGAGCTCTGCTGTTCAGCCAGTTCTCCATCCACCTCACTCCCCACTCATCCAACCCACACTTCCTTAGCTTGCCTATGAGGGTGCTCTGGGAGACAGTGTCGAATGCCTTACTGAAGTCAAGATAGACAACATCCACTGCTCTCCCTCCATCAACCCAGCCAGTCATGCCATCATATGCTATCAGGTTGGTCAAGCACAATCTTCCCATAGTGAATCCATGTTGACTGTTTCTGGTAACCTTCTTTTCCTCTCCATGCCTGGAGGTGACCTCCAGGATGAACTGCTCCATCCCCTTTCCAGGGACAGAGGTGAGGCTGACTGCCCTATCGTTCCCCAGGTCCTCCTTCTTGCCCTTTATGAAGATTGGAGTGACATTGGCTACCCTCCTGTCCTTGGGCACCTCTCCTGTCCTCCATGACCTTTCAAAGATGATGGAGAGTGGCTTGGCAATAAAATCCGCTAGCTCCTTCAGCGCTCATGGGTGCATCCAATTGGGTCCCATGGATTTGCAGGGATCCAGTTTGCCTAGGTGATCTCTGACCCAACCCTCTTCAACCAAGGGGAAGTCCTCCTTTCTCCAGATTTTCTTTCTCATGTCTGGGGGCTGGGATGCCTGAGGGCCAGCCTTAGCAGTGAAGACTGGAGCAAAGAAGGCATTCAGTAACCCTGCCTTCTCTGCATCCTGTGTCACCAGAGCACCCACCTCGTTCAGCAGTGGGCCCACTGTATCCCCAGTCTTCCTTGTACTGCTGATGTATTTGAAGAAGCTCTTCTTGTTATCCTTGACATCCCTTGCCAGATTTAGTTCCAAGTGGGCCTTGGCCTTCCTCATTGCATCTCTGCAAACCCTGACAGCATTCCTGTATTGCTCCCAAGTGGCCAGTCCCTTTTTCCACATACTGTGAACTTCCCTCTTCCATTTGAGTTTCTCTAGAAGCTCTCTGCTCATCCATGCAGGTCTCATGGCTCCTCTGCTTGACTTCTTCCTCATAGGGATGGCACTGATCTTGAGCTTGGAGGAAGTGGTCCTTGAATACTGACAAGCTCTCATGGGTCCTCCTGCCTTCTAGAGCCCTAGCCCATGGGATTCGTCCAAGGAGGCCATTGAAGAGGTCAAAGTTGGCCCTCTTGAAGTCCAAGGTTGTAATCCTACTGTTGCCCTGCTTCTACCATGCAGGATCCTGAACTCCGCCATCTCATGGTCACTGGAGGCAAGGTTACCCCCAACTCTCACATCCTGAACCAGCCCTTCCTTGTTCATTAGTATAAGGTCGAGCAGCACATTTCGCCTTGTTGGCTTCTCCACCACCTACATCAAAAAGTTGTCCTTGGTGCTCTGCAGGAACCTTCTGGATTGTGCATACTTTGCCATGTTGCTTTTCCAGCAAATATCAGGGTGGTTGAAGTCCCCCACGTAATCCAAATGTATGTTTGCCTCCCATCCTCATCAGTGTTCTTCAAGGCGTTTAAATCTCTGGGAGATGGAGCACGCCCTCCAACAGTGCCAGAGTAGGAAACGTCTGGCCGTAGGCATTATTGTGATACATGCACCTGTGAGTCAAACACCTCAACACTGCCAGCTAAAGAAGCTGTTTCAGCAACCACTTTGTTATGCATTCCTTTGAAAGAGCTGCTTACCAAGGATAACATATCCCCAGCTACTAGGCAAAATCTTTCCTGATTTAAATAAAAACATCATTTATTTCCAAACAGAGGATGCAGAACCAGCTTTTTCACTTCCATAGCATACAGGCTGAGGTAGTTTTTTCCTTTCATTTGCATTTTAGGAGGGAAAAGGATGATCCTCACTGGTCTCATGTAGTACCTGATGCTGTTTTTCTTATTTGTCAGATTTCTCTCTTGTGCATTTCTACTTGAAGTTAAGGTGGTTTCTATCTAAAGATATAACTAGTACCTTCATCTTCACAACATCATTGTCTTCATCAACACAGCTAGCATCTTCATTGCATTAGAGAGCAGCTTTTATCCCTGTTCTGTACTAGTTGTTTAAAAGGCGATGGGGTTGGCATTGATCCTGATGGAACAGTGTGGATACCCTGACCGTTTTAGTCCTATGGTTCTTTCCTAAGCTTGACTTGTGTTCTCAGCTTCAGCACATCCCATAATTGTACAGAGTGAGAGGGGTTTTTTAATCTATCATTTAAAACTCCAGACTAGACCTGCCCATTGAAGTAGCAGAGCTGGACAAAAATCTTACAGAATTCTTGTAACACTGCATGTTCCTTATTGCACTCCTAAAACACATTTCTGAATAACTTGTATGTTTTAAGCCTTGTAAACTTACTGACATTTAGGGTTTTCTGATTTATTTTTCTGTTTTCCACTTACTATAGCTGACTTTACTGAGATTGTGAAGGTGGGAGTGGGCATGACAAGCAGATTTAAAGCAGAGGAAGTGCATGTTCATAAAGCAGATAACTCCATCCTGAGCCTCCTTTCCAGTGAAGGGTTTGGATGGGTAAAGAAAGTATAATTTGGTTGAGAAGGTGATGTGACCAATCAAAGGTAAAAAGCCTGTGAAGTGGTGTTGAGTGCAGTAATGCAAATACAGTCTCCATCTCAGGTTGTTTCTCAAAGCTGGAAGGTACGCGAGTAGTACCTCAACATGCCCTAGAGCATGTCTGAGAGGTCACTGCCTCCTGTCAGAGGCAGGATGCTGGATTAGGGCTTTGGTCCCATGCAGCACAGCAGTCCTGGTTTGGTTTTTCTGTGTTGTACTATCCTGTCACAGGCATCTAATATTGATGACGTCCTGAGCCACCACACAAGCTTCCTGGATAACTGCTTGAAGGACTGCATGCTAACCAACCCGGAGCTGCTGAAGATCTTCTCCAAGCTGATGTCTGTGTGTGTCATGTTCACAAACTGCATGCAGGTATGTACGGCCTCCCTGTGTTGACTATGCCACTGCCAGCTGGTCTGGGTGCCAGCCAGCTATGACAATCCCTTTTTTTCAACTCAACCCTTCTTGTCCTCGATGCATGTGGAAGAGCCTCTGTTCCTCCCACCAGCAGGCTTTAGATCTTGACTGCTCAAGACCCTCATCCTTTCTCCCAAATAGTTTCTGTGGTTTCTCCCTCCACAAAGCTCTCTATGCTGCTCTTTTTCAGTATTGGGATCAGGTTCATATGAACCGAATTACCTCTCTTCAGCCAGTCCTGCAGCAGAGTTTGAGGTGTAAGTTTGAGGCTCTGTAGTTTTTAGCATGCTCTTTTGAGGGTCGGGTGAGGACTGGTGATTGAACCCATGGAGACGGATCTCCATGGGCACACTTTAGCCAGCGTCTTAGGGAGCTCATTGCTTTAAAAAAGAACCACCTTCCTTTGGGTTTAGGGACCTTTTGTATTGTAAATTCAATCTCAGAGTTAGTTTTTATTGCAGTTAGCTAGCTGCAGGGCTAGCAGAACTGAGTCAGCCTCATGCTTTGCCATAATTGAAAAAATGGGATCTAACTATTTCTCCAACCTTCTGCCCTTCCAAGAGGTTCACCCAGAGCATGAAGCTGGATAATGAGTTGGACCGGCTCACCTTAGAACATGGCACAATGCTGGGCCCACCAACGGAGGAGGAGCGTGCTGAAGAGACTGCGAAGAAGAAGCTGACTAACAAGGTGGGACGCAGGATGGATAGCTGGGCCCTTTCCTCTGTGAGTGCTGCCTGGATTGCAGTCTGGTCAGGGTGGCTGTCCTACCTCTTGCAGATAGAACTTCTTAGTTCCTAGAGCACCTCTGACCCCAAAGGCAAAATATTTGCAGAATTGTGGCCATTTCTGAGGGCAGTGTGGAGTGCTGATGGTGTTCTCAAAGTCTGCTTTGAAGACCCTGTCTGCCACAACAGCCACTGCACTTGTTTTTAAGTTCTTAGTTGTATTTTTAGCTGTGCAGTGGGAACACACATACAGACTTCCTGCAACTCAAGAACTTTCTTATTTCCAGAACTAGTATTTTGTGATGGATGAGCCAATAATCTGTTGGGTGTGACTCTTTGCAGCCCATCCCTTTCATATCTGGGGTGTTTGTCTTGTCTATATTTCTCTATCTAGATGCACATGTACTAAACGATTTGTTTGGCATGCTCTGAAGTTAGCAGGCTGCCTCCTGTCCTGCTGAAAGCCCCTCTCTGGCACACAGCTGGTAGGGCCCATCACACTGCAAGGCAATCAGAGTGCTCCAGAGGTTACAGCCTGACTGAGGCAACACTCACTTTCTGCTTACTGGCTTTTCCTGTTGAAAATAAATAATGTCTGCCCAGTTGAGGCTAACTCTACTGGGATCTACTCTGGGGTTCTCCCAGATAGGCACAGCAAGGTTTTTAACTACCAAGGAGATTATAACTGTTTTGAAAGATTTATTTTAGTGGCTGAGCAACCGTTACGGCAGTATTTTTGAGCAGGTTAGGAAATAGGGAAGGAGTAATAGCTTCTCTTTGGCAAGTGTGAGCCAGAAAACGTATGGGGCCACTATGCCTTTGTCTTGATAGCTTTTAGCAGAGCATGCCGACAACCTCCACCTGACATCTGGCTTCGAAGCAACGATCAACAAGTTTGATAGCAATTTCTCAACACATCTGCTGGACCTGTTGGACAAACTGAGCATTTACAGCACCAATGACTGTGAGCACAGCATGCTCAACATCATCTACAGGTAAGCCAGCAGTTTTATCTCTGTAACTCCCCTCCTGTGATTCCCAAATTCAGCTCAGGAAGAGTAATTGCTGTTTATAACTGTGTGTCTGCCCCATCAATGAAAACACTGAAATCACAAGACATGTCAACCCAAGGCTTTTAAAAAAACCCACATTCCTTTGAGTTATGTAAAATTTGTCTATTAATGTTGTAAATGTAATGGAAGTGTTATTTTTCTTGGGGGTTGCCTCACTGTGTAGACAGTGATTCCTTGAATACAACATAAGTATTCCAGGATGAGAAAGCTGTGCAAGGGATTGATCATAAGTGGCTAATTTGTTTTAAGTTCATATCTTGTATTTATTTAAATAAGCATCCCTTAACATGTTTTTATTGTGGCCTCATCCATACTTAGCTCTACTCTACTTCTACTCTAGCTTCTTGGAAATCAAAATTCCTCCAGTAATACCTAAAAGTCAGGCACACAAGATACACTGTAGAAAGAGAGAGATCAGGAGATGTAGGTTTTGCTGCTAGGTTTATAACCTCTGTGTTTCTTTTTCAATAAAACGAGATGCACAAGGCCTTCTTTGGAATTATTAACGTTGTTACATATTAGTGTTGCTGGGCTTTTAAAGATCTGCATTATAGATTGGTGTAGCATGGAGGGACCTGCCCTGGTACTTCTAGCTTTGAAGAACCACAGGAGCATTATCCCCAGCTGAATGCGTGTGCTGTGCAAGCAGAATGCTTCTCACTCTGATCCAGCTACCAGTGCTTTAGGAACAAAAACCACTGCAACTGCAACTACGGAGTTTACTGCTGGGAGCAGCTTTTAGTGTTTGTGGCTGGAATATGTTTTTCAAGAGTTAAGCAGCCATGAAACCTAGCAGCCTGCAGACTGGAGATATTCAGCTGAGGCATGCATATAACCACAGAATACAAAGGAAAAGCAAGGGTTGGGAGTTGGCCTCTCTTAATTCAAAGAGTCACCTTGGTGGAAGTCACATGTAAGAGCTGCTGGTTGCCAGCTGCCTCACACCTGGCAAAGACTGTAACACTTCAGAAATGCTGCTTGCAGACTGTAAGGCACATACGAAAACCAATGCATTTTTACAGTGACTTATTTTTTCCAGTGAAGAGGCAGGATATATATTGCGTATAGGCATAATTTTAAGAGGCTGGGATCTTCATGAATATAAAATATTTCAACACCAACACTTTTTAAAGTGCTTGCTCTATGTCTGTAAGACTACTAGACACATTTGCACTTTTAGATGTGTGTGAGCCTAGAACATTTGTGACTTACCTTCTTTGTTGTTGCTGTTGGCTAGGGCACAGAAAACTAAGCCATCCTAAAAATCCATTAGTTTCTTCACGCTGTCTGTAAGCCAGTGTGTAGGCTTATTCTCATGTGTGAGCAATTGTAAACAGCTCCTACAGGACTAGGCGGAAATTAAGGTAATTTTTAGGTGTTGATTGTTTCCTTTCATCTTTTTCTGAGGAAAACCCTTGGTTTACCAAGGAGAATTCCCTACTTTTAAGGATGTTTGTCATCTGAAGTTGTAATGCTTTTCAATGGTAGATACGCTAGAATGAGTTGTCAGTGATACATAATTTTGTCCATAAATGTGCATGATAACTGGTTGATCACATACATTTTCTTTTTTCCCTTGATGCTGTAGGATTCGTGCCCCAACCCCTTTGATATTTAGTACAGAACAGAGTAGAACCTTATTTAGTTCTTTTTAGCCACACAGGACTAAAGGGTACTTTGAGCTTTCTCCTAAGTCTGCATTGTCCTGTTTTGGTTTGTTTTATTTAAGTGTAGCCTTATTGCTCCTCTGCTTGGTTTCATCTTTGTGAACTGTACATTTTCATCCTTTAACTTAATCTTCAGGAGAACCATAAGAATATTAACCTGCAACCATTAAGTTCTGTTCGCTGCCCTTCTGTACCAGACATCTTTTATGGCTGACTGATAACCCTTACAGCTCTGTTCAGATGTTCTACACCTGAAAAGAGAGAGGGAAAAGTTTTCAGGAATGTTTTTTTGAAGCAGGTAATTTTCCTCTCCTCGTGCCATGTCTCTTGAAGTGTTCATTGTCCTTTTCTAACAGCATCTGACAGGGCTATCCAGGATTCCTGGTACTAGCCTTTGCAAACACTGTTTTGTGAAGTATTCCGGCAGGAGACTTGGCCTCCAGCTGTCCTTTACTTCTGAGAACTTCTTGACCAGCAACTACCATGGATTTACACAGCTCCTGGCCTCCTGTGTTAGCATCTGCTGCTCTATCTGAGATGTGGTCATGCAGCTGACACCAAGGTTGAACTCTACAACCTGTCATCCCTGTTACCACGGGTGCTTCCAGGAGTGGAGTCTAACCTACCAGCTCCCACAACACTGTAGAGAATTATGTGTCTTGTCTTCTTCCTTGTAGGATTGTATTCCTTATTTAAGGAAGACAGGGATGCTCACAGGCATCTGAAAGGAAATGCAATGCCACAGGACTGCTTCCTGCTCTGGTCTTCTGCTTCCATTCCTTGTCAGGGTAGGAGCTTATCTTCCTACCACCAGAACCGCCCTTGTTGGCTAATACTCAGTCACTGAAATGGGAGGGTAGGTGAG
Organism: Phalacrocorax carbo; assembly: GCF_963921805.1. NCBI lineage: Eukaryota > Metazoa > Chordata > Aves > Suliformes > Phalacrocoracidae > Phalacrocorax > Phalacrocorax carbo. Next base: position 1,212,064 of record NC_087525.1, on the reverse strand, counting down.
GACCCCTTCTCCACAGTCCTAATAACTCTGATTCACTCCCATCTCTGAAGTGACCACAGTCAGAGTTCTCCTCATCTTGGAAATTCTTCAAGGACTTCTTTTGTGGCTGTGAGTGGAGGCCCCAGCCATACAAGTGTTTGCTGTTCCTTTCAGGACTAACCAGGACAGCTAAGTCTCTGCAAATCCTTTTAGGAAGTGATGGTGCAGCTTATCAAGGCCTTCTGGACATCTTGTGTCAACCTTCATCTGCTTGGGCATCACTGTTTATCATCACTGGACTGTTGTAGATTGCAGGCAGGATCCATCTGTAGAAAAATTGGCAGGCCAAAGGGATTAAGCTTTTACGGTCCCCTTGCTGGCGTCACTCCTAGGTATCACAGAGTCAGGCTAGATGCAGGGATCAAGACCACAAGCAGTTGAGTCATCCAGGCAAGAACATTTACTTCTCCTCAGTGCTCCAGCACTGCCTCCTTCTTTATCAAGTGCTTACATTTTTATCATTACTAGTACAAGTTCTAACAGATGGGCTTTTTTTATGATGCTTCATCCAAGAGATCTTAATGGCAACTAACTCCGTGATCCAGCTGCTTGGACATCATTGCAGGTGGCGCAGGGCATGGCCAACACAGTGTTGAAGATGAAGTTGCCTGCTCTTTTAATAGAAGAGCATCATGACCTCACAGTCCTTGAGTCTTGTAAAGAATATGTGGAGATTGTCCCTGTGGTGCGATCACCCAGCTCAGTCTGAGGCTGGGGTTGGCTCTCATTTTACTCAAGAAGTGAACAAGGACAAGTCCTCAACTGGTCTTTATACCTTCTGCCACAGCGGAAGTCCTGTGGCATTCCATCACACTTTATCACGTGTGATGCCAGACATTCATGTAAGGTCTTTTCTGTCAGTAACTCAGGTGGTGTCCTCCTTCCATCACTGCTCCCGCACTTCACATGAGAGGTTCACCCTTTTTATCATTGCCTCCCCACCCTTGTGTCAACTTTATGCTTCTGCCAGGATGGCGGGACAAGCTGATGCTACACCATGGAGACTGGCTGTTTATCAGTTGGGGTCATGGTGCCATGGCCTGCAGCTGTCCTCCACCAGCTGCCTTTATGTTTCACAGACCACACACAAGTGTTAGCTGTGGCAGGAGGAGGCTTCTGAGCTGTGGAAACTCTGGAGCCAATTCTTCCAAATATGGAGAGGTTGTTTTTTGCAATGAGTACTTCCTTTTTCAGGAGGAAGGAGAAGTAGGGTGATTCAGGCGGGTTGTGAGAAAACAAAATGCTTCAGTTAGTAGTTCACATTGAGAATGGTGACCAGCTGTTCAGAGGAGGATCAGAGTCCTTTGCCACTTGGTATTTCCATGCACCAGCTCTGGTCAGGCTGCTCACTAATGCTTTAAAGAGTGGAAGTCCCACAGTGAATGCCCATATGTGATGTTTAGCTCTCATTCAGTCTGTAGAGATTATTGGATTGAGTCCTGGACTCTATGGCAACAGGAACCCAAGAACCAGAGCAGAGACAGTTGCCATCTGAAATAACATATTTGACAGAGATGGAATAGCTTATAAGACTTACCAGTCTTTTCTTATAAATGATAACCTTCCTATATGACTGCTTTTCAAGGGTGATAGTCAACATGTAAGATAGATTACAAAATATCCCTTTTATTCATAATTCTGGTACTGTGCTTGTATTTATTTGATCCTGGTTAATATTTATCCAGTTTACAGTACTGAGTAACTGAGGCACAGCCATCATATTTGTAGCACCAAACAACAGAAGATGGAGATCCAGAGGGTTTCCTTCAAAGCAGGGAAGCTCGTGTGTAGCTCACACATCTTCAGCACACCGAAGTCCTGCTCAAGTGCCCTGGCTCCATCAGAGGCAGTGCTGGCAGAGGGTTGGCAACGGCAGAAAATCTTCAGAGCCGCTCCGTCATGTCCCAGTAGTGAAAAGGAGAATTACAGCTTAGAGAACTTTGTCAGAAGGATTATTTCATTCCAAATGCTTAGAAATCTTACCCATCGGGTGCTGTTAGCATTCGTCATATATCCTTCCTTTACCAGTTTGGACAAAACAGCAATGACTGAGCTTAGAGTAAGACCAGTAGGATGTATGAAGTGATGCAAACACCCGTGAACAGAAGTTCCAGCCACAAAACAAGAAACTGAAGTATGAGCAGAGTTTGAGGAAGCACCACTCAAATTCATTAGAGATAGTTATTGAAGATCATTTAATGCTAAAAACATAGCTGAAAGGGAGGCGCGTCAACCTGCAGTTCAAGAAGTTTGGAATAAAGCAACTTTAGAAATGGAACATATCCTCAAAGCAAGGACGTAAATGAGTCCTGGCCTTACAGTTGAATCAAAGTTTGGTAAATATGCCCTCCTGCGTCAGGTTTCCTTTGTACAACACAAAGGACGAAAGAGATGTAAGCTTTTTAACCAGGAGAGAGCAACGGATAAATTCCATCTGTTGAGGCTCTGTTTTCCACAGTCACCAAAAAATGTCAAGGAACAATTTGTTGCCGTTTGTTTAAGGTTGTTAAGCAACATGAAACTCAAATATTGTGCCCATTCATTTAGTATTGGAGCAATTTAATTTGAGAAATGAAGAGAGTAACTTTTGTGTGGTTCACAGGCTTATATTGACTGTGACTTAGTGTTCCCAGGGCACATGTTTTTAAGAGCTGCACATGTCTTAGTTGGCTTTGTAGTGGAGAGATCTGCCTAAGGAAGGTCACAGCAGGCGTGGAGCTGGGCGGTTTTGTGGCATCATTTTGGATTATCAGGGAGACAGGATTATGATATTACTGATATTGCCCACTTTGCAGAGGTGTTTACAAGTATCAGCAGTACTTGGGATTTTGGCTGACCTCCATCCAACCAGTTACTCGTCTTCTCGGATTGTGAATCTGTCTGAAGCATACTTGTGCTAGCAAGGAGGTGGTGGTAACAGAAACTGCAACATTTTGTGGTGGCTACAGTGGAAAATACAGTGGATTTCATATGGGAATTAATACTGGAGTTCAATGATGAACTCTGATATTAAGCAGTGGTGGGTGTATTTTATACACCTGTGAAGAACAGGTGAAATGTAGCCTATCGTCAAGGGACGAGCACAGAAGAGGTGTCACCAATAACACCTGTGGCACAGTGCAGATGTCCCTGTCTCACTCTGAACAAGCCACTGTGTCTACCCAGGCTGGGGCAGTCCCATGCTGGGTTGGCAGGTCCAGAGCTTGCTGCGGTGTGGTCACATTCAGCTGATGCCCTGCGAGAGGTTTCTCCTCCAGGGGCTGTGGCTGGGTAAGAGCAAGGCTGTGCTCAGCAGGGTGGACATGGGGAGTGTGGCCACTTGAGAGGTCTGCTGCAGTGCAGACCCCCTTGCTGCACAAGCAAGCCTCCTCCACTTCTTCCTGCAGTGAGACTTGCTTTGCTTTGCTTCACACCCCTCATTTCAACCAACTTTGTCCTAAAATTCATCTGACCCTGTAAAAGGGTTTATGTGTTTTTGGATCCCCTTGCTGCCTGTGAGCACCTTGACGAGTGTGTGCACTGCGGCACTTGAAGCACCGAGCCCTTGGGGGCCCTTGGCAGCATGTTTGGCTTGCTGTGTGCCACGCCTGGGCGGTATTGAGCCAGCGGGCTGCTGAAACTTTGGGATTTTTTGTCTCTCAGGTTGGACTTCAACGGATTCTACACAGAACGCTTGGAGCACATGTCTGCTGAGCGCAGCCAGAAGGCAGCTCCTGTGCTTCCCTGCCTGGCTGTTCCTGCCCAGTGAAGCCCCACCAACCCCCCTGTCAGGGGACACCTCTTCTGCACAGGCAGAGAACAGGACACTCACTCACTTCGAGCTAGGAGTATTCAACCCCCTACATTCATAGTGTGAGCTGGAAACGAACTATAAGGGTTGTCCTGGAGAGACAGGAATATTCAGTCTCCTGAAATGTATGTAATAGATTTTCTCTTCTGAGAGGCTTTTGTTAAGTCCTTTTTTTTTTTTTCCTTTTTAACTACATTTTAAAATTATGTATTTGTGTGTTGTAAAATAAAATTAAAAAAAATCAGGGATATTTTGTCTGTTAACAGAACTCAGGGTGTAAATTAGTCTTCTAGATGGCTAAATTTTGGTTGGCTCTGCTGCCACGTGGCATTATTTTGGGAGGAGAACTTTATTGGGGGGTTGCTGGGATGAAGCTTATCAGCTGCTCTGACCAATGAGATGTGATTTGCAGGTACGTGATGTTCATATCATATTGGCCAAGTCCTCAGCAGAGGACTTTTAGGGCATCTTGCAGAGTTGTGCAGCCATAAAAACTGCTTGAGCCAGTTTGGAAGCAGGTGTGGTAGAGGGTGGAAGAGAAATGTCTCCCAGGAACAAATGGTAACCAAGACAGGTGCCAGAGACCCAGAGGCCTCAGTGGCAAGTGTGGGAACCTGGGGAGACATGTGAGGGCTGTGGATGCAGGGCTGAGTCCTCCTGTTAATGACCTGCCCTTCCTCTCCTTCACCTCTTCCTTTGCAAGGGCCTTCTAGAGTGTGTTAGAGGAAAGAACCAGGTTCTTTTTGCTCTGGTGGCCTAAAGGTGGTCCTCCAGCTTGGCAGAGGGAGCGAGAACCAAGGGGAGGATGGAGAACACCATCTCCATGGGTCTGGAGGACTGAATTCCTTCATTTGAAGGTTGAGGACCGACACCTCAGCCAGCATCACCTGGTCCTTCAGGGAAAGGACTTCTGTGCAGTTCATGAGGAAGGGAAAGTTTCCTGTTCCCCCCACTGAGTCCAGGCCACCTCAGTCCAGGAAGGCTTGGCAAAGTTGACATGCCATTTGCATTAAGTTTCTCTGGATCTACAGACTTCACAGCCTGTCTCAAGCTCAGGGTGGAGGGGCAGAGGGGACCAGGTCCCTGCAGGAACCTGCTCACCTGTCCGTGCCCAACATCTCGGGCTTGAGAGACTCCCCTGGCAACTCCCGGTGTCAGTGTTGGTCACCCAAATTTTTTACACTAACAAGCAATGTGGTGGCTGTTGCAGGACAAAACTCTGTTCACACAATTTAAATTAAATCAGGATTGAAGACATTTATAGATTAATAACACATAATTAACCAGCAAGCATTGACTCTCAGCAGAAGTAATAGATATTTCTGAAATGTTAATCTTTAAAATCAACAGCAAATTTATAAGCACCCATCTGTGTAATCCCAAGAACTCTTGCTCACACCCGCACGTGCACACATGTGGACAGTTATGTGCACACTTCTTCACCTCTAAGGGATCCTGTGCTGCTCCCTGCAACCCACGGGTCCACACCTGAGCAAGAAAGCCCCTGGGAGGTCACCTGCACCCCGGCACTGGTTCCCCTCTGCTTGTTGCACCATGTACCAACAGCCCACTAGCTGGATGTGTCCCCCTCGCTATGCCTACCCCAGGCAGAGGTGGTGATGCTGGTGGGGCCGGCCTTTGGCTCCTGTTGTTTGAATGAGCACACATTGATAGGTAACTTCAGTTACACAAAAAGTGGCTCACACATGGATGCCTGGTTGGCTGAGCAGTTACTCTAACGACTTGGGATGCGTGGACAGAGATCTACCCACTCCTCTGCGAGAGCAGACCTCAGCCTGGGCCAGATGCTCCACTGCCAGCCCTGAGCAGGAGGTGATGTGTGTCTTCTCCCCTCACTAGAAGCCAGGAGGTGCCAGGGGAGGGGTAAGAAGATGACCTGTGTCTGAACCCAGCAGCACCACATCGCATGGCACAGCAGTCAGGTACCGCCTTGCCCAGAGTCGCAATTTGGCTGCGGTGTGTCCCTGGTGAGCTGGGTTATTTGCTGTGCTTCATAGACCGTGGGCTATGAAGACTTCAAGGCCAGCTCAGCTCTGCACACCTGGCAAGCCTTACCATCCTGGTGGGGACAACTCTGCTGGAAACATTTAGGCAGTTAAGAAAGATATTACTAGGAGTGCTGAGGGTAAAAGCACGGAGCTTTAATATTTATTGTTTTTTTAATAAACTTGTCTATTTAGGAGGAATTACAGAAAAGCTGCAGGGAGAAAGAGGGAACACACCAGAGCAGCACTTGGCTACAGTGTTTTCTGTGCCATTTTGGAGGAAGCTCATCCCTGGTGACAGAGCTCTGCGACAGCTGAATTTGGTGTCCAACCCACTCTCTTCCGTTAAATGTGGCATTTCCTGGCCGGTCCTGGCCTGAAACACCAAGAAATGTAAAAAAATCAGTTTGCAGGAGGGCTTTCTATCTTCACAAGTAGCCACATGGAGAAGACAAGGGACAATGGATTGCACCCTGTGATGTTTCATCTCAACCTAAGAAATACGTTACAGTGAGAACAATCGCTGGAACAACCTCCCCATGGTAGAGTCCCCGTTGCTGGAGTGTTTCTGGATGTGACTGGACAGGGTGTGAGAGAACCTCATCCAGGCTCCCTTCCCCATGACAGGGTGGACCAGATGATCTTCAGAAGTCCCTTCCAACCTGGGGTGTTCTGTGGTCAAGGGGGAGCAGCAGTCAGCTCCATGGCGGAGCAGAGAGCTCATGGGGCAGTGCACCTCCCAGCTCAGCTCCATATGGTGGGTCCAGCCCCTCCAATCCTTTGGGATTGGGGAGGGTCCCAAGTGCCCCAGAGTCCCTCCAGGCCCCCTGACAGCTCAGCCCAACACCGTGACCTCAGCCTCTCCACCATCTCAGTGCTCCATCATCTCAACACCCCACCAACCCCTCCCAGTGCCTCCCCAGTCCCAATGCCGCCCTCTGGTAGCCCAGCCACCCTCAGCTCCTGCATCACCTCAGGGCCACCCCAGTGCCCCACAGCACCCACTTCGTGTCCAATGGCCCTGGTTGTGGTCACTGGCCCTACCAGTCCCTTTGTCACCTTAAAGCCAAGCAGGCACCCCCAGTGCTCCATAGCCCACAGGGAGCCCCCAGTGCCCCACAGGACACTCCCATACCCACTGCCTCCTGTGGCAGCCCAGCCACCCCAGCCCCTCCAGCACCTCAGAATCAGCGTGGGCTTCCCAGTGCACCCCCCCCCAATGCCCTGTGGACCCCTGCAGTGCCCCAGGACCTGGCCTAGAGGATGGACCCACCTTGATGCCCCTTGGACTCTCTGCGAAGCCACACCAGCAGTCCCCAATAACACTCAGACACACCCCCCCCCCCCCCCCCAGTGCCACATGCACGCCTTCCAATACCCACAAACCCTTCCCAATGCCCCAAGGACACCCCCGATGCCCCATGGACATTCCCAACCGACCCACGGACCCCCCCCAATGGCTCATGGCCATCCCTTGATGCCCCGTAGCCAGTCCCCAATGCTCTATGGACCGTCCCCGATACCCCACAGACAACCCTCAACGCCCCACAGATACCCCCCGCGACACCCCACGGCTCCCCGCCGCCGGGGGCGGCCCCATCCCCGCCCCGTCCCGCCCCGCCCCGTCCCGTCCCGTCCCGCGAGTGGCAGCGAGTCACGGCGGGCGGGGGCTGCCGGCGCGGCGCCGCTCGGGGCCGGGCACCGTGGGCATCTCCGAGCCATGGCCCCGGCGCTGCTCCTGCTCCTGCTCCTGCTCCTGCTGCCGGTCCACGGTGAGCGTAGGGCGGGCGGGCGTGGGTCGCCGGCAGGGCAGGCAGCCCGCAGGCAGCCCTGCTCCGCCGACGGGACGGGCATGAAGTTTTGGGGGCGCAGGGCAAAACAAAACCCGACTCCCCGGGGTTCTTCCTTCGTGGGGCAGGGTTGGAGGTACCGGGCCGCGGGGGTGGGGGTGGGGGATGCTTTTCCCCGCGAGAATTAAGGGGACGCATGGGAAGCGGCACAGGAGGGAATACGCAAGGCAGGAGCTGGGTGTGGCGTGGCTTTTTGGGAAGGGTCACAGCGCGGCAATGCTTCGGCTGCTTCGGCTGCCAGGCTGAGCCCTGGGACCACCGTGTGATCAGGCAGGCATCGCTGGCATCGCCTCCCCACCTCACTCGAGGGTGAAGGATGGAGAAAGGTGCTTTGAGGACCGGGCTGGCCTCCCTCGGCCGGCTCCACTCACAGCCGGCCCCACCGCAGAGCAATGTTTCGGTGATCTCGGGGTCCTGCCCCCTGTGCCCCACAGCCACGCCATGCAGAGGCAGATGCTGTGCCCACCGTTATGTAAAGGCCCCTCGGCGAGGAGGCTCCTGTGAGCGAGGGGAAATTTGTCACCGCCGCCTGCAGCGTGCTGGTGGGGGGACGACTGGTGACTCAGCCAGCCGAGGGGGTGGTGGTGAGGCTTCTGGCTCCTGCGAGGGCCCGTGGGCGAGGGCCGCCAGGCCCGGCTCTGCTGCCGCCTTGCCGGGGGCTCCACTGGCCCAATGTAACCCCAGGAGCATGTGCACAGCTGCAGCATGAGCTCCAAGTTCAGGGCTTCTGGGGAAGGTGAAGGGTTTATCACAGAAACGTCTCCCTTCTGACATCAAAAAAAAGAGGACAGAGGAGAACTGAGCCAGCCCAGACATGAGCCGTTCTCCAAAACACAACCCTCAGCAGCTGCCAGACTCCAGGGCACAAAGTGGGGCATCAAGATGGGGATGAAAACACTTCCATCTTTATTTATGCACCAGGCTCCTAGTAGGGTTTTCCTGGCTTGAAGGGACCTGCTCACCCATGGGTGATGCTGAGTGTCCTGTGGCACTGGGGTTGGGGGGCACTGGAGCACCCTTGGAGCTTGTCAGGGAGTAGCGTTCCCAGGAGGTGTTTCAAGACTTGAATACCTAGCCAAATGCTATTTTGGCTCTTACCTGCACCTTCATGTTGGCCACTTCCATTATCCTCTGACTCGGTTGTTTCTGGGCATCCTGGCTCAAAGCCCTTTGACTTTTCCCAGGCACCAGGCTGGAGGAGAAGCTCGCCCATGTCGAGAAGTACGAGACAGTGATGCCACGCAAGGTGCTGGCACCTAGGGGGAGGAGGGACCTCCCTGCACCATCAGTGAGTAGCATCACCTCCCGAATGCTGGCTTGGCACAGCCACCCTCACTGCCTTGCACAGAGTCTGGGGTGGGGGGGCCTGTGTTGCAATCAGCAGAGACCCTTGGCCCATCACTGGGCTCAGATGGACCCCATTAGCCCCGTGCCAGAAGAATGACGTGGTGCACATTTTCTTGCATTGCTTCTATCCCAGAAGGTGGAGGTCTTGATCAGATCAGCTTTCCTGGACTGTTTTGGGTCAAAACAGAAACTGCAGATAGCACGGTGGACTCTTGGAGGGGAGGTGTGTGGGGGCTGTTTTCTCCAATGCTTTTTTCGGAGGCATTACCCAGTGGTGCCACCTCTTGCAGCCTTGCAGTGATCTTGTGACATCTGGTCTTTTCTTAAGGAGGGATTTGCAAAGCCTCAATGAACTGTAAACACTTTTCTTGCTGTGTTTGCTGAAGTTGGTTTTTTTTTTTGTCCTTTGGGACACGGAAATAAGAATCAGAAAGTTGCAGAAACCCACATGAAAGAAAGCCATTGATATTTTTCTTGGGAAACCTTGTAATTTTGGGTAAGGAATGGGGTTTGACTCAGAAGTTTTGGGGCTCAGGGTTGACATCCGTAGGATGATAGCCTTGACCTCAAAGATGCTTTCCTCAGTGCCTTGAAGTGAAATTCAGCCAAATATGTGGATTCATTTTCTAGGACTGAAAAGCACTGACTTTAGCACCTGTTAAGATGGAGGGGCTGGGAACATTTATTTCCTAGTAAACTCTTTGTACAGCACATTCATCTGTGATTCAAACCCTTTCTGATAAACTAGCTTCAAAAACACTCCCCAAAAGCATCTGTTTTCTCTGCTCTAGAAACCTAAACTTGTCCATGAGATAAACATTCCCCAGGCTATTTAGAGACACCATCTGTGCCGGGCATGCTGGGCGGCTCTGCACTGATGCCCCCAGAAAGGAGAGCGCACCCAACTTGGGGTCCTTCTGCTTTCCATGGTATGGGAGAAGACATCTGCCTTGAGCTGTGTACTTTGGGCTAGCCATGCATGGTGTCTGCCAGGTGGCACCTGGATTTGGTCTTGACTTGGATGGTCCTTGGACCTCCCAAACCTGCTGTGTTGAGGGTATGAGGTCTCCTGCCTTTCAAGCCATTTTCCTGCTCTTCCACAAAAGCTGGGTTCACTCTCACAGTAACCTTGGTGGGGAAGAGGTTCTCAGCAAGGCTTAACCACCACTAAGCCCCTCTTTGAAGTGGAGACAGGTAGCTGGATGGGCATTTTCTGCACTAGCTCCTCCTGTGGCTTTGCGTTAGCAGTATCTGGCTGGGCTGGGCATGGGCCAATAGCTGGTTCCTGGGTCAGAGCAGTTGGGATGCATAGGGTTGGTCCGGCAGAGCATCTGCCAGTTGAGGTTTGAAGCAGGCCACCTCCCCTCTGGCTTTGCTTAAATCAAAATATTCAGCCCTGCAGACAGGGTGGAGCCCTGGGTCCTGCAGCACAGAATCTCCCAGGATGCCAGTCCTCTCACAGGCCATGGCCTTCTCCTCCCACCTGCCCTTAATAGGGGCATGACAGGGCATGTGGCAAACATGGGTTCTTCATGGAAAGGGACCTGAAAAAAGAGCAAGAAGAGCCTTCAAAAAGATTTATAGTTACATGTTCTTTATTGCAAAAGTCACACCTCTCTCATCCCCATGCTCCAGCATTTTAAAGAACTGTATTGAAATGGGAAGGTGGTTTCCAGCCTATGTAAGAACCAGTGTTGCAAGCTGCTGGCTTCTCCCTCAGTGCACCTGTGCTCACACATCCCTGTGTCCCCGCCACATCCCAGAGCCAGTTGATGCAAAGAGGCAAGTCCTTTGCCTGGGTGGAGACAGCCCACCTCCTGCTGGCCCACCCTGGGGCGCTGCAGGAAGCAGCAGCACATTGCAGAGCGAGCGGTGGGGCAGAATGGAGCAGGAGCAAGGGACAGTGGTGGCACAGGGACCTGCCTTCTCTTCCTCGGCTTGTGCTGTGGCTCCTCTGCTACATGGCATGGCGCAATGAGCCACATCCCTACTGTTCTAGCAAGACCCATTGCCTCTTTCCCCTTAGGGAAGAAATACCCTGTGCTGGGGTAGGATGGTGGCATCACATCCCAATCCTCTGCCAGCTCTCTGGGTCCCTTAATAAGACCAGCTGGAAGAAATCCCTCCTCTCTGTGTGCTGTGGCTATGGCTTTGCTTTGCTTGCTCAGCACTGTCATGGGGTTAGCAACGCTCCGGCCAGACCAGGGCTGAGCTGCTTGCACATTCCAAAGCCTTTCCATCTGGACCCCTTGCAAAGCCCATGCTAATGAGGAAGGGAATGATTCAGAGAAGCTTTATCAGGGCTTTTTTTTTTTTAACTTGCCTTGTGGTTTTCTCCGAGACAGTCCCTGACCCACCCCACCCAAGTGCTTTCCTGCCATTTCTTAAGACCTCGTCCTGCTCTGGTGCTGCCAACAATAACAAAGCATCACTTTGCCGGTGGACAGGGGACAGGATGGCCACATCAGGCAGAAGACACTGTTCATAAGAGAATAATTTGCCGGGGACCTGTGAGCATGCCCACACGCCAGCAATGCACCCACCTGCAGCTGGGGCTGCCTGGTAGGCTTGTTGCAACCTGTTTGGCATGGAGGCTTGCAGGATGTTTTGTGGCCAGCAGCCTTTTGCTTCAGATTGGAAATGCAAACTGTGTGGAACTGAGAGCACCCAAGTGATGGGAAAACCCTCCTTACCTGGCCCTGCTGGCACTGAGTCAGCAGGACTTTCTGCTCAGCCCCAGCTCCCCCCAGGTTGTAGATCAACCCCCTGGGAGCACTGAGCCATTGTATGACAGCAGGTGTGTCATCCTCCCCAGGGAGAGGCTGCACACCTCACCCAGGAGGAATGCTGGCCTTGCGGGAGACGCTTTGCCTTCTGCTCAGGTCTCCACCCTGGGATCCCGTAATAGCTGAGGATGTGCCCTCAGGAGAGGTCTCTGTGCTGTGGTGGGGGCTGAGGAGGTCCCTGGTGCCAAGGGTACAGCCTGATACAGGGCACCATGCAAGGGAGCACCATCTCTCTCTGCGGCCCCAGTGGGATGGGACCTCTGGATGTTTGTGGCCCAACCTCTGCAGATGGCGATCACAACACATCCCAGTGGGAAACACTTCTGTAGGGACATCGCCATTCTGTGGGTTCAGGGCTAGGCCGGGCTGAGTCACAGCTACCACGATGCAGCCATAGTGGCTGGAGTTTGGACTTGAGATCCCTTCCACTGGCACTAGGGTGATGCTCAGGGGATCTGGCACATGGTTATACTAAAATCTACTCCTAGTAGCAGAGAATAACCAAGAGAAGGTTATTCTCTAACCATGATGATGCATGCTATATTAGTCAGAGATAAGGAAGTCTCTGCTGATGGGAGCTGTTGGGCATCAGCGTCTTTGCGGTTCAGCCTGTAAGGGCTGAACTCAGTTGCAAAAAAGGAGCTTTGTGACTAATGAGTAGGAAACCTCAGTTTCTGGCATGGCCAGCTGCAGCTGTGTGTTTGACATGGGAAACCAGACTTTGCTGACTCTGTTTCATTGCTGATGACCTGTTCTTTACCTCAGGATATGACAGGGATTTGTGTTATTGCCTACATGCTTTCTTTCTTCTCTTCTGATTTCCTCTGTCTTTGCTAGATGCCTCCAGGGTAGAGCCGCCAGGCTCCCCATCCCGCAGCCACCTTCCAGCAGGGCGCATGCACACTCCATCATCTTTCTGGGCAGGTCCTGTCTTCTGTAGCTCTTGCTCCCAGTGACGGTGGGTCTGTGCTGTTATCTATCTTTCATGCAGAGCACCTACCCAGATCACGTCCTCTACAGCATCCATGCCGAAGACAAGGACTACCTCCTGTGGCTGGAGAAAAACAAGTGAGTGTGGGTGGGCCGAGGGGGACGGCCAGGGGGAGGCTTAGTTCCCACCCTTGATGTGAACATCACTCCTCCAAGGTCCTCTATCGCCACACCAGTGATCTAAGCCCTCAGCCCAGACCCTCGCTAGCAAAATATTGCATTTTTTTTTTCGCCTCCCTGCCAAACCCACCTGTGGAGGTCATGGGCCCACCATACACAACCTGACCAACCCCATCCCCAAAGCTTTCCATCCTCTCCCTAAAACTGGTGTCACTGCTGACACGCCTTCCCCCATCTTACAGGGAGCTGCTGGGGCAGCACTACACCGAGACGCACTACTCAGCCGATGGCACTGAGATTGTGGAGAAGCCAGATGTTCTGGTATGGGGCTGGCTCCGGGGAGAGCAATTTTCCTGCACCTGTGGTGTCTCACCATGCTGACAGCTGATACCGTCTCTCTTGGTGGCAGGATCACTGCTTTTACCAGGGTTATGTGCAAGATTACGCTGACTCAGCAGCAAGCATCAGCACCTGTGGCGGGCTCAGGTAGGACCTCTGACTCCCCTGGGGTACTGTGGCTGGCGGGAGGACAGCATCGAGCCTGGCCTCAGTGCACACAGCAGCCCTGCTCCTGGCAGATGGGCCGCATAACGGTGAGCTGGTGTGACAAAGGCCCAGTCAGCCAGCGCTGTGCTGATGGAGGGAGAGCTCAGCTTTCCCCTGAGGAAAAGAAGACGACTTCCCTTTCCCTGGTGGCAGTGGGAGTGCTGACCACTCTGGCTTTGTGCCCAGCAGGAAATGTGCATGGTGTTTTGCAGTTAAACCTGCCAGTTTTAGGGGGGGTGACTCATGGCATGGGATGAGATCGGAAAACTGAGCACAACAGGAGCTCTGGGCAGGAGTGTCCTCATGGGCAGCAAGGCACGGCTTGTCCCAGATCTGTCCTCTCTTCCCAGGGCAGACTGGACCCATCTCGCCCCAAGTGCTGTAGCCTGTAGCACAAAGGTGTGCTCGTGGCAATGCACCAGCTTGCAGGCAGCTGGCATCTCCTCCAGGCCATGCTGAGCTCCTAGAGCTGATGGCCACACGCCCTTCCAAAAGAAAAGGAAAGCATACAGTGCATCAGGCCAGCTGTGTCTCCATCTACCACTGGCTGCTGGCCATGCTCATCCTCATTCCTCAAAAGCTGCCTTGGGTCTACCTGCATTTAATGGCAGAAAGCATCCTTGCAGAATAACCCAAGCCACCAGGTCCATGCAAGATTGCTCAGTCTGCCATGGAAGGTTTGTACTCTGCTGTTCTTTCTTTTAAGATCAGCTGGCAGCAAGACATTGCAAGAGTGTTAGACAGAGATGAAGGGGTCCCTTGCAGGGGGATGTGTGAGGAGGATGTGTGGTCCCTGGAGTGCTGAGGGAGCTGCAAACATGTGCTTGCAGCAGAAACAACTGCTAGAGCTGTGTGGCAGCCATCTCCTCACTTTGTGAGCAGGGGTTGTGTCTGCAGGGACCTTGGCTCACACAGCTTGTGCACACATGGGACACTTGATACCCTTGTAGAGCAGGAGGGCAAGGTGTGCAAGGGCAGGACAGGAGGCAAGGACGGTAGAGGCAGGGCACATGGGACACCTTACAGAAAGCATCTTGAAGGCCAGAACTGCTCAGCAGAAAAGCTGTGTTAAATCTGGCCGGGCAGCACTGGGCAGTTCTCCTTGCTGAACCCTGGGACATTTCTGCTGCCCAAAGTACAGGATACTCCCCTTGCTACCAGCCATGGATGCTGTGCCATGGTTTGCTCCCTCCCAGCCCAGCAACCAGTTTCTAGTCTCCTTAACAGTCCTTTTGTTCAACTGGTGCTTCTGCAGCCTCTGAAAGCAAATGCTGTGGACATATTTCCTATTGCTCCCCATCTCCCAGCATGCCCCAGGTCAGCCTGGTCCTGCAGCACCTGTTTGATGTGCTCTTGGGCCAGGTGAGGTTGCAGGGAAGACATATCCAGTTCCTCATGTTGCTGTGAGCTCCTGCACCCCGTACAGCGATATGGGGCTTCATGCACTACCCAAGGGTTGCTTGGAACTTTGCCTTGAGTGTGGTTTCATGCATGTGTCCAGAAAGACCTGACTGTCATGTCCCACTAGTGGCCTGTAGCTGCCTATGGGAACCCTAAAGGAGTAGGATGGTTTCCTAGCTGGGATTTGGCAGCTGTATTTTGTATCACAGGCACTTGCGGGGGGAGTGTCTAGGGTCTGTCCATGTTCTGCTGGATATCTCCCCAACCTGATGCCTGCCCTCTCTCTTGGCAGTGGGTTTTTCCGAGTGAATGAGACAACCTTCCTGCTGGAGCCCCTGGAGAAAGACGCATCTGGCCTGCATGCAGTGTACAGAGCAGCTCACCTGCGGGGCAAGCGCAGCACGTGCCAAGAGGCTGGTGACACCCTGGAATATGACCACGCACCAAAAATTCCTGCAGCCATGAAGCTTTACCGCTGGGTTAAGGATTGCTTTTCTTCTTTCTGTAGCTGAGTTTGCAAGAGCCTAGGTCCTGTGAAGTCCAGGAGAGGAGTGGGGGTGCACCACATCTCTTGGAAATGCTCCTCTCCCATGTGTTGTTGGTTGAGTACCTAACCACGGGTTGGTCCCAGTGGTCTACCTCCTGGTGGGAACAAGGTCTCAGATCCTGTACCGTTAGCAGGAACATCCTCCTACCCAATGAGTTCCATGATGCCCGCAGAGCCTGTCTTGTGCCTTATCCCAGTAGCAGGCCTGGGTTTTTCCTTGTGTGTTGGAAGATGTTTGAAACACCCAGCAAAATAGCATCAGAAAGCAGAGCTATAAGACCTAGCCTTCAATAACATTGGAAGATGCCCCAGGATCCAACACATCCCACAGGAGGGTCAGCCACAGGGCTTGGTAAGCTGCAGAGCTGAGTCCTTCTTTGTACTTACTTTCTTCTTTCCTTCCAGAAATCAGCTCCGTTACACAAAGGTCCCCGATATGTGGAGCTGGTCCTGGTCGTGGACAACGAGGAAGTAAGTGTGGGGAGGGGTTGAGCTGGTGCCTGCATTTTTGCTGTCATCCACTGCAGTGAGGAGCCAGCCTGGAAATCTCTCTGTGTCCTTCCTATAGTTCAGAAAACATAAGGACTTGCGCGCAGTGCAGAACCGCATGAAGGAAATCGTGAACCACGTTGACAAGGTGAGCCCAGGGGCCTGGATCTTCCCTCCTTGCTATGAACCACAGTGCCAGCACAGGCATGAATGCATGGGTAGGGTGATGGAGCTGGAGCCAATCTCAAGCCCGTATATGGGCTGCTGCAGAATGACCAACTCCCATGGCCGATGGGGTTTGCAAAGTGGATGTGACAAGCAGCTCAGCTGTGGGTCCTAAGGAGCACGTGACTGCTGCCTCCCAGCTCTCTTGTAAGGGAAAGGGGGAGAAATTTCTTCTTGTAACCCCTGGGAGCACATCCCACAGCCACTCTCAAGCTGGAGTGGGTACTAACGAGGGGCAGGTGATGGATGCAGTGTACCAAGGTGGGGGTTCTGCTTGTCTTGCTTCAGCCTCACCCTTTGGTTGGCAGTGTGGGAGCAGCATCCCAGCCTTCACTGGGCAAGAGGGAGCCCAGAGGTCCCAGGGTGAACCCTGTCTATGTGGTCACCCCAGCTTATGTTATTTATTGAGGGGGTGACAAAGCTGATATTGCACAGCGAGGTGGTGTCCTGGGTTTGGCTGCAGTTCCCCAGGGGAGGTGAGACCTTCCCTCTGCTTGTGCGGCTCAAATCCAAGTGCTCCCTCTGGGCTGTCTCCCGCACCAGCTTTATCAGCCTCTTCGCCTGCGGGTGGCCTTGATCGGCTTGGAAGTGTGGAGCCACAAGGACAAAATCGTGGTCAGTCCCAACCCAGAGGTGACGCTGAACAACTTCCTCCACTGGCGGGAGGCAGAGCTGCTACAGAGGAAGCCGCACGACAATGCCCAGCTGATCACGTAAGGACTGGAGGCCACCAGCTCGCCATCCTTGCAGCCCTACTCTCACATGGGCTACATGGCCACAGTGGCATCTCAATCCCACAGGGGCATAGACTTCCATGGCACAACTGTAGGGCTTGCCAAGAAGCTTGTGATGTGCACCAGGGACTCAGGCGGTGTCAACCAGGTGGGTCCCGCTGCCTGGACATGTGCCGGGAGGGTAGCAGCAGTCCTACAGTCTGCACTCCCTGTATTGCATTTTCCAGAGCAGGTGTCACCTCCACTGGTCTCCAGCTTTCCCACTCTGCACCCTTAGGGCTGGGTCTGATTCCTGGCAATTGACCTCCAGAGAAGTGTCGGGGTCACAGTGGAAGGGTAGCTGTGGAAACCCAGCTGGGTGCCTGCAGAGGGCCCTGATATACCTGAGCCCTGAAAAGCCTCCCGCAGCAGCTCTGTGGACGCAGGGCTTCTGCCACCACCTGTGAGGTGGCTGGGACTTAGTTTGCAATTGCTCCTTGGCCATCCTGGCTGTGCTTCCCAGCCCTCCTCAGGGAGGACAGCCTTTGCTGGAGTGGGAGCAGTAGGCCAAGGGACCTGCAGCTGTTCGGAACCACCACAATGCATCGTTTCAGGTAGCCACTATATCTAAGCTCACTTACACCCTGGAGAGGCGAGTCTGGACATCTTCAGGGGCCGTGGGACCAAGTCCAGCTTTTGTCTTCCTTTACCTCAGCATGGCAGCATTAGGGAACAAATTGCAGACAGCAGTGAAGCCTGGAACTGAGCAGTTCAAGAGCCACAGTGGCCCCCGTGGAGATGCTGTGGAAAGCATTTGAGCCATCTTTACTTCTTGTCCCACAGGACCACAGCACAAATCCTATTGGTGCTGCATCCACCATGGCTCACGAGATGGGGCACAACCTGGGGATGTCCCATGATGAAGACATTGCTGGCTGTCACTGTCCTGTCCCCAAAGCTGATGGTGGATGTGTCATGGCAGCGAGCGTTGGGTGAGTGAAGGAGAAAGGGGACTATCCCTGGGCGGCAAATATCTCAAAGTTGTCCTCTGGCACTGTCCTGATGGGGTGAAGCCTGTGAGGTGGTCAGGTCTGGGTGGGCACTTCATTTAAAGCTGCACTTCAGAGGTCTGTTGGTGGCCCGCTAGATTCTCCCTGGGCTGATGGGTGTGAGAGCCCTCAGGCTCTCATCTCTGCTCATGACTGCTTGTTTTTGTGCCCCTTCAGCTTGGTTTACCCCAAGCTCTTTAGCCGCTGCAGCGAGCAGGACATGTGGCAGTTCCTCGGGGACCCCAGGACCGGCTGCCTGCTGAACGTCCCCAGGGCGGATGAGCTGTATGGGGGGCCGGTGTGCGGGAATCAGTTTGTGGAGCGGGGAGAGCAGTGCGACTGTGGCACGCCAGAGGTAAGGGTGCTCTCTGAGAGCCCAGGAAGGAGGGTGGGCGACAAGGACCTGACGCCTGTCATTCCGACTTGGAAAAGTTTGTACAAGTTGACATTGTGCTTTGCAAGATTCATCTTCCCATTGACGCTTCTGCTGAAAAATAACTTGTGGAGGGTATCATCAACTTGGCTGTGTGCCCTTCCCTTCATGGAGCTGGCTGTGATTTTAGCAGGACCATATCTAGGAAAGATGGACCTCCCCCACAGCATATCCTCCAAAGAGGTGATCCAAGGATGGGGACGTCATGGCGTGTTGTCCTTTCAAGAGCTGTGCTCAGCTTTTCCTCATCCCTAGCAGGCCATCACTGCATCACGGTGCGGGGAGATTTGAGGCAAACGGCCAGGTGATGTTTCTGGGAGATCCCTGGGTCACAGCCTTGCTCTGAGACTTGGAGGGATGCTCCCCCGATGCAGAGAGCACGGGGAGCCTCCTGTTTTCTTCTTCGTGGAGTTGTGCAAAGGGTGCTACCAGAGAGCAGGGGCCCAGGTCAGGCCCCATCTTCTGAAAAAAATCTCTTCTGGCCCTTTGGTTTGGTGTTGGTAATGGGGATAAAGAGGTGGCAGGAATGGTTCGCGTCCCCTGGTGGGGCATCTGGTACCCTCAAAAAGGAAGGAAAGGGTCTTTCAGGAGGGTTTCAGTCCTTCCCTGTCTTGCAGGAGTGCTTGGACCACTGCTGCAATGCCACCACTTGCCAGCTGAGCGAGGGAGCCGAGTGTGCCCAGGGGGACTGCTGCCAGGACTGCAAGGTACTGCCACTGGGGAAACCAGCTTGGCAGGGAAGGGAGCTGGCTGATGTGCAGTCCTGTCCCGGGCTCCTCTGGAGCTTCCCAATAGAGGCAAAGTGTGCCCATAGCCCACTGGAGAGCCTGAAGGACCTCTGTAGCAGCCAAACACACCCAATTGTTTGGGGGGGGAATCACGTTTTTCACTCTCACTATGTGGACAGTTGGCAACTTGGGTGGGAAGAGGTTAGGCAGGTGAAGCAGCCTCTTTCTGGCATCCTGGAGCCCATGTCCCCGGCTCTGTTAGGTTAGGTGCAGGATGAAAGGTGGTGAAGAACTGGTCAATGTTCAGTAGCAATCAGCATGGTCTATTCCTGATTTGGGAACCCAATCTGCCTCTTCTGCTCCATGTGTCCCAGAGGAAGTTGAGTTACATGCATTGGTTCCCGCACACAGGCATAAGAAATGCCTTGATGTGAAAAGACAGGGCTGGAGGAAGACCCTGGGGCAGACAAAAAGCATAGCACAAGGTGTTGCCTGCAGGGAGAGACTTAACTATGGAAAGACCCAGGCTGAGGCCTGATGGTGTCTGGATCTGTGGGGTGCTGGGAGATGTTTTGAAGAGCAGGGTGATGCTGGGCTGTGGTGCCTCTGTGGATCTGGGAAAGCACTGAGGCAGCACTGACATCCCCTTTTCTGTGCAGGTGAAGGCTGCTGGCTCACTCTGCCGGGCCAGCAAGAATGACTGTGACCTGCCCGAGCACTGCAGTGGCCTCAGCGCTGAGTGCCCAGAGGATGTTTTCCAGGAGAATGGCATCTCCTGCCAGAATGGCAATGGCTACTGCTACAATGGGGCCTGCCCCTCGCACGGCGAGCAGTGCCGCACGCTCTGGGGCACAGGTAGCTGCTCCCCGATCCTGCCCACCCTCCTTGCTCCATGTGCTGGCTGATGTGCCTGGAGCCCTGGCTTCTTGGGCCAGGGCATTGCTCGGCTGTGGCCCCCTCTTGCATCGCTAGCTGGTGAGCCATGGCTGCTGACCCTAAAGTATGGCCACTGGTGTCAGCGCTTCAAGTTTGCTGTGGGCTCTGGCTCTGTGTGACCCTTTTCGTGTGTCCTGCAGAGGCCCAGGTGGCTCCTGATGTCTGCTTTAAGCACAATAGCGAGCAACACCTTCACCTCCACTGCCTCACTGAGCATGGGAAGCGGCCTTGCAGCCCCAAGTAAGGAGCTGGGGATGGGGAGTTGGGGGTGGTGGTGTCCATGGCTGGCACCAGCAATGCAGGGCCGAGCAAAGACCCCAAGCCCCATGCCACCCCTGCTGCTGGTGCTCATGGCTGCTTCTCCCACAGGGATGTGAAATGCGGCACGCTGCTGTGCCTGAGCGACAATGCCAGTCCTGTCCTCGGTGGTGGCTCCTACTCCCTCTTCTTTGGCAGCTTCAAGTGCAAGGCAGTCATCGCCAGCAGCGATGCCAATGAGGTGGTGGCCAAGCTCAGGCTGGTGCCCACTGGTGCCAAGTGTGGAGAGGAGATGGTGAGCATGCTGGGTGGTGGTAGGGGGTGGTGACTGCTAGCCACGGAGACCCAGGGCAGCCTCAGAGCCCCCCCTGCCTGCCCACAGGTCTGCTATGCTGGGCGCTGCCAGAACCTCCTGGTCTATGGCAACAAGAACTGCTCAGCCAAGTGCAACAACCATGGGGTATGCTGTTGGCTAGTCCTCTCCCAGAGCAGCCACAGGGCCTGGGCAGCAGCCCTGGCCCTGATGGTCTGTCTACCAGCCTGATGCTTTCCTCCCTCATCTCAGGTGTGCAACCACAAAAGGGAATGTCACTGTGAGCCAGGCTGGGCAGCACCCTACTGCGCACAGAAGATTTCAGGGATGGTGGCAGGTATGGCATCCCCTGGGCATGGCTGGCACCAGCTCCCTCTACCTGCTACATGTGCCAGGGAGGGAGCCTGGGGAGGGAGGGTTGGTGTCCTGCCGCGGTGCTGGTGGGTGCTGCTCCATCCCCATGGGGGGTCCCTGGCACAGGGGTGCCTGTTCCAGTGTTGACTGGGTCTCCACAGGGAGCAGCAGCACGGTCTTGGCGGCTGTGCTGGCCGTGCTGGCGCTCTCCGGCATCCTGCTCGGCATTGGTATTGTGCTCTTCAGAGGCAGGGGGATGAGGCACTTCCAGAAAGGGTAATTCCCTCCTCCACCCACAGTGGGGCTGAGCCTTGGCTGCACAGGCTGAGCTCAGGAGTACCTGGAGCAGCCCCCCATTGTCCCTGTGACCCACAGGCGGACCGCCAGCGGGCCCGCTGCTGGCCTTGCCAATCCACTCTTCCAGGAGGGTGGCCAGACACAACCCTCCCGCCGCCAGCTGTCCTGCCATGACATTGGCCCCCCCAACCTGCTCAGCAGCACGGCGACCCCACGGGATGCCCAGCCCCTCAGACCCTGCCGCCCAGCCCTGCAGGTAAGGGAGCTGAACAGAGCCCCGGCATGGGGCCACCTTTGTGGTGTGGGTGGGAGGGCAGCCTGTCACCCCCCCATTTTCCTGACCCTGCAGCCACTGGCACCATTCCCCCAGGTGACCCCTGCAAGTAACCACCTCTGAAAGCTGCTGCCACCTCATGGTGGGGTAGCCTGTGCTTCCTGCAGCCAGGAGCTGCTCTCAGACATCCCCTCCCAGCAGCCCCTGGCCTGACCAGACCCAGACCCAGACATGTGGGGCATATCCATGGGGCGGCCCAGGCGACTGATGACTTGGGATGGGGGATGCCCTTCCTCTGCTCCCTGTCCCCTCCTTGGCGCCCAGGCAAGGGACACAGGTCTCTCTTCTCCTCCCACCAGGCAAAGCCGAAGCCGCCCAGCAAGCCTCTCCCGCCACTGAAAAGCAAGGTGCCATGCCGTGGCAAGGGGCCGCCAGAACCAGTCTCTCGCTCCTCACCGACACCCCCCTTGGTCTTTCAGTGGGACATCCCCACAAAGGTGGCCCTGAAGCCACCCCCGGCCAGGAGGTGAACAAGGATGTTCCGTCCACCACCGAAGCTGAGGGGTTGCTGGCTCTGTCGCTTTGGTGACACAGCTGGGGAGATTCCACCTGGCTTCCATCCTTACTTGAATCCCTCATCAGACCCTCCCCCAGGAGGGCACCAGTGTTTACAAATATTTGAGTTGTGCCTTAATGGACTTCATAGCCTCACGGCTGATCCAGAAAGAGCTGTCAGCTGGGGCTTTGTGAGGCGGCCAGGAGCAGGGATGATGCCAACCCCAAGTTGATCCAGGCTCTCCTCCACCCTGAGCTGCTGCCTTCTCTCCCAATGTCCTGAATGTGTCCTGCTCCTCCTGCCCCTTCCCTGCTGGGGCTGTGACAAGGAGCTCCTGGCACTGCCCACAGCCTTGCCAGGGCCAGAGCATCACTGCACTACAGGAACCGGCCCCTGGGGCCGCTGCCCTAACCGGGGACAGTCACATGGGGCATCTCAGGAGGGGCTTTGGCAGATCCAAGCCAGGCTTGGCTTCCCCGCTGTGGTTTTCCTTCTGAAGTTACCACCTGAGCTACTGTTCTTCTGAAAGGGAATTTCTTGGGAGCCTTTATACTGCAGCCATTTACTTATGACCCTTATGTGACCATTTTGAGCCATCTGTCGTGAAAATGGGCTTCCCTGTTTTTGATATAATTTAGGTTGAAGCCTTTTATACCAATAAAGATGGAAGGTAGTGGTGTCATTGGGTGTACCTTGGCAGAAGGGAGCAGCGGGGCACATGGGTGGCATCAGGCAGGGAGCTACCCAGGGCTCAGGGCAAACCTCACATGGATAAAGCCGGGGGGGATAAGGGCTTGAGCTGAACTCCCAAACCCTGTGCGAGAGCCACAGGGGCCAGATGACAGCACCTCCTGCCAGACACATGGAACAAGGTTGCCACAGGGGCTGCAGGCTGCTGCAGCAAATCCCTGTGACCCACACAGCACTGCTGGGCCCCAGCTGCCAAAACATGCCGTGGGCTCTCCCTGTAACCTAAAACTGGCTACCAAGACTCTCACCACCAGCCCATCTCCCATCATCCTGGTCCAAGACAAGTGTTCAAGCTTGCAGGCAACATCAGTGCTCAGGGACCAGCCCACAGTCCCCAAGGACGCTGCTCAAACACAGCAGCCATGCCTGCTTGGGAAACACTCCTGCACTGGCCACATGTGAGCAACAGGGCAGCTCAAGTGGGGGGCCAAGGGCAAGCAGGGCTCAGGTCCCACCGCAAGGTTCAGAGGATGATAGCAGAAACACAGCAAGACTGCCACTGCTGCCCCTGGTGCTCAGCACAATCCTGTGGTTTCCTTTGAGCCCTGGCTGCTCATGGGGCTCCTAGGGTGGCAGTCACTGCAGCTAGGGACATTTAACTAGAGGCAGTATTACTGCAGGGTGAGAGGCATACATGTCCCATCCTCCCTGTGGCTACAGTGACACCAGCCCTAGGACACAAAGTCACCAAGTAAACGGTAACAAAATAGTTTTATTCTGCTTTATCAAAGGAACTGAACACTGTGCATGTAAACTTGAACATATGTATCGTGTTAACTTAAAGAAGGTGCAGATCCAGTGGCAGACCCCTTTAGTCACACAAGCACACAGACCTTTTGAACAGAGAGAAAAACCAGTTCAAACCCATGTTTCTGTTTGCACCCGTGTTCCCACTCTGCAACATCCAGCTCAGAGAGAAGCAAAGCCCAGACTGGGCTGTTAAAGCCACGGTGATTCCCTCCTCTTGCACACCTACTCAGGCTTCTGAAGCGGTGGCTGGGGAAGCAGAGAGAGATGGAGGTGGCTTTTGCAGAAGGCACTGAGTATCATGCACACATTGCTGCAGGACTTGACACTGCAGGAGCAGCGCCAGGTGTCCCTCAGACCTCATGGGTAGGAAGTGGCTGATATACACCCAGAGCAGGATGATATTTAGCCAGAGTGGCAGCCCCTAACAGTAAATCCATGCATCCACCTGGATGGCTGCAGGGAGGCCCAGCAAGGCTCAAGTCCAAAGGGAAGTCACCCTTCCTCTAGTGGTCTGGAAGGCTTTCCTGGCACTTGCATGGGGATCTGATCACTGCAGGATAGCTTCTAGTGGTTCCCCTTGTGCCCTGGCTTCCCATCATCTTCAGGCTGGCAGAACCTACCCTGTTCATCTGGCCTGATGCCCAGAGTTTGGTGCCAGCACTGGCTAGTGCCCAACGCCAGTAAGCACCAAATGGAGACAAGTCTATATCTCCTCCATGATTGCTTCTGTTCTAAAAAGCCTGCCTTCATCTCAAAATTCAACCAAAGCAGCTGCTGCAAGCCAGCAAACACTGAGGAGATGGAAGGCTGGTGAGATATGATCCCACTGGCTCCTCAAAGCCCTTCCCACAGGAGAGAAGGGACCTTGCAAGTCAAACAGTAGTTCCAGGAGACATTTCAAATACCACAGCTACAAAACATGCTGACATCCACTCTCCACCCTGGTACCCTACCACTAGGGAGGGCACTGCAGTGTCTAATGCGGCTAACACTGTGCCTGCCGCTCCTCTCCTGCCAGCGGCCATGGGTTTCAGCTCTGCCTTCTGGCCGATCCACCTTCCAGCATGACATGCAGACATCTGTCCTGCTCCTCTGAAGACCACTCTTTGCTAGGAAGGCACCATTTGCCCAAGCCTTCAGTAGGTGAAGACATGAGTCCACCTATGCAAAAGCTTGGCTTAGTGCTCCCCAGGCTGAGATCTGCAAGGCACGTGCCTGAGCTGCAACCCCTGTGCACCAGGTCTGTACAGCGAAAACTGGAGAAACCTCTCTGCCTGGCAACAGCAGTACCCTTCCTCTCATCCTCATAGCACAAGGAGGCATGCTCACCCATGACACCCCTGGAAGCCAGGATTGGTGCTCAGCACCCTCAGCTGGCCTCTCTGGGGCAGGGCCCTGGTCCCTGGCTCATGCCATGGCTGGGTTTGAAGAGGAGCTGGTATCCTGGGCCAGAGCACCAACTGGGCCTTGGGAGTTTGCAGACAGATGGAGGAAAGAAACACCACCTGAAACTGCTGCAAAGTCCCTCAGTTGTGTATTACCCAAGCTGGCCAGCAGAAGCAGCAGGAGATGCAGGGTCAATGCATCCCTGCTCTGCCCCAGAGATGGTAGAGAGGCAGCCAGGGCAGGAGCCAAGATAGCATAAGGCACTGTGTTACCAAACTTTCTTGAGGAGACAGTGCCATCCTCTGAGTCAAGCCACACAGGACAGGAAAGCAGCACTGGAAAACCTGAAGCCCACACAACTCATTTGGGGAAGTCATTAACAGAGGTGAAGTTCAGGCCATGTGATTCAGGTTGGATGTTCCACCAAGGCAAAAGCTAAGCATGTTCCTCTCCTTGCCACAAGGCTGCAGATGGTGCCAGGGACAGAAGATCTCAATGCCAGCAACAACTGGCTGAGTGCCCAGAGGGTACTACCAACCAGCCCATCCAGTGGACCATGCCAGGGCCAAGTGCTGCAGCTGGCTGCACCCCAGGTCACAGGAGAGCAGGATAAACATACAGATATCCCAGCCTGGTGGAGCAGAGGCAGTCTCTGAACATGAGGTGGGTTCAGAGGCAGGCAATGCTGCAGTGCCATCAGCTGGGGAACAGCATTCCAGCTCAAGCTCTTGTGAGTTGCTTCCCCAGCCACTGTCTTCTAGGATCATTGTAGAACACAATGTAGAACACAGGTCCTAGAAACAAGCATGTCCTCAAAGGCAAAGGGGAGGACAGAGGAAAAAGGAAAGCAGATTGTACCAGATTTCCCCCCTGAGCACATCTCTTTCTCTCACCCTGCAGTGGCACACAGGGAGCAGGGGTTGGATATATTAGAAAGCACACCAGGAGAAGAGATCACCCTGCCAGCACCCCTCGTGAATAAAAAGCCCTGAAACACAGCAAAGCCTGGCCAGTGATGAGAGGACCAGTGACAGACTCCCCACTGTAGCTGTTCAATGACACACTTCTTGGAGCACTGGATTTTGCACTGGGAAGCAGTGATGCCTCACCTATTTTTTGGCTGAGGTGTCAAACATCTGATATGCTGCAAGCGGGGTCCCTTCGCTCTTCTCTTCCCCTTCACTTTGCCAGCAGGACAGAGCAGTGGAAGTTCAGCTCCCTTTCCCTGGTGAAAAGACCTATAGGGAGGCTGGGGTCTGAGCAAAGATTTCCCTGCTCTGTTCCCAACCAGCTGCTTGGAGGTGCTCCAGGCACTCTGAAATCTGGTTTAGGGTGCAAGGTGAGACCCAGCCACCCAGCTGAAGCATACGACAGGCAGCCAGCATGAGGATCTTGCTTGGAGAGGGGGAGTTACAGAAGGCCGTTAGAGCTTGCTTACTCCAAGCCATTATCTAGTGCCACTGCCTACAGTAGAGGATTATGGCTATACAGATCCTATTCAAATTCCACACCAAACTACTCCTCGCCAGGCCACACCCTGAGCAGGAACACACAGCCTCCACTGGCCAAGGAGAGCCCACTCCACTGGAGTCCTTGAGGAGAGAGTGCTGGTAGAAACCTGCACTGGAGTCCACAAAGTGAAGCTTCATTGGCAGGATGAAGGAAACCATTTTGCTCCGCCTCAGCAAGGAGCACCAGTGTGCAGCAACATAGTACTCAAAGGCACGTCTCCTACCTCCAGAGTAATGCTTACTAAATAATTGCACCTACTGCAGGCGGCTTTCCTGGTCTCTGTCTTTTAATATTCCAGTATAGGTATGTTAGTACAGGATTATCCCTCATTCAGAAGCACCAATTTAATAGGGGAAGAAACGGAAGAGGCAGAGCACTTGCCATGTGTTGCTAGAAGAAAATCAACCCAACTGCCACCTATAGGTGTCCACAAGATGTCCACACATGCGCTGCATCCGACCCACCAGGACAGGGCAACATCCCCATTCACAGCCAGGCTAGCTGTTGAGCTATACCAGGTATCTTTCTACCTCTGTCAGCCAGTGCTTTCCTTTGCTCTGAGGTGGCTTTCTCCAGAGGTCTTTGGGGCCTCCTGTGAAGGAAGGCTGGTTTCTTGGGCAGTCCTCAGATTGGCTTGCTGGAAGGCACAGGAATCCAGAAACATGCTGGGGATGCGGTCGCCAAAATACAGCTTGCTGTTTGCAGCTATCGCTTGGTATTTCATTAGTTCCAAATACTCAGGGGTAAGTTTCAGCTACAAAAAGATAAACCAGAGACTGTAAGAGACAACCTTCTGAGGCCCACATCATTAGATTTCATCTTGGGCAGCTGCTTCCTGGGATGTGGGCTGTTAAATCAAGTGTTTTTCCAGTGCTGCCCACCTGAACCTAATCTCCTGTGCAGAGGAAGAGTAAGCAAGTCCTCTTCTGACTAGCTTTCAAGTGCTCACCTTGTTGGAATCAGCCAGCTTCTGAGCACTGTAGTACTCTGCATCAGCTTTTGCCTTCTCTCTTGCTAGGAACGCAGCGTCTAACCCAGCAACAGAGGACAGACAGGAAAAGATGCATTAGCAAGTGAAGAGCCCCATCACATTGAGCACCTGAGCCTTTGTCCCATGGGGACCAGCTGACCCAGGTGTGTCCCTGACATAGCCTGGCCCTGTACCTGCACTGCTGGCTTCTTGGAGAGGTACCTGCAAAGTGGAGGAACGACTCCAGCACACAACCTTGCACTACTGCACCCTTTACTATTTTTGCAGGATGTCAATGCTATCAGCTGAATTCTGAGATTCCTCTACATGCCACCACCCTCAGCTGGAATAGGACCCCAGCAGCATGCTAGCACCATGGTTACCTTCAATCTCAGAAATTCGCTTCTCTGTTTCCTTCTCCATAATCTTCTGTTGATAGTGAATCCTGGCCACCTGAGCAGCCTTCTCTGCCTCTGCAATCACAAAAGGCTCAACTTGGATGTTTGCTTCTCAGGGCTTGAGCACCCTGACCCAAGCGCCTGGCGGCAGAATCTGCCATGCAAGTAGTTTGCTCTTTGCTGCATCCCCTTCTGCTTGGGCCCTGCAGTGCCAGGTTGTACCCCAAGCAATACAGTTACAGAAAGATAACACAGTTATGATTATTTCTAGAGCTGTGTTGGCAGACATCCCACAAGTGGGATTCCTCCTGGCACAGGGACATTTAGCTTCAAGCCCAAGCAGATTTTCTGGCAGAACTTACCTCTTGGCCTGCTGTAGCAGGAGCCCCTGTAGGGCAGAGGTGTTTGCTGCTTTGCTGAGGGAGGCAGGATGTAGATACAGCAGCACAAACATTTATATTTTCTAAATGATTGTTGGTACAGGCTGGCTGTACTTCCTTCAGGGAGCTGTCAGCAATGCATGACAACATCCTACCCCAGCTTACTGGGGGACATAGGAATGGAAATTCAGTCTGGCCCCCGTCTGCTAGTACTCCCAAACTGGTGACATACCAATGAGTGCTTTCTTCCGGTCTGTCTCTGCCTCCTTCTCTACTACCTTCTGCTTCTGGGCCGCAATCAGCAGCTTGGTCTTCTCAGCCTCCCTGCAGGGTGAGAAACATTATCACAGGGAAATGGAGTGGAGGAGCAGCTCTGCAAACCAGGGCACAACCATGAGGATTAGCTCTGCCTTCAGCTGTATGAGCACATGTGCAGCCAGCAGGCCAAAGGAAAAGATTATTCCCCCTCTCTGGCACATCTGGATGTGAGGCCACATCTGGATGCTATATACCGTTTGAAGCCATCAGGATGTGGACTGAGTGCAGTGCAAGGCTACTGCAATTCTGTGAGTTTTCTGGAGGGGAGCTTATGGGTGAGACATAAGACCCCTGAGCCATGAATTCAGTTTAAAGTCTTCTGCAGGTTCTCTATAGAGCATCAGTGACCTCTCTACATATAGGAGTAGGAACATTGATCAACAGAGCCTTGATGTGGACCCTGTATATGCTAAAAAACATCTTTGTGA
Organism: Phalacrocorax carbo; assembly: GCF_963921805.1. Classification (NCBI taxonomy): domain Eukaryota; kingdom Metazoa; phylum Chordata; class Aves; order Suliformes; family Phalacrocoracidae; genus Phalacrocorax; species Phalacrocorax carbo. Next base: position 1,183,125 of record NC_087525.1, on the reverse strand, counting down.
AGTGCTGAAAGGCTTCAAAGTGGAAGAGCTATACAAACGAAGAAACAGAATGCAGAAGTGCACCTAGCCAAACACACACTGACTAGAGCCCACCTCTCACCTGAGCACCAGGTAAGACCTAGAAATGCTATTAGAAAACAGCATTATACCTATGCTGGACCCTCAAAATCAATGCATACAATTTTATGCACAGGTACTCACATTAGCTCAAAATTTCTCCGGATTGCTTCTGGGATTTTGGGTTTTGTAACACGCACAGCCTATGAATAAAGAGAAGTGAGTGTATATTAAATTAAACATTTTGATGCGAGCAGCATAACTTAGAAACGTCTTTGCAAAAACAGCTGTACTGCTCTGGACACCTCCACATTGATCCAAGACTACACATAATGGTTTTCAATCCTCTTGTACAACACAGCTGAGCACAGCCACTCTCACAGAGGTACCTTACATTTGAATTTCCTGTCTTTGCACCTTTTACGGCACCCTAAGTGATCAAGTAAGGCCTGTGGAACAGAATCCCAAAGAAGGCTACCACCTTTGTTAGGAGCAGCTTAGCTCACCCCAAAGACTCTTCAAACATCACCATATAACGCTTCCCAAAGTACTGCTCAAGAAAGGGGCTCACAAACACAATGAAATTAAATTGCAGGAGCGAAACTTGCAAAACAAAGGCAGGGCTAAGAGCTCAAGAATGGGTTTTCCAGAAGAAAAGTTTGCAAAAGCGACACCACAATGAGAGACAGTGGTGAAGATGGGAGAGCAGTAGGGCCTGGGTGGCAGCTGGGAACTGCTGCTGTTTGCAACTGTGGATCATCAAGGTGACGCTGACACCACAACTCGGTACATGCCAGGGCGCGCCACTAAGCTGCTCTGCAGAAAACTCTCTGAAATATGAGGGAAACGCTTCCAGAGGCAGGACCAGGAGCTGCTGCCCAGCTGGCATGTTGTGTGGCTCATTACTGAGCTTTGGGAGATGTAGATTGACAGTCCACGGCTGTACAATTGCTTCACAACCCTCCTGCTCCACCTCCACTGTAGATCTAGTGCTGAACCTGCCGCTCCTCTCTGGTGTCAGTAAGTCTGCGAAGAACTGAGGGCCTTCCACAGAGGGGAATGGGATACAGACACAACCAGGCAAGTCTTCATCTACAAATTGTGAAAAGGGAATTGCGTCCATGCGACAGGCACCCTGGTCCTGGCAAACACACCCTGCCTGGGGAGAAGGAGCCAGCCTGTCATCAAAACAGGACACTTGGGAATCACAGAATGGTTTGGGTTGCAAGGCACCTTCCAAGATCATCCAGTTCAACACTCTCCTGCCATGGGCAGGGACATCTTCCACTAGAATAGGAAGCTCAAAGCCTTATCCAACCTGACCGTGAACACTTCCAGTGATGGGGCATTCACAACTTCTCCAGGGAATCTGTTCCAGTGTCTCACCACCCATTTCGTCCTTATATCCAATCTAAACCTACCCTATTTCAGTTTAAAACCATTGCCCATTGTCTTGTCACTACAGGCCTTAGTAAAAAGCCCTCTTCGTACATTGGAAGTCATTGGTTTCCCTGGAACCTTCTCTTCTCCAGGCTGAACAACTCCAACTCTGCTGCTTCTCTGAACAAGCAAAGAAAGCAGGTTTATGGGACATCAGACAAGAATATCCTTCAGTGAAAGGATTTTTCTAAGCTCCTACAAGTCCCTAGAAAGGTAACACATGCAGAAAGCTCACCTCACCGGCCACTGCTGGGTACGCTAGGGGATATTCTTTCTACCTCCATAATATCCCCTGCACCAAAACAAAGATCAGTTTCAAGAAGCATAGCTTTTCCAACACAGGCAAAGATTCTTCTGTAATCAGGAAAGCTGCCAGGTCTTTGAGCCATTGGCTTGAAAAAGCAGCAGATAGTGGAGATTTTCAATCTACTTAACAGTGAAATCTTCTTAAATCTACTAGATGGAAACACTACTGTGCACTGTCAATATTGTTAATAATCAAATGTTAAGGCATTGGGAGATACTGGGACTAACTGGCTGAGCAACAGCTTTGCAAAGAAAAGCATGAAGGAATCAAAAGACAAGCTGACTATATGACAGCATCTTTCTCCTGAGGCCTTGAACTCCAGCCACATCTTGAACTGCACCAGCAAAAGCTCAGCAACAGATTGAAGGCAATGTTTATACTGGGCTCCCACACTGGAATAAGGGATACCAACAAACGGGAATAGACTGATGGTATGGCTGACAGTACAGTACTTTTGTTGAGCCTCCTCCTTAAATATGGGTGTGACATTTGCCTATTTCCAATTAGGGACCTCCCTTAACCACTGCCATCTTTCAAAGATAAGAGAATGGCTTCACGATGGAGTAGACCAAAAACTCAGCACCCTAGGATGCATACCACCTGGTTCCAGACTTGTGTGTCCATCTGCCCAGTTGTCCCCTGCTGTGGGTAGTGATTCACCCCTGCAGACTCTGCTGCTACAGTAAGGAATGAGAAAGTAAAACGTGTCAAGTACTTCACCTTTTCCACATCCTTGAACACTATGTCCCCTGCTCCACTGCTTCCTCACCTTTTTTTCTGCTGTGGTTACACCTCAGAAGCCCTCTGCATTGCTCTACACAGCCATCACTAAGTCCAAGCCTAGCTGAGCTTTGGTTTCCCTCTGTCCCCTGCCCTCTCAGTCCAACTAGCTTTATTCATGCCAGCTCACCAATGCCTACTCCACCTTCCGTGAGCTTCCTTTCTGCTTTTCAGCTCAGTCAGGAGCTCCTTGTTCATCCATGCCAGCCTCCTGTCTCACCTGCTTGACTTTCCACAGTTTGGGGTGTCCTTGGCAATGACGTGGGGCCCCCTGGCCTCCTTTGCTGACCATGGCAGCCTCCCACAGGACCCCGCCAAGCACATCTCACACAAACTGAGTTTTGTTCTCCTTAAGCCCACGCCCATAATTCTCCTGGTCCACCTCACGCCTCTGAGGATGCTGAACTCACCACCTTACAGCTGCTACAGCTCACACTGCTACCAGACTTCACTCCTCTAATAGTTCTTCCTTGTTTCTTAAAGGTCCAGCAAAGCATCTCTCCCACTCAGCTTTGCTCATCACTGCCAAAACCTGTGTTCAACACTTCAGAAACATCCAGCATTGCATGCACCCAGCCCTACTGCCCTTCCAGAAGACACTGATGTGGTCACAGACCACCATAAGCACTAGGGCCTGTGATCATGAGGCTTCCTCTGGTCTTCTACAAGCAGCTTTACCTACTTCATCTTAGTAACTGGGTGGTCTGCAGCAGACAGACCATGTGGTCCTCCATGTTGGTCTGATTCTTACCTGTATTGGCTCTTATCTCAGCTGTTCTTCATCCATCCCAAAGCAAAGCTCCACATGATTTGAGCCAGTCTTTTGCAGGCAGCACAACCCTGCTGCCTCACCTTCTTAGCCTGTCCTGCTTAGAGACCCTGCACCCACCCATAGCAGCACTGCACTCACACAAGCTATCTCACCAGGCCCTGGAACTGCCAATGTGCATGGGTTTCTGGTTTCTCATATTTGTTTCCCAGGATGTGTGTGTTTCTGTCTAGACAAGCCCCAGTGTGTGCTGTTTTCACAGGGAAAGTGCAGGAGCCTTCCCTATGACACTGTCCCTGACACTTCTTACCATCCACTGGCCTCCACTTCTCTTCAGGCTGTGGCCACCATTTCAGTTAGGAAAGAATGTTTTGCATCAGGCAACTTGGAGGACTTGTGAAAGTTTCATATACAGTAGTTTTAAATAAACCTAGAAATAAATGCTGTTAATTCCCTCTAACAATCTTTTCAATAAGTTGTTTTCTATGTCACTTCTTTCAAAAATGCTTTGTCAGTGATCTCTTAAGTACTTGTGTGCAAACATGCTCTTCAACAGGAAAGCATGATGCCCAAATACAGAATTATTTCCCTTAGAGCTCACAAAACAATTAAATTCTAGGTACAGTTAAATTAATCTGGGTTACACAGCTGCATGTGAGAGTTTAAAGAAAGCTCAGCTCTTCACCAAAGAAGCAGGGTTAATTCCTGACAAGAGACACAGTGACATGGCAGACTTGTATGCTGAGGCACACTTTTACTGAAGACAAGGCTGCAGCTCTCTTTTGAAAGGAAACAACAAGAACATGAAGGCAGGATTACACTGTCTCTTTAAGTACTGGAGATTAACCTCTTTCCTCACTAGTTATGGGATCTCTTCAAACTGCTGGTCTGGTGAGCTCGGTCTGGGCTGACGCAGGCAGGACATCCTTCAACTTCTGACCAACAGTGAAGATCGGGCACGCCAATTTGAGATGGGATAGTGTACACTGAAGATCTGATTTAGCTCTGTAGTTAACATCACCCAGCAAAGAGCTGTGAGCTTTGCTTACGCCCTTCCACAGCCTGAGATCAAAAAGAGCCTTCACATTATGATGATAGTTTTGATTGATGATGAACTTTTGCAGGAAAACTCTCTGTGATGTATAGTGCAACTTAACTTGGGTATACGGAAAAGCTGTGCGATCTCAACTTCTTTGTGATAAAAAACTGCCTGTGGTTCACCCATATCAAAACAGAGCAAGCCTCAGTACAAATGAACTGCAAAGCAGCACATTACTTATCGCAGCCTTTCACGTGCTGTCACTGAGAGGCTTTCCCTCCCTCCACCCAGCCAGCCAGCCTAGCGAAATGTGGCAACAAGAACGCCAAAACATATTTGGGGCGCGAAAGCAAGCTTCTGGGGTGCCAAAGCAAGCTTCTGGCCAACAGAACCTGGTCCTGATGGGTGACTTCAACCACCTAGACATCTGCTGGAAGAACAATACGGCAGCTTGCGTGTCATCCACCAAGTTCCTGGAATGCACAGAGGACTGTTTCCTGATACAAACGTTAGATGTGCCAACCAGGAAGGAGGCGCTGCTGGACTTGCTATTCACAAGCCAAAAAAGCCTGCTTTGTAATATCTCGGTTAACGATAGCCTTGGCTGCAGCGACCACAGTATTGTGGAGTTCGGGATCCTGCTGAGTGTGCTGAAGGTCAGCTCTAAGACAAGGGTTCTGGATTTTAGAAGAGCAAACTTCAGTTCTCTCAGGGCTCAGCTGGGAGGGATTCCATGGGAAGCTTCCATGGGAGACAAAAGAGCTAGTGCGTGCTGAGAGTTCTTCAAGAACTCTCTATTGGAAGCGCAAAGCCAATTCATCCCCTACAAAGGAAAGAGAAGCAAGCGGAGCAAGAGGCCCCCTTGGCTCAACCATGACCTCCTGGGTCTACTCAAATCCAAAAGGGAAGCATACCAGAGATGGAGAAGTGGAGGATTATCTGTCGAGAGCTACAAGGGCATTCCCAGAGTGTGCAGATACACTTAGAACAGCAAAAGCCCAGCTTGAATTGAAACTGGCCATAGTTGTCAAAAATAACAAGAAGGGTTTCTTCAGACATGTCAACCACAAGCAGAAACAGAAGGAAAACATAGGCCGACTGTTAAACGGAAACGGAGAGTCAGTCACCAATGATGCTGAAAAGGCAGAGGTTCTCAACACTTTCTTCACCTCGGTCTTTACCAGCACTGTCAGGTCCCAGGCTTTGGGAATAACATTTGCCAATTGAACCAAACACCGACCCACCCTCAGTGAAGGAAGAGTTAGTATATGAATTACTACAGGAGCTTGACCTCCACAAATCAATGGGCCCTGACGCCATCCACCCGAGGGTGTTGAGAGAGCTGGCTGATGTCATCGCAAGGCCCCTCTCCATAACCTTCGAGAAGTCATGGAGAACAGAGGATGTCCCAGAGGACCGAAGGAAGGCCAACGTTACCCCTATCTACAAGAAGGGCTTGTGGGAGGATCCGGGTAACTATAGACCCATCAGCCGTACTTCAATCCCTGGGAAAGTTAGGGAACGAATCCTCCTGGGGCCATCACAAGTCAAATGAAGCACGTGATTGGGAAAAGCCAACATGGCTTCACTAAAGGCAGATCATGCTTGACAAACCTGGTGGCCTTCTATGACAAAGTGACTTGCCTCGTTGACATGGGGAGGGCAGTGGACATTGTCTACCTGGACTTCTCCAAGGCCTTTGATACGGTCCCCCACAGTCTCCTCCTGGAGAAATTGATGCGTTATAGCCTAGACAAGTGGTCTGTGCAGTGGGTGGGGAACTGGCTGACAGGCCGCACCCAAAGGGTGGTGGTAAATAGCTCCTTTTCCAAGTGGCAACCTGTCACATGTGGAGTCCCCCAGGGACCAATATTGGGCCCAATGTTATTCAATATCTTTATAAGTGATCTGGACAACGGCATCAAGCGTAGCCTGATGAAGTTTACAGATGACACCAAGTTGAGTGGGGAAGCAGACACTCCGGAAGGAAGGGCTGCTCTGCAGGGAGACCTGGATAGGCTGGAGGAGTGGGCCAGCAAGAACCCTATGAAGTTCAACAAGGACAAGTGTAAGGTCTTGCACCTGGGAAAACATAATCCGGGAGTGCAGCACAGACTGGGACCCACCTGGCTGGAGAGCAGCTCTGTGGAAAGGGACCTGGGGGTCCTGGTGGACAGGAAGATCAACATGAGCGAACAGTGGCTGCTGCGGCCAAGAAGGCCAACAGGATGCTGGGTTGCATCAAAAAGGGCATTGCCAGCAGAGAGAAAGAAGTCGTCATCCCGCTCTACTCAGCGCTGGTCAGGCCACACCTGGAGTGCTGTGTGCAGTTCTGGTCCCCTCTGTACAAAAAGGATGTGGCCAGGCTGGAAGGGGTCCCGAGAAGGGCCACCAAGATGATCAGAGGACTGGGAAGCTGCCGTACAAGGGTAGGCTGGGAGAGCTGGGTTTGTTCAGCCTTGAGAAAAGGAGGCTCGGAGGGGATCTCATCACCACGTGCCAGTACTTAAGGGGCAGCTACAAAGAAGATGGAGACTCCCTTTTTACACGGAGTCTCATGGAGAGGACAAGGGGGAATGGACACAAGTTGCTCTTGGGGAGATTCCGATTGGACACGAGAGGGACATTTCTCAGAGTGAGGACAGTCACCACTGGAATAATCTCCCCAGGGAAGTGGCTGACTTGGCCACATTGGACACCTTCAAGAGTCGTCTGGACAGGGTGCTGGGCCATCTTGTTTAGACTGTGCTTTTCCCAGAAACTTTGGACTGATGATCCCTGAGGTCCCTTCCAACCTGTGATTTGGTCTCTCTCTTCCCTATAGTGCAAATCTCCAGAGATTTCCACCTTAGCCCTTGTGAGCCGAAGGTATATTTTTCCCAGTTGGTTGCCCTGAACTTCAACATGCCAAAAAGGCAGTATGTCCCATAGCCCAGCTAAGATTAAATATGATTTTCTTAACATTAAGTGTAAGCAGAAAATCATTTAAGATAAAACAACTTTTCCTATCTCTGGTATGCATGCAGAAAAGATAAAGATCTCTTTTCTTTTGCAATTACCTGTTGAACTGCATGGCACACCGGAGTGCCCAGCTCCACCAAGGTGCCAAAGGCAATTTAAAGGAAAACATTTTCTTGCTCTTTGCAAAATTAAGTCCAACACCTGCAGGTCTGTGGCCTAAAAGGTCCTTTTCTCTATCCTGCAGGTCTTCCCCTAACATAAAATTAGCTTTTAAAAGTGGTCACTGTCATATGGACAGTCTTCAACTGACAAACCTCAACTCAACTATTTCACATTATGTGGTAAACCGAAGGAAACCTCATCAATATACTGAAAGATGAGCAAATTAGAGGTGGAAAAAATAATCTTTGTTAAGGAATGAACCTACCTGGATAGTGAGACCTGGTGCCATGACATTGAGGTCGTTCTGCAGGGCCAACTTCAGATTCTCATCTATCTGATCTGCGTTTGGAGGACAAGAGAGAGACCACTTAGCTTATCATAACTTCTCCTACAGCTAGTGTGGCAGAGAGTCAGTTGGCCTTGACGAGCAGGTATCTCTATGGTGTAAGATAAAAATGCTTTTTGAGATAATGCAGTACATTGTTCCCCTTCCTGTAACCCCTGGGAAATGTTCCTGAGAGGAGAGTCACAAAATAGTGTCTCTAGAAAGGTTCAGCTATTAATGAACTCAGGGTACCTGAGCTGAGGGCAAATGGCTTTCAGCATCTCAGCAAGAAAAAGCGCCCAGAGCCTGCAGTAGACGTCTCTCTGTTCCTAGCCAGAGCCACACCAGCCCTGCTGCCAGCAACAAGCACTGCCTTAAATCTCTAGGGACCTGCAGGATCCAGTACTTGCTCTTAAAAAAAAAAAAAAACAACAAGAGAGAAATGCATTTGGTCAATTCCAAGCTTCAGGAAGGTCATTCCACAGAAATGGCCAGTTATCAAGGGATTAAGCTGCATGTACTCAGGAAACTCCTCTCTGACTACAGATATTTGGCAAGTCTGCGTATGGCATTCAAAGATAGACAGTCTCAATCTTAAAATTCTGACAACCTTTTATCTTCCGTAAACCCATTTCCCCCTGTTCTGCCAGTCAAGAAGGAATGTAATATGGTTATGCCTATGTACTCAGATGCAGAACATTACATTTGCTAACACCTGAACCACTGCTACTCTCTTGTGAAAAAACTAGAGCATTGCAATGAACTGAGAGCATATCCCTCCCAGCTCTCACTTGCTAAAAGCTGCTAGAAGGAAGCTTTTAAAGTAAAAAAGCCAATTCAGCAACAAGCAGGGCCTAAAAGTACGAGGCAAGACAAAACCATCATCATAGTCAAGGCAATGGGCATGACTGCACATAAAAGAGCAGAGTGGCTTCTTTGCACACCCAGAATTCAGTCCTAAGTAGAAAAGGAACAACATAAAAGAGCAGAGTGGCTTCTTTGCACACCCAGAATTCAGTCCTAAGTAGAAAAGGAACAACATAAAAGAGCAGAGTGGCTTCTTTGCACACCCAGAATTCAGTCCTAAGTAGAAAAGGAACAAAATCAAATTCCCACGTACAGATGTGGAAAGACAGAAATCTGGATCATTAAAGAGTAAAGTTACACAGGAAGTGACGTATGGATATATAAAGTGCTGGATTCTAGACTGCAACTCCAGCAGAGTTGCAAACAGAGGCTGTTTGCCCACAGGAACCTGCTGCAACATATTCCACAGCAGAACAGGGAGATTACACAGCCCTTGGTGGGTGCATCCAGCTGCCATCCACTTACCGAATAGCTCAATGTATACTTCCTGCAGGGTATGGGCACTGCAGAACTGATTCAACTCATGATGAATTTTATTGAAGATCAAGGTCTTATCATAGTCTGCAGTGTAGTTTCTCACGATATCGTACACTGGGGAAGTAAGAGAATTATCACAGGTCACCACTGACGTACCGCTTTCTGCGATGCCACAACTGCCAAACAACAGCTCAGGTATAAGGAAAGTAGTGCAGCATTGGGACAGGTGGGTAGGGGACTTCCATCCCTGGGATTTTTCAGGACTTGGCTGGACAAAGCCACAGCTGCCCTGCCCAGCTGTTAGTGAGAAGCCTTCTGTGATTGGGAGGGAGGTCAGAGAAGAAACCTGCAGAGGTCCCCTCCACCAGTGCTGCTGGCATTATACGACTTCAAAGAGCAAATATACTGCATGGTCCTGTCTTACAATCTGAATAAACAAATGAAACAGTCCTGTCCAAGACCTGGACGCACAGGAACAGATACTACCCTGAAGTGAAAACAGGTATCATTCCCACATTTATAAAATAAATTCATCCTTTAATGCCTCAGTAGTGCTAGTGTTTTGCATTAAACTATGCTGCTGGAAAAAAAAAGGCTGTGTGGGTCTTTGGTTCAGCAGCTGGTGAGGCAAGGAGGTAAGAGGCTCTTAGGCTGGCAAGCACCTGGGGGCTTTGTCCCATGTATTTAGTTTCACAGGTGGTCTCCCCCTCAGCAGCAAGAAATAGGACTGCTTGAGCACCTATCGCATTTCTAAACATACAGGGGAGAAGCAATCCCAGAATTTACTTTCATCTTTGCAAATCTGTGGCTCTTTGAAAAGCTTGCAGAGACGTGCATGGAACTAAGTGCTATGGTATTGGGAACCATAAGGATAACAAGACACAGAAAATGGAAGTCTTGCAAACCAAGACAGAGCAGCTACAGGAGGAGTGAAGACAGTCTCAGTGTTGCTTGTTGAAACATGATGGGAAATACCTGCATACGGTGCCAATTTATTCACAACTTCTATTCGGTCAATGTAGATCATAACACCGCCACTATAAGTGGAAAAAAAGAATACATGAATTATTACTGCAACTGTTAACAGTGATCCATATTTAAAGCAAAGTCATTTTTTCCCCCCTCTTTTACTAAATTCTACTAAACTTACCCAGAACAATCCTGACTTCTCAACCATTTTGCAATTAGATGGCAGCAAACCCCAGCTTTGTATGGACTGGTCCCTCTCTCTGCATAAATCAAAAGCGTGCTCCAGCAAGTCTGGAAAGCACTTTCACTTCACTTTGTTATATCCTACTTATCCAGCAAAAGGAAAGTTTTTGAATAGGAATGTAGCTGCAACTATCAGAAAGGGGGAGTCCAGAACAATGAAGGGAAGGCAACAAGGACAGAAGACAACACCTACAAGCAGCAGACCAGACAAGCTGCAGATGCACCTCAGCTCTTCTAGGCAGCAAATACATTTTAAGTAGAAAACCCCTTAGTTTAAGTTCATGCATTTATACTAACTCTAGCAGGAACCTGACAAGGCTGCTGTTAGAAAGGAAGAAAAGCACATAACATATGTTAATTTACAATCCCTGCATCAGTGGCATGTTGCAAACAGCTCTCCAGTACCACCGCAACCGTGCACACATGCCTAGGCATGTGCACTGTCAAGAATCTCCAGACACCTCACTGGAAGAGGCCTGCAGACAGTCCTCTCTCCAAGGGATCACGTGCAGAGAAAAGAGGGAATCAGAGGGCGGGCTTAATCCCAGCCTCTGCTCTTACTGACATGGCTTTCAGCAGGTCATGCCCACCCCTGGGTACCTGCAGCACCAAGGAAAAGCACAATCTCTACACAAACTCTCGAGAGCATGTTCTTAAAGCACTCTTGTGCTTTTGTCCTCAGGACAAAGGGAAATCACAAACAAGAAGCTTTAGCAGAGACTGTTTAAAAGACAGCTGATCCCCAGATGCAGACCTCACACATTTCCAAACTTTGTCATGGGGGATATGTTTGAGTTAAAACATCACAGAGACTAACTCCATTTCTTATTTTGCAGATCTTAATCTCTGGCAGTTGAAAGCTAAGTCTGCAGAAAAATCACCTGAACTTGCCCGTATCTGTGCTCTTTTAGAAAAGGTCTCCCAGGTACAGCTTGCATTCTCTTTGAAAACCTGCCTGTATCATCATGGACTGAACTTGCCTACGGGAAGGGACAAGCCAGCAGAAAAGGTATTTGTGGCTAAAGGGAGACTTACTTCACAGTGAGATACTACTATATTAAGAGTATTAATCTCTTTTTCACTCAAGATTTCTCTTTAGGCCATGGTCATTCTTGCTGGCTCTCTCTCAAGGGCTGTTATTATTATTTTTAAATAAGATAGGCTTATGGACCCATTATAGGTATGTCAGGCTCCACAAGCAGCTATAATGGCAAGGTATATGTGTTTTTCTCCATCTCATCTGTTCTGCACTCTGTCGCACTGCATCCAATTATCATTGCAATTATCATTGCAAATGACCTCCAAGAGCATTCCTCATGATCTTCTGAGCCTGTTTTCATCCTCCTGATTTGTTCCAGTCTCCTTATTACACCTCCACCAGGACAGGGAAACCCAGCTACCATCTTAGGGTATCTGCTAGGTATCTTGGTAAGGAACCAAAGCAGAGCATGTGGGCTCCTTCCACTGCACATCCTTGTGTTGGGGTCCATTTGGCATTTCAATTTTATGGGGATGTTAGAAGGAAAAAGAGAGCATCTGAGAGTCTGCCTCCTACGGACAACTCATCCACAGCCCCTCATCACCTCACATACAAGAAAGGCTGGTGCCTCAGACCAGAGAGGTCTGGCCTGCTGCCTAATCTGGCTCAACCAGTGCTACTCACAGCAACACTGCCAAGCCTCTCAACCAGCATGAGTCAACAGTGTGGGGCATAACTGAACTATATCAGTCCTGTTTGTCAGGCAATGGCTTCAAACACTCAGAGCCCAAATACGCTGGCCACCTATTTCCCCACTGAGGGCGTAAAGTTAAATCAAGCCTACAAAGCACTTACACTGCGTTTTCCATCCGCCCAGCCAGCTACTGGAGCCACCATCATTTCACATCGTGTGGTGGCAACAGCCCTCTGGACCTCGCTGCTGTAAACTAAGGAGCCAAACTGTACTGTAACACTCTGATCTTAAACTGAGCATCTCAAACAAGACCTCCTCTCAAACAGCCTGGTCCAGAAGATGCTAGTAAACTCCAGAAGACTGGGCACACCAAATTGAGATGGGATAGTGTACACTGAAGATCTGATTTAGCTCTGTAGTTAACATCACCCAGCAAAGAGCTGTGAGCTTTGCTTACGCCCTTCCACAGCCTGAGATCAAAAACGGCCTTCACATTATGATGATAATTTTAATTGAGGATCCTTTTGTAGGAAATCTCTCTGCAAAGTATAGTGCAAGTTAACTTGAATATTTGGAAAAGCTGTATCATCATCTCAGCTTCTTTGTGATAAAAAACTGCTAGTTAACTGCAGGAGATACTGTCCTGGGAAGTTTTGGGACAATTGCCCTAGCAGAGCATCATGCACTAATATGCGGTGATTCACACCCCTGTTGACCTGGAAATGTACAAATCCTCTCATCATCATCAACAGCTGCTTTACTTGCCCTTTGGCACCTATGGCTTAAACAGTGGCTCAGCACTCTTTCCATTTGGACAAGCCACTACCACTCTCAAAACACCCTTGTTTGCCAAAGCCTGCTTCTTGCCCAATGCAAGGCAGGGTGACTCCCTGGGGAGATTTCCAGTGCTTGCAACTCTGCACTGCAGTTTCCGCAGCCTTTCTAACACCAGCAACTTCAGCCTCTGTAAGGGCTGCTCGCACTCCATGGCCTTCACTGCAGAGCTGCTCATGAGGCTGGTCAGGCAGAGCAGTTGAGCAGGCTTTTTGATCAGGGAAAGAGGAACAAGAAGAAATTGAAAGGAGGTCTGAAAGGAGAATCAACACAGAGTCTGTGCACCTGGGAGAAGTTAAACATAATTAGGCAGCAATAGTGCCTAACTTTCCAGGACAAGGTGAAAGTCTACAGGGGGACTAACACACACTAGCAGGCATTCCAGTAGACCATAGAAAGCTTCATACATTTCAGGATTTTAGCTTACGCCAGGCCAGGAGAAGACAAGGGAAAAAATTGAAGGTTGTTGCTGTAAAAAAAGTGAAGGTTTAATGTTATTGATAGAGCTGACTACAAACAAGACCAGACCAGGTTAGACAATCAGATCATGTAAAAACTGGGCTTAAAGGTCAGATCTGGTCTGTCTATAGATGCAGTGATTAATGCAATACATCTACTTGCAATATTCATGACATTTTTCCATGTGACTGGCTAACAAGCAGGGATCTGTCCCAGAACAGCATTCCTCCAGTGCTCCATTTGCATTCCCTGCCAACTGTCTGCAGCACAAGCACCAGTTGACACTCACATCATTGCAAATAAACACCCAATGCTTGAGCAATGTTACTGCTTAGCATCCCAGCTATTTACTGTTTCTTGGCTTTGTAAAAACCTGTAAAATATTCAGCATGATTCTTACAAGAAAAATGCTACTTATCTAATTATCTCATGCAACATTTTCACAATACCATTTTCAACACATTTATTGTATTCCATAATTAATATACTTGTGAGTATATTAATTCTCAATTCTTCAAGTCAGTCCTTTGGAATACTTTGCTCTTCTACAACTAGTTTATTGAACTGATTCTCTATCAGTTTTTGGAGATCAGCAGACCTGCCACGAGGAAACTGCTGAGCTTGCCAAGGAACCGTGCATACATTTTCTTGCTGGGGAAAGCCAAAAATCTCAGACACCAGAGGCAATTCACAGCTTAGGGCAGATACATATCCTACCTGTTGTAATGAAATGGTTTTGCCTCTGGAGTGGCAGCTGTTTTATAAAAACAGTCATCTGGTGCCAAAGTATTTTAAAATCTGTACTTAATGTATTCTCTTACTGCTGCGAAGTATAAATGAGACGGGTAAGGCAGAAATTTGGGATGGGACAACCACATCAGAAGTTTCCTAACGTAGATGAGGATACAGGGAACAAGAATATGAATATGGTAGAAGAGAAACCCAGCCTTTAAAATCTGATGGTTTAATATACAGCTACAGAAACTTAACCTGTTTATGATCTTGTTTGTAATGAACTTTGAAACAGGATAGTGAAATTTCAGATTTGATCCATTTGTTGTTTATAAGCTGATATTTTATTATGAAAATGGTGGATTCAAAGCTTTGACATGGAGCAGCTGCAGACTTGGATTCCAAATGCAGCAAATTTAAAGGCTCCTGCAGTAACACCTTGAAATGACCTGGGACCTTTGGTCTGAAGTGCATTCAATTATTAACTAAGAACTGCTTCACCAGCTGTTTGGAGTTTTAAAGCATGATTATTACCTGTAACTTCACAATCACCTGTATGGCACAACTGAATCCTGCAATGCTAAAATGTAACAGGAACTTAATGAGCTAACTATACAGAATTAAACAGAGTGTTTAGCTCCTAAATCACAGGTGCACAGAATGGTCAAAGCTGGCAGGGACCTCTGGAGGTCATCTTGTCCAACCTCCCTGCTCAAGGAGTCAGTGTTTGAAGGCTCAGATCAGAAGGCAGAGTTTGACCCTGCCTGGGTCAAAGCAGCACAGTTTAATTTTGACTGCGTTAGCATGTCTAACATGGTTAAGCTTCAGTGGAAAGCTTTTTTTGGTTTGTTGAGAAGGCTTACAGGACAGCAGGACATCCCTGGCCTAGAGATGTGATGTTCTTTTACAACATCCAGCAGGTGAAGTTTTACTCCTGTTTATGCTACTTAGGAGCTAAAAGTCGCCATTAAACACACAGCTAAAACTCTGCTCTGATAACTTGTTTTTAACTGTGCCATTTAAAAGATATTGGTATAGAACATAATGAGTCTCTCATTCCTCCTTCCTGCAATTACTTTTTGCTTGACCTAAAGACTCTTCACCTGCCCGCAAAGCCCTGGCTACAGCACTGAACACGAGCATTATTTACTGACGCTCCAGAAAGAGGTTTGAGATCTAAAACTAAGGCCAGCTAGGGCTCATGAGAACTTTATTTTAATATTTAAGCCCAAGTGATGTCTGATGAGTTTCTATATGAATAATTCCAAGAACTTGTTTCAATAAGGGCTAAACCAGATGAAAATGAACTCTGCCTTGTTGAAGTTACCACTACTGTTCAACTTCTAATTTCAAAGTGGTCATTACGCATCATTATTCAAGTCTTTTTTTTTTTTTTTTTTAAACAGAAATACTGTTGAGTACCCTAAAGCTAAAAAAACAAGGAAGAACACCAGTTTTGCTTTTATCCTGAAGAAACAGATTCGGTCATCATTCCAACTTGTGAACGAAACAACACAACAGGATCTGCAACCCAGCTCAGCCAGCCCTCTCTTTCTTTTACTGCTCTGCTGGTTGAAACTATACAAATCTGTGCTAACAAAAGCATCAGCTTAATTATGAAACAGGCAGGTGTCACCCATGCATAGGGTTCTTTATTCTTTCTCATTCTCTCTTTGCATCAAGTGAAATGTTAATTCTAAAAACACCCAAACGATCCCAGTAGACTAATTTTCTTGAGCTGTTTTTGAAGTGAACCATCTCCCATCAGGAGGATTCCCATCCACCATTTACTATTGCCCACTGCTGGGGTCAACACTTGTCTTAGCCTCAAGATTCAGACTAGAAATACTGCAAAGTAGAGAGCGGACCAAAGCACAAGCAATGGGCTGCCAGAGTAATCAAGGGAAAATATAGCTATAAATGCAAATACCCTCTGAACATCAATTCCAGTGAGAGCAAGAGCATTCCCTCCTGTACCTCCTGCTCTATTATTTCCAAGTATGATGTATGTGTGTACTTTTGGGACTAATTTTAGGGTACATGCCTTTACTTTTCAGTCTCTGTGTCACAGCCCTGTAAATGACTAGCTGCAAACTACACAATAGAGTACATCTACTTATCACCAGAAGAAATACAAAGGAAAAACATACCTTGTCCCACAAGGCACGTTTTTCACTTCATCAGTCTGCAATGTGGTCTGGAAAAAAAAAAACCCAAAACAAAACCAAACAAGCAGCGCTCACAAAACCTCTCTATTCTTCAGGAAGATCATGCTATACCTAGACTCTCACAATCATTACACAGGAATGTGGAGTCAAAAATGTGTCCTCTGCCTCCCCCATGACTTTTGCAGGTGCGAGCAGAAGTCAGACTTCTTTTCAACTTGCCTTTTATGAGACAGAAAGGCAGCTGTGCTCATTTCCCTACCCTCAGCCCCTGCAGCACTAAGGCATTCAGCTCTCCCAGGGAACAACTGGGGCCAAAAACACAGACTGTCCTCCCAGAGCAAGACATCTCCTGCCCCAAGCAAGACACACACGTTTTGTGGAGATTCCACTAAAAGGACATGTCCCAGTGCACAGCTGGGTCTGACACCTACGGCAGAAGGAACCAAGGGCTTCATTACCACGCCCCTCTGCAAACACCAGTTGCCCAGGTCATCCCTGTCCAGCAATATCCCTGCTGACATCTGTTCCCACTCACTCTTCCAAGATAAGAAGATACTAACCTGCACAGATTTGAACGTGGTAATGAACGGGAGCATGATGTGGTAGCCTGGTCCACTTGGATTAGTCAACAATGCACCACCCCTATAGACGAAGAGAAAAACAGGGAAAAGGCTCAAGCAACTGGAAAATAGTAAGTGCTGGCTTTGAGAGCAAGCAAGCACATTCAAACTTCCAAGGGTCACAGCTGTGGTAGTGCAAATTATGTTACTCACCTGCCATAAAATTTGCCACCAATTCCCCTACAAAAGGGCTGACTGCATATGATACTTGCCTGCTGCAACTCGACAATCATTTGCTTCGGTCCTGAGAGCAATAAACTTTTAGAGAAGGCAGATATTGCTGAACTCTTCCATCATTGCAACACGTTACAGAGAACTTCAAGAATACAGATTTTCCTCTCTAAATATTTCACTGGTAACCATGGAAAAATCCAGCAGTTGATGCAATACCACCAGTTTGGATTTCCACAAGACATTCAGCACGGTCCCTTACCCAAAGCACAAAGAAAACCCGCAGTCTCTTGGGGGGACTGGCAGGTGGTTAAAAAACAGGAGACAGAGGAATGCTCCAAGCAATCGATCCTCATGGTGCCGTAAGGTCTCCTGCAGCATCCCACAAGGGTCAGTGCTGTTCAAAACACTCGTGATTAAAGGAAAGAGTAGCACAAAGGAAACTGGCTCATGGCAGTGAGTGCAAAGAGTAGAAAAGCCAGGACAGAAATGCAGGAGGTATAGCAAAAAAAAAACCCCCAGAACAGAAAGGCTAGTACTGAATTTCCCTGTTCCTTTATTCAAAGTTAAAGCAAAAGCTAGTCAAGAGGCGGCATTTAGTGACTGCGAGCTCTCACTATCATGGGCTGACAATGAGTTGCTCTACAGGCAGCTATGAGCCCCAGGTGAAACTCAAGCCCAGAGCCAGGGAAAAGACCCATTTCAAAGCAAGCCGACAGTTTTGGGACAGAGGCGACAGCCCTTGATATAAGAGGGAGAGATCAACAGATGTGAAAAGACTGGATGGACCAAGAGCTTTGCTCCTCTAAGCTTTGAAATCCAATTGCAACCCAGAAAAGGGGAGGAAGAAGAGGGAGGAAAAGTAGCTGAGGATTCAGGAAGACCAAAACTTGTAAGAGTTTGTACAGAGCCAGGCTATCCAAGCCCACATTGTTTCTGGTAACAAGAGAGCAGAAACAACATTTGCTGCCCATCTCAGGGCAAAACCTGGAGGGAAATGCAGGAGAGAGCAACCACCTCCCGAGGTGATCGGAGGACAGGGACGAATCCCAGCTGAGAGAGAGAGAAGTTTAGGGAAGGCTACAGAAGCCATCAAGGTGCCAGCAGGAAACAGTACCTGTAGTACACAGCCAGGTGCCCCTCCTCGACCTTGTGGATGGAGGAATAGAGGAAGAAGACGAGGAGTCCCGTGGCAGCTGCAACTACGACTCCAGCCTGGGCCATGGTCAACTTCACATCGCCTGGGGGCAGAGGCCGGCGCCACCCGCAGCAGCAACCACCTGGGCGCCGCCTGTCCGCACCCCGCACCACGGTCTTCGCTCTCTCCGCTCTCAGACGGCGTCTCTGTCCCTTTCCCAACAACAAACCTTCCTCAGCTGTTGGAGCACAGAGCCAGGGGACATCCCCAGCTAAGGGCAACTGCGGAATGCCCTCGGACACCCAGCGGGCCTCGCTCCTCAGCGGCCGCCACTGCCGCCCCCTTCTCAGGGCGGCCGCCCCCCTCAGGCGACGCGCGGCAACCCTCGGCTGATGGGAGGCCTCGGGCACACGCGGCACATCGGGGCCCGCAGACAGCTTCCCCGGCTGGCCTGTTGGCGGCTCCCGGTATGCGCCCCTCCCGCCGCTCTGCGGGCTGGGGAGGCCCCGCACCGCCAGGCCCGAAGGCCCCGGGCCCCGCCACCCCCGTACCTGCCTCTGCCACCGCCCACGTGCGTCCGAAGCCCCGCTCCCGCCCCTCCGCGCACGCGCACCGCCCCACAACGACCGGGCGCCTAGTGATGGCGTCACGGCGCGAGAAGGCCGCCGCCCCGTTGCCCGGAGACGGCGCGAGGATGACGGCCCGCCGCAAGGGAGCACGCGGAGCCTCTCCACACCATTTATGGCAGTTCATTCTATTTAAAATATATATAACCTATACATTCATATTACACACGCGAGCAGTCAGTGACAAGCGGCGGGAGGCCCGGGGGGCATCGGGGCCTGGCCCAGAGGCAGCCACCACCCTCGGTCCTCCCTTTCCCAGAAAGGTGCTGTGGTGACACGGCCCCAGCTCCCCTGGGGACACAACACGTGTGAGAGGGGTGCTGCCCCCCAGGGAGCGCCCACCACAGGTGAAGGCAGTGCAGGTGTATCTCCAACAAGCAGGTGACTTGTTCAGCTGAAAGCCCAACTAGGCAACAAAGAGCTCGTAACACACAACCTGTTGCCCCTAATGGTGTATCTGCTACTGACCACCACCTTTGTAATCAACTCCACTAAGGTTTACAAAACAGAAGATGATTGATTGACCAGTCCCCTCCAGCTCGTCACTTTGAAAGCTGCCAAGCCACCAGCATGCAGGCACTTTGCAGAGAGCAGCGCGTTGGCTCCACAGGCTATTTCAGCCAGCTCCAATCGAAACTCTGGAAGAAGAAGCAAGGAAAAGTGCAGGAAATGGCTGTTGAATGTGCATTTCCAAGGTGGTGACCAAAGGACACTCAGTATCCAGCATCTCTCTCAAAGAGTCATGTCAATCTAACTGCTGAAAAGTTATCTCACAATTTCATGACTCTGCCCCCGATGCAAAATCCCCCATGCTTATTGCAGCACTCGGGCGTATCACAGACTCTACTCGCTTTGGGAATTACATTTTGTGCCTGCATGAAACCTGCTGCTGGGGTTGCCAGCGCACCATGGGACATAGTGATAGCACACAAACACAAATGGGAAAGAAAGGCAGACTTCAAGTCAAACGTGTGCAAGAGTAGAAAAAAGGTTCTTATAGTTATTGCTTCTTTTTCCCTCTGTTTTTTCCCAAGTAAACTGAAGAAGACAAATCCCATTTTCTGCTGCTTTGCTGTTGCCTAACTTCTCCCCTTTTCCTTGCATCAGGGGACAAAGAAACCAAACATAACAAGAGGTGCTGATCTGCAGAACATGATTCCACAACAATGAATAATCTTTCTGGGCTAAAGCATGCCAGAGACAGATGCTGCAGCTTGGAATGAGATAGGGGAGAAGACAGACACATGGATGATTAACAGGTAAGAGGCCAGTCATATGGCTTCTTGCTTGTCTCCAGCCACAGCAAGGAAATGAGGCAGGAGAAAAGGCTGTATTACACAACTGATACCAATCCTCTCAGGAACTGAACAAAGACAAACAAAGCATTCATCAGCCAATGGATCAAGACCAGGGTATGCATAATTAAGGCTTTTTCCCCCACTAACATAATTACTTTGCCTTAATCAGTAGGTGTTTTCATATCCCCATTCATATTGCTCAATTCCTTGCTATTAGTGTCATCTGCAACTTGCACTAATGTTTTTAATTTCACTGTCCCAAATAACTTAGTAACTCCAGTAAACTCTCAGTTCACTGTTTACTATTATTCCTAAACATCACAACATTAAATGCTCACAAATTCTAAGAGCTCCATTTCATCAACCCCTCCATTTCCCCAACCCCGTTCCGTGTTATTTCAGCAGTTACAACTGGTAAACAGCTTCAACTTTTTTATCTCACGAGAATGGAAGTTATCCCTACGGAGACCTTTGAGAAGCTTTTTGAAAACCCAAGGAACAGCATATCAGTGCATCTTTGACTTCTTTACAGGACTGCAATAAATTTGTGAGACAATCTCAGGCTAATAGAAGCTGTATTGACTCTTCTCCATTATAAATAGGTCAAACCTACACCCCTAATTGTCCGTTCCTCATTATGCTTATACAGGTGCTTCTATGATACAGCCTCTAAACTCAGCTGAGCGCCTCTTCTGAAAGACCAGTATTCTGTCGTGGCTCTTCATTCTTCTGCTAACTGGGCTCTTTTGAGCAGTAACTTACTAGCCTTAATTAGTAGTTCAGGAACAGAGTTTCAGATTGCATTAAAATGTCTGGGTGATCATTATTTGCTTTTGTTATTTATTGCTATTTCAAATACCAATTTGTTCAAAGAGCCTTCTTAGGACTCTGTAAAGCCCCACTTCTGCCATAAGGAGAGCTTCGGTTCATGATCAGAAAAGGGCTCTGGAAATGGAGAACCCTGCCTACTCCAGGGCAGGGACACAAACCAGGACTCTGCAGTTGGGAATGTGACCGGCATTCAGAGCATGCTGTACCAGCCAGAGGGTCCCACAGAACAGCCCGCTCCACCACGCAGACTGCTCGGCTGACACTAGCACCAAGTGCTACCTTCCATAAGGACCAACATGTTAGCAGAGTCCAGGAGGGATGACAGACAACACATGCCAGCCACAGCAATTCACATCATCACAAATGATCCTATTTAAAGAGTTCTCCACACCCCCAGAGGGCCTTGCTGTGGCTTTTAAAAATCAGGTCATCAGAGCTACATCCACAGACTTACCATCATGCTGTTGTTCTGCTCCTGTCTCACCTCCTGCAAAATACTGCTAAAGAGTTCGAGGTAATTCAGATTCTCTTCTATCACATGGACAAAATCTTCCCTGCAGGGAAGGGAAGGCATAAGATGACAGATTTAAAATACAAAGTAACTCTAACATCAAAAGGCTCTGCACTGGGGGGTGGGGGGAATACCCAAACCAAAAAGACAACACACTGATTTATACAAGTTCTCTGCAATTGTAAGAGCTACCCTGAAGAGCACAAAAACATGCCTCAAGGTGGCACCCTGCAGATCCCCACCCTGGAAGCATGAACTTACTCTCCTTCCCTACAGAGGAACTGCACAAACCACACTAAACCCCAGCCTTTACAGAACCGAGGAAGCGGGCTGAGTATGAGGAGCCTGAAATCACTGCACGCTCCCCATACAGCTTACACCTCTTGACTCTTTGTACAGTGCCTTGTACTGTGAAGTCATGGTTCAAAGAGGAGCTCTGAGGTGAAAATTGCCCGCAGCAGCAGATAGAAAAGAGGAAGTGGAAATGGTTGCTTAGGGTTTCAGAAAAATCAGCTGACTTCCAGCAAAAGTCTGCTTAGATGTGTTATCTTCAGAACCTCGGTACTTCCCTGACTGCCCAAGAAGAAAGAGATGGCCAAATGGTTTGACGCTGATGTTTGCAATCCCTGCTCCAGCCCCCCAAAACCAGCAGTGCTGCAGATTGAGGGCCGAGCAGTCTTTGAGGAGCATCGTCCCTTCTGTTATGCTGACTGGAAGTAGAATTGCTAATGAAGCAAAGAGAAAAACCCCTCAGCTCCTGACAACTCTCTTACTCAGCTAGGACTGGCTGAGAGAGCGCGGCCTTAATAACCAAATCCAATCCCAAGACAGAATAACATGACATGCAAGAAATGAATAGCACAGTACTAGCTGATGGAGATCACAAGCTTTAGCTGAGAGCGGTATGTGGAACCTGCTCAGGATGAGAGAGCAGAGGTTCCTAAATAAAGATTTCAAGCTAATTCCTGATATTTTAGAGCATTAGTAACATATGAGCTACTGAAATGTTCTTTTTTTTAAGGATAAACCCAAGATATTCAACCAGATGCATTGCTTAGTACTGAGCCTGACTTCAGACCTCCATTTGAATTAAGACTTTTTAAAAATCACTGAAGCTGTAAGAAGCACTAAATATGGCCTGATTTATCTGGGACTTGCACCAGAACTTGGGAACAAAAAGAAACTGCATTTTGGCTCAAAATCTCATTGCTGTATTCTGCTGTGGTATGGCCAGGTTACTAAAAATCCAGTCAGCATTTGAATAATGCTGCCTTCACCCTAGTATGCCAAAACTCTCCCTGCCTGGCCTATCCGAAATCCACCACATGGGATGTGGTGAAGGCACGCCCCTCAGGTCCCCTCAGCACTGGAGACTCCAGTGACAGAGGACAGGATTTCACAGTGTATGCATACAAAATGGCTACGCTGACTTCTCTGCAGTGGCCTCCTTTCCCAACAGCTCTTACCCATCTTCAGGATTTGCCATAGATGACAGAGGGTGAGGTACATTCCCTGAGGAGCTCTGTGGGAGCCACGTGGCTGCCGGAGTTGAGGCTGTTCCTTCCAGGCTGGAGCTTACAAGTGATCGAGAAGAGCTCTGAGTCTAGAAAGAAGAAATTAATCTGCTGTGATGAACAAAGGAAGAATTGAATCAGGCTTAATTAGTTTGCATGCAAGACTTGCGATTAAACATAAGCACTGTTTGTAGCACATACACGCAATCTAGGCCATGCCAGTGGCTGGCAAGTCAGCCAATACAACCCCCCACAGTTCTGTAAATAGCTGGTACCAGATGTCTCCACATGTAAGTCACCCATGTTGTAGACGGCATGTCTTGTACAATTCAGAATTAGGAGGCGGTGCCATGTCCTAAACTGTGAGTCATGCACAGCAGCAGCTCTCCTGGCAGGTGAAAGACACACACATTTTCTATGCTGACCTTGAATGTAGGCATGTGGAAAAATGGAGACTGCTTCAGCTGTATAGTCACTATAGTTGATGCAGAAAAAGCAGTGTAGTGTTGAAACACTTTAACCAGGAAAGCACCTATTTTGCTTTTGCAGCACTAAAATCATGATAGGTTTAATGCATCAGGCTGAAGTTCACCTATCCCAGTGTACGCTCTCCAAGAGCGGCCAACACCAGATGTTCAGGGAACACAAAAACAAGGCACAAGGCATAGCATGTCTACCGTACTCCAGCTGCCACCAATTTGCAGTTTGGTGACTTACTGGGACCAAGGACTCCTCTACCGGGCTTCTTTTCCATGAGTTTGTCTCCCTCCTTTCTAAACCTGTGCCAACTTTTAGCACCTCAAATTTCCCTTCTCTACAGTAAAATCAACCATCAACCAAAGGGAAGTTGTGCCTTTTTGGTCTCTTCAGAGTTTCATTTGATGTCCCCTGGCTCCTGCATTGGAAGGAACAGCAAACAAATAGTCCAAAAGCTACTTACGCAAGCAATTTTCAGCAAATGCCATATCTCCCTTTGTCTTTTGCCCTGCATCTGCATCACTGAGTTGTCAGCTTCCTTGATGTTATTTAGAGCCACTTCAATCTTTGGAAGCAAGTCAATGATCTTCTGCTTACAGCCCAAGAGCTTGCTATAATAAAAACCAAAGACAAAGTTACTTTCCAGCTTGTGTGGCAGTATGTTTTGTCAAAACCAAAAGCCTTACTTTGGGATTCAAGAAAAATTCTGTCCAAACATCCCTTTCTCTTAGGACAGCACTGTGATAGCTGCAGGTACGAAACCTGCAGGACTGGAGGGACTCCTGGACTTTTCCAAGTCCAGCTGAGACTCAAAAAAGCAGGCAGATGACACTACTATCAATACCCACAACATAAGCCCTTCTTATTTGAAGTGCAAAAATTGATTCTGATGACAATGGACAGCACAGCAACTCAACCATAGCATTTTATTAATCTCTGGTCTGTGTTGGTCTCTGTGGGCTGACCATACCATAGCTAACAACTTACTTTATGGGATCTACGAAGCATAAGCCACACATGAAAATAAAACTAAATTATGTTCTGTGGACTACTGAGATCAGTAGTCAGAAATGACATTTTTCTGAGCTACTTGAAGAATTAATGAGCAAATCACTCTGATGTCTTCTCAGTTGTTACACTATTTATTTTTTTATTTAAGATTTTAATCCCAACCAAAACACTGGCAGACTGTCTCATTTTAAAGTGAACTCTTGGATGCTAACCGTACAAGCCATTGCATTCTCCTCTCCTTCCATATTAGCTATACATTAGAAATTAAGTGGAAATTCAACACAGACATAAAATAACATTGCTATGAGAAGCCAGTGGATAGAGCTTTTGGGCTCTGATCACCATGGTTTTCCCTTTCCTGCTACAAAGCTACAAATGATGCAAGTTGCACTTGTTTGGGTTTTTTTGTGCATAAAGTACCTGAGATGGCCAAAGAGCTCCTTGAGAACTCGGTCTTGGCTCTGTACTGTCTGTACAATGATCTTCACCATGTCCGTGCTGTCACTGTAGGCATGATCTGGAAGTGCCATCAATCACCACATTAGTAAAATGCTTTTCAGTGAGGAGCCACTCTGGACACAAATGCCCAGAGTCAAGGAAAGATTTGACTTAACAAGTGCAGCCAAACAAACCGAAATGATGAAACATCTTAAAATCTGTCACAGTCTCTCATTAGGCGCAGCTTTTCCTTAATGTCTCCTCTCTGCAGTAACAAATACAGTTCCAGCCACTCTTGCTGTCTAGATACTGGCTTCAACACAGACTGCGGGTGGTTGCCAAATGCTCTTTCTGCTCAGCAGTTACAATGTTTGGTACATAATAACCCCCAAACACTGGGCTCAGTCCAGTATAATTAACAGAGAAGAGGGGAAAAAAGAGACTGCCCTTGGGTTGGAGCAATGACAGAGGAACAGCAGTTTTTCCCATGTTTAGGGGGAGTAAAGTACTGGGGGCAGGAAAAAAGGTAGAGAATGCCAGAAGGAAAATGTGTTCAGGGCAGATGCTCCAAGACTGAAAACCAGAAGACAAACCCAGGGCTGAGGAACAGGACTACAGTAATTTGGGAGAGCTCTAGGCTCAGCAAGAAGAAATCAGCTTAAGGTATGCCCTTGAGTCTGGTTAACTATCATTTGCCTTCTCCTATTAAACAGTATTTTCTGGGTTTGAGTGCAGAAAAATTAGTAATGGGGTGTAAGTGTGAGACAGCCTTTGAACCATCTCCTTCCATACCTGGAGGTCTTGTTTTTAATTGCTTGTACAGGTCTATGGCTCTCTGTTCCCTTTAAAAAGAAGAAAATGATTCATACGTGTATCAACAAACAGGTGGCTCAAGAAAAAAAAAAGCATTACAATTAAGTTATGCCTTGCTGAACCTCATGCATTGGAGCTGCCATCTTCTTCTACAGCTAGTATACAAGTATGGCATTTGGAACACAGGGATGGTCTTTCTGTGATGGAAACCAACCCTTCCTTAGAAGCTCTCTCTTCCTCTGATTATGCATTTTTTTTTCTCAGATAACCATACCTATTGGAAGTTATTTTCAGTTTCAAATTTTCACGACTCAGCTGTGTTTTCTTTCCACTGTATCCTTAATTATGAAACTTAATTTCTGTAACTATAGGTACTTCTGTACAACTGCCTGAGAAATTCTTGTTCCTGTTCAGCATTTTGCGCCTCAGTTTTACAGTGCTATTCTGCAACTGGAAAGAGACAGCAGCATCACAAACAAGGAGGATAGTTTCTCTTCTTCCCATTAAATAAGTGTTATTTCTTTCAAATATTTCAAAAGCAGCCAAACACTGAAGTTTCCATCCTTGAACAAATCTTCACTGTTCTAAATCAAGTCTGTCAGAAACAAGTAGCAGTTTAGCCAGTTCTAGCTCTGGTTTTGGGCCCTCACCAGGCCGCCTCTTCCCCTTAGCTGCCCTTAGATCACCCTAACACTGTTTCAAGAGATCATGCAAGCTGCCTCTGCTTATTTAAGTCAGCATTTCTAATGTGCGGGATAGTTATCCATACTGAAACTCATGCATCAGCCAAGGATAGGGGGAGGTGCTCTTTACTCCTGCTGCACTGGGAAAGAGAGAACATTAGCATCCAGCACTGTAAGGTAAATTTGAGACATCACCCAGAATCCGCATGTCTCGTGGCTGTGTATATCAAACCTTAAGCTAGTGCTCTGCAGTATGCTTTGTGACAGCAAAGAGCAGGAGACTGACTGTTCTCCAATCCTCACTAAAAGGAGTAGCTTTAGACCAGAATAGTCGACACCTTAGGGCGCGCTTTAAAGCGCCTTGCAAATAGCTGATACAACCTTGGGTTTGCAGTGGTTAAAGTGCTTAAAAACAATGTTTTATGGGGCAGGTTCATGATTAGTTTAAGCTGCTCTGAACGTGGGCTACTGCTGCAAGAGGTCGTTCCTCCCTTCCACCGCTTCCCTCCCCAGTGCACCAGTTCTGCTGCTCCTGCAACTACACATGGATGAAAAGCAACTTAGTTGATCTAGTTCTGCAAAGAGAGAGCAGGGAGAATGTGCCAGAACAGGCACATTTCCTCCCAGAATACTCAGTCATTCAGAAGTGTTCTTATTAACAACAGATTTGGTGGCTATTCGATCCCTCTTTTATAATTGCCACTTGTGCCCTCCACAACCACCTAAACTACAATAATTGTTTCCTACATCTTCTTAGGATCCACTAAGTAATACCACTTAGCTCTTTCATATTTTAATACTTCTTAAAAACTAAATTTCAAACTTCCATATATTCAAGTATCCATAAGTTGTTAATTATCCTTACTTTGAAAAGACATTGTAGATATTTAACAGGATTTTACAATGATCTCATGATTTTCTCACTCAACACTATAAAATGTACTCTTTTTCAACGCAAAAAGAAATCCTCTGCATTTTTTTGTATGAGACCAAGATGTATCTTAGGCTCATCCTCTTCTAAGATGAAGTTTCATAGTGAGTGACAAAGAAGTGTCCTGTCTTCCCCAGCTGTGTTTTCCATGTTTCCCCAGGTCTAGTCATTGCACAGCTACAGGGTAAGTTAGGTGAGTTTACTTCTGCGACTGAATGTTAATCTTCCTTGCACAGCTAGATTTCAAATAGAGCAGTGTGCTATCCTGCCTTATGATGCTGCCAAGCGACCATTAGAACTTCAAGAGGAGGGAGGAACGTACAGCCACAAGAGGTGGGATCTTCCCTTTCCCCAGCAAAATCATCTTAAACCAACTGCAAACTACTCTGTACTCTCAGTTTGCAAAAAGCAAGGAGTGCATTTCAAAAGTGCTGATGCAGCCACCAACAGAGAAAAACCCCTCAGACACTGAAATAAACGAAATCCATTTATGTGCAATAAAAACAATAAGCAAAGGACTTACAAGCTCTCCATGACCTCTCCTTGGCGCCTTGCATATGGACTTTTTTGAAGCTCTACAATCTCTGTGTGCAGAGCCATGATCTGCTCATCCAGATATCCAATATCTTCAGCCTAATGGGGAAATGTAGGTACAAATCAAACTGAAGGAGGGGAGCAATGAAGTAGATAAAGATCTCCAGAAGACTTGTTTGGATAATGGACTGATCCAGGCAGAGTAGTGTAGGAGAAAGCTGCTCTTTGACATGACTGGCTGCTACAATAATTGAGGTTATCTCCAACAACCACACTGGATGAGAAAAAAATCAGCTTCTTCATAAATCATATCTCTTTGAGATGCACACTGCACACACATGCTCACCAGCTTTACATACATTCCAGCAGTGAAAATTTATTCTCCTACTCTGACAGTATGGACAGAGGGTGCTCTCACATTTTACCCTCCCGTACACATTTTGGTTTGACATTTTTCTCTGGTACTTCACGTCTTCCTCAAAGCAAAATAAATGTTACCAATCTGATGGCAAGCCCCCATAGTAAGTTAGGTGAGGCAGCCATCAACAAAATTTCTGAGCGTGAGGAGTAGCCATGTGCTGCCAGACATGCACTGGAGATCCCCAGTATGGCTAAGAAACCACTGGTCATCGTAATAGGTCTTAGCACTATGGACTGTGGCCACTGATTTGCCTTTCTGAGAAAGTACTTTGAGATATTTCAGCTTTTCCTTTCTGACCTGGGGCTGCAAGACCTGAAAATTGAATGTTTCCCAGAACATACCCCTTGCTGAAGCTGCAGAAGTACTTGGTATGAGGCTATATAAATGGGATGTGACCCCTTGACCTGAAAGGGATGTCTCTAGGTCTTGCAGGTAAAGAATAAACCAAGAAGATGTAGCAGTGAGAAGCCATATAACCAAAGGAGACCATTCAGCTCTTTAAATTTTGGGATTGTTTTTGTTTCACAAATTTAAACAGCTAAACAAAGGTGAATTCAGGTGGGAATCCCAATTCCCCTGATCCCCATCATATTAGCAAGCAGAATCAAGGCTCCAAGAACCTTTTGACTTAGATGAAGATAAGTAATGAATCCCAGAACCTGAACTACCCAGTCTATTCCTTTGGGGGGGGGGCGGGGAGGAATGTAATTTATTGTTTGTGTTTCTAACGCTGTCTGAGTTTTTTATGTATTAATCATTGTGCTCTGTATTATTACAACAGCCAACACAAGAAATCCCTGCAGAGGAGAGCAGAAATGCGAGACATCAGCCCAGCAAACCACATGACCGTCCTGGTCAGCAGAACATGCAATGTTCTTGGCACTCATGCAGCTAGCTACTATCATGGAGCACAAAAAAGGGAGTACTTTTTGAGATATTTTAAAGACCTCTACTCTGAGAAGTACATTACAAATGTGCTGATTTTTCCTTCCATCCCTTCTGAATGCTACCACTTCCAGATGCTCTCTCCTGAATGCCTCCCCCCTCCCAAGCTTTATTCAGTATATCCAGTAGAAAAGAGAAAGAAACAGCTTTTGACAATAAACTACAATCACCCTAATTCTGTCCCTAGTTTTCACAGCTAAAAGCTTACTCTTTCCCTATCAAGGTCTGGACAGAACTGTAGGCAGACTTATCCTCTGTCAAAAAGACCTCTCATTGTTTCAGTGGAGGTAAAATTAAAATGCTCATTCCCAGAAGACAGAGATCAGAATTCTAAGCAGTAGATAAATTTCAACTAGCCTTTCTGTCAGAACTAACTCCACGAGAAACAGAAAGGCATTACATCAGCTCAACTGTCCACAGACCACATGTGAAAACATCTGTTAACCATTAGGACTACTCAGAGTAAGAACTGGCTCTAGCTCTCCTCTAAATTTCTTAAGGATGACTCATATTAATAAATAATTTGCATATTTACTTTCAGAATACCAGAAATTTATGTCTGTACTCCTAAAGGAAGTACTGTGATTTTCAAATCACTGCATAGTAAGTGACTGGTGGTATTTTCAGCTTTAGCAATAGAAATTTTTCTGTGAAATAAATCCAACCAGGAAGACTCTTTGTCTATAGCAACACCATTTCTTTTGGGCAATAAATAACATGTCTCTACAGACTACTTTCCTATATAAACAACTGAGTCTAGTGACATTTGTGCTGGTTTTGTTCAAATCACTAGATTCAAACAACCTGGTGACTGCGGACTGTTTCTTTTTTAATGCACCTGCAATGATACTCTCATTTCCACAGGAGGCAGGATATGAAACACACTGAAGGGACAGGGCGGTGGCACATACGACACTAAGTTCCTGTCATTAACTCCTTCAGAGAGAGATAATGAAGCTTCTTTAATACCCCCTACCTGGGCACACTGAGAGGCCTTCTCTTCCATCTCCTTCCAGGCTTTGAGCATCTTTTCTGAAGCTGAAGAGAAGACAGTTGTTCATTTACAAATAGATATAGTCACAAAAACTAAAGCATGACCTGAACTTTACATACATCAGTTGAATCTGAACACAAAGAATGTGATGCTGAATCATCATGCAGGAGTTGTGACACAGAGATCACAAAGAGACAGCAAAGATGCAGCTTAACAACTCCATGCTTGACCTTAACTCACATACAAACCCTCTGGTAGGATTCCACTGTTTGCAAGCACCGGCGTAAAATGAGCTTGAGTCTTTAAACTCCACCATTAAGCTCAACAACTGCCACTTTTAATTAAACATGGACTGTCCAAAACCAGTTCACCACGTCTTTCCATTTTCCATCATTATCCTCAAGTCCAGTCATAATTTTTGACTCAAGTTTTGGTTTTTAGCCATATATCCAAACTATGCCTAAATCTTACTATTCTCCCCTGAATAGTATTTGTAAGATCTAGGTGTTTCTGTGACATTAAAACTGTAGCTGGTGCTTTTTCACCTCATCTCTCATCCTGACTCATGCTACCTCTTGATATCAAGCACAGAAAGATCACTCCCTTAGCACTGTTCAAAACAGTGTTTCTACAGTCACCATGCCTGTTTGCTCTCTCATGGACAGTTAGTGGCCCTTCCACTGTACATCAAGCATGGCAACTCTGCCCTCCACTTTATGCCCAGTGACAACTCCAAATGAATCAGACTCGGAATGAATAAATAGTACATCACTGGTACTTTTAACACTCCAATTTTCTTAGCTTGGTGTTCTCAGTGGGGAACAGCTGACCACCTGTTTTGCTGTCACTCAAGGTCTCCAAAAACACTTGATTTTTTTTATCCTCCTGTCTTTGCTTCTGACAAACTTTTCTCCTGCATCTACCCTAGCTAGAACTTACCCATAATGACACTGAGGAACACCATGGCCGCTCCTGTGTCCATTTTTTTTTGAAGCTAGTTCTTAGCCACAGCCCTTCATAGTCAGTCTGATCCTTCATAGGATCGGACAATACACCCAGGCAAGTATTAACACAATACGTACATATGCCATAAGCCATCTGGTCACTGTATCTCTCCAGGTCAAGGCGAATGCTTTGATGAAAGAATTCCAGCTTTGCTTTCAGTTGCTGAGATGCTGACACCATGTTGTTTTTCATTTTGATTAGGTTGGCATTATACCGAAGAAGACTGAGCCTAACAAATTAAAGAAGAGCACGTTAGTTGAAAAGCATATCTAGACTTATGAGGCCAGTGCTGTCACATTACCTGAAGGAAATACACAGCTAGCAAAAATTCTGCAAGATCCTTGAACAGGGGGTCTCAGTGGGGTCAGAGACTCCATCTCATGACCTCAGAAGCTGCAGGTCCTCAGCAAGCGAAAGAGAAAGTCCTTCCTCATTTCCCAGTTTTTTTGTCAAGCTCAGTTAAAACGTCTTTGCAGTATAGAGTATTTCTTAGCATTTACAGGGTCCTGTAGCGCATGTTGTTGCCCCTGGTGAATGCTGGCACCTTTTTTACCACGTGAGATATATGACACTGCCCATTCTGTGATTCAATCACAGGACAAAACCCTACAAACAGAACAAACAGTTTCACTCATTCTGCCACTTGTGAAATATCTATCCTGGGCTGCATTAAGGAGGAATGTTGCCAGCAGGTCAAGGGAGGCTGATGCTTCCCCTCTATTCAGTGCTGGTGGGGCCACACCTGGGACCAGTTCTGGGCTCCCCAGTACACCAGAGACATGAACATACTGGAGAGAGGCCAAAGAAGAGTCATGAAAATTATTAAGGAACTGGAACATCCCTCCTATGAGGAAAGACAGAGAGCTGGGACTGTTCAGCCTGGAGAAGAGAAGGCTGAGTGGGGACCAAAATGCGCAAATACCTGAGGGGAGAGTGCAGAGCAAACAGAGCCAGGCTCTCTTCAGTGGTGCCCAGTGACAGGACCAGAGACAATGGGAAAAAAACCTGAAACACAGGAGGTTCTCTCCAAACATTTTTTCACTTTTTTACACTTTTTTACTGTGAGGGTGACCGAGCACTGACACAAGTTTCCCAAAGCAGTTGTGGAGTCTCCATCCTTGGACATATTTAAAAGCCATTTTGAAATGGTCCTGGGCAACCAGATCTAGGTGACCCTGCTTGAGCTTGGACTGGATGACCTCCAGAGGTCCCTGCCAACCTCAGCCATTCTGTGAGTCTGTGACTGTATTCAAGGTTCAAGTTTTTTCAGTTATTATCAATGTCAGGCACTATGCAGTAAAATTCTTGGAGTGGAATAACCTCCCAGTACAAATATGTTTTATAATGTAAAAGTATAGAACAGAAGGGGGCTGTAAAACTTCAGGTAACCAAAACTCCCTGAGATCTACATTTCCATGCAGTCTCTGTATTTGCATAATAATGAATCTTCTGAATGAGGAGTAACAACTTACATGGCAGCTCTCTGGCCCTGGAAAAGTCTGCTATAATCTTCTTTTAGCCCAATCACGTAGTGAACTGCTTCTGCCCATACCTTGCGCAGCTGAGTAATTGGCAGTTGGATTTTACTATCCTGTACTGAATGCAAGGAAAAGACAATTGTACACAACTGAAAAGACAACTCTAGAAAAGGACTTCAGTGCCTACAACATTCCTAATTCTACTTCAGGTGTCTAAACCAAGGCATCAAGCCACATAATATCTGCTCAATTTTTATGTGATGCTGCCTAAGGATGTATAAGCTTTTCATGTTATGTCTCCCAAAGCATTTGACAGTCTGCTACTGGCCAGGCAACAGCTTATGTTTGAACTCACAGCTACAAGAGTTCCGAGATTTCTTTGAGCACTCTGGCCTATTGGCACTAGCAGACATGGGGTGCGCTGCATGAAACACAGCACAAAGCAAGACCCATGGGTGGTTTTATCCAAAAACTATCTAAAGCACTTGCCCAAGTGAGCAAAACAAGTGTAATTGCTCTGTTTCATCAATGGATATTGGTTGCTGTCCTGACATGTGTTTCACCTGAAAATGTCTTCAAATCTTTTATACATTTCCTCCCAGATGCCTGACATAGATGTTTAAAGGGAAAAGATGCAGGACTTATGTGTGCTCCCCTATAGAGACAGGGAACTGTCACTACACTGGGATATCAATACATACGTTGTAAAAAGCCTTAGCTTCAAGAGATCCAGCACAGTGATGCCAGGCAGCAAGATTCAACAGAACAGAACAGCCCAGAACACAGAAAAAACCCACATCAGAATAAACCTGAGTGACAGTAAAAGGAGACAGGGAAAACAAGCACAACTTCTGCAGAGCCCAGCCAAAGAAAATTAAGCTACTTAACAGTAACTGTATGTCACAAGGCACTTCCTTTACATGCAGCATCCCAGTAGATGCCTCCTGTCCCTTGACGTTATTTTTCTTTTCATGGAGGTATAGAACATCCTTCATACAGGTATACTGGGAGTATATATACCTTCACAGAGGTATATTAGGTCCTGCAGATTACTGCCATCATTTTAGGAGACAAGTAAGGGAAGCTGTAAGCAGAGAAGCAGTTTTCATGCATGGTCTAAAAGTATACTGATGCCAGTTCTGGTCCTGCTGCCTGGCCCCAAGAGGGACCACTTGGAACACAGCCCCCCGTATCCATACAGCAACAGACAGGCTCTGCTAACAACTCAAGAGGAAGGAGGGGCCTAGACTTTCTTAGAGACTTGGCTCTGCTTGTTGAGACCAGAAGTAGGATCAGTGCTATGGGATTATGGACACATTACACTAGAGCTGAAAACTGTCAGGAAGACAGTACGAGAGTGCAGGTTTTGAAGTTTTGCCAACAGTCTCTGAAGACCAGCCCTAACTCAGAACCTCCACGGAGGAATGACAGCAGTTCTGCAGCTGGTGGAACATAGCCAAACACACTGGCTTGGTTCTGTGATCACAGCAAGGTGGATTTCCTCATACAGGGCCTGAATGATCAGCAGCATAGAATGAGGGACCTGGTCTTTCACTTAGGTGAGATGTGAGATGGATCACAGCTGAAGTGGAACTATCACAGATGGTAAAAGGGCAAAAAGGCAACCTGTATCCTCAGGATGCTGATATTGAGTTCAGAAGCATATATCTGGGAGAGCTGTACGAGGGCAACTGCTCATAAACATCCAAAGCACCTGATCTCAGGAGACAGAACTGCAAGGAGCTGAAACCTGTTTGTACCTGTGCACAGAGGGGAGGAGAAGAAGGGATATGTGCACAACTTCTACAAATGCTAAACCCTAAGATAAGAAGGCCCCTGACTCTTGGTACTACCAAAGGACGTCTACGTGGGCTCAAGTTCCACAAACACCTCCCGGCATGATGTCACTGCAACACTGTGAGTGTAAAGGGACAAGATCTTTTAGCAGAGCAGAAAGCTGTGCAAATGAAATCACAGTCCCCAAGTCAGAATCTTCTTTCCAGGGTGTGGTGTGCAGACATAACCAAAAGTTTCCCTCTAGGCTACAAGATTAGATTGCAGATGTTACCTCTCAAGCCTTCATTCACACAGTGGTTCTGTTTAAGTGGGGCAGAGCTGTTCAGTACACAGAATACAACAGCAAACGCCTTAAATGGATTCTTAAGTTGCTCTACAGGACTGTTCCCAAAAGGTGGGCAATAAATTTGCTGAACTCTTACATCTACAAAATGTGGAGATACAACACTGTAAATGAAACTCTGTTAGGCTGTTCCAGGTTCTTAAATGGTCCTCTCTGAATTAGAGAGTGCCCTTCAAGATAACACAGAGATTTGTAAGGCAAACTACTTTCATATTACAGGAGAAGCAGTGCTTTCAGTTTCCAGCTGTCCTCCAGCATACTTACCAATGTAATTTACACAGTCAGACAGACTTCGAGAAGCAAAGGGTCCGTCATAGACAGTTTTGCTTTTATCAAACAAATAGACCATGTAGCTATCCCAGCCTCTCTGGTGAGAGAAGATAAGAGAACATTAGCAAGAGAAATCCCAAACATAGCTCTTACTAACCCAGAGGGTCCTGGTTACATCATTAAGTAATTATTGTGGGCAGACATTCTTCCTATCAGGTGCCTTAAAAAACCTGATTTTGATAGATCACACAGAAAGGACCCTTTGCTAGCAAGTTACTTTATTTAAATATTTAGACAAGAGTTTAACTACAGGAATCTGCTTACGTTACCTGATAAAGGAAATAATGCTAGACCTTAAGAGTTATTATACTTACAGGGCAAACTGTCTCCAGTGGGAGAAGATTAAGGCAACTTATCTTCCCTAAGATTTTAAATTCCCTGACAATGTGAAAGACATTAAACGAACAGAATCATTCTTACTACGCCATCAATAACACACTGGGAAGCAGGTTTCCGAGGGTCCAGGCAAATCCCTGTTTCCAACAGCAGTTCCTGATTTCCAGTACTTATTCCAGTTTCAAATTCAATCCGAATCTGAAGGGAATGAAGGCTTTCCTCAGGATGCAAGAGAAACGAAACAATCCTAGCAGAGGTCATATTTAGGATGTGTACTATCTGTAAAGAGTACAAGTTGATTACAAGTCACTGACTATCAAAGACAAAATTAAATACCGGAGAAAAATTACAATTAGACCCACTAATAGCCTTCACAAGCCATGCTGCAGCTTAATTACATCAAAAGAATGGTGGCAAGCTAGGATAAAGGCCGTCTTAGGCTTGTTGTCTGATGCTGGCCAGTACTGCTCCCAAGAAAAGGGGTCCCATTTCCTTTAATCCCTCCATACAAAAAAGCTGTTACATACCAGTGCTTGTCTTCTCACTGCTCTCATGGCCCTCTACAGTATTACTGTACCTGGCCAGTGACTGTAGAACCCAAATCATACCATGATACACAGATTTTGGTAAGTCCCAATTATGGGCATAATATTTTGAGCTTTAAATTCTTTTGAATCCTTCTAGATCAGATAAAATTATCCTCTGGCTTTTACATATGCTTGCCTCAGCTAGTCTTATTCCAGCAAAGCTCCAATAATTATTTGAAGCAGAGGAGTCAGGTGAATGTAATATCTGTTCTACTACAGGTAATACTATAGTACATGGACCTGGAGGTCACAGCATCAGTAGTAGAGTTCAGGAAAAATGTTATTAGCAAATATATAACCATTCTTTGATCTTTTGAGTCCTTTCTGAGATGACAGACAGTAATACAGGGCCATTCTTCTACTCCAAGGGTAAAGCTAGAGATTAATATTTCTGGTGACATTTTGCCTTCAGGTATGTACCGGACAGGCTGTATGTCCACTCAGTTCCAGATACCAACAAAAACATTCCTCGTGAGCCTGCAGCTAGATGATGCCAGGATTATACCTTTGCTCCAATGAACATGCTTTCTGTCCTCTGAGATGCTTTCAGTAGGCCTTCAAACCTAGTAACAACCCTCACTCACCTTCAAATTCAGTATGTGATCCATTATTAGGAAACACTTAGGACGACACGTCTCAGGATCTAAAGCTCCACCCCTCTGTTGTGGATCCCAATTCAGCATCAGTTGTAACCAGTTTTCCATCAGTTCTACAATTAAACTAAAACAGAAGGGCTGTAAGAAAGAGGAGGCAGATATTCTACAACACTCAGTCCACTTAGGAAACTAGGGTCTCACAACAGCAATAAGGTTACAACTCTTTGGTTAGGGACCATAGGTGTGCAACATCTTCTGAACACATGTGAAAAACAGCGGTTTCACTGCAGTTGCTCATCCTGACAGCAGGGAAAGCATGGAAGGGGAGGAAAGTGCATACAGAATGAGCATCCCCACTGTAACAACAATCTTCACTGACCTCAGCAGGAGCAGATGCCAATCCAATATACCTTGCTTTACACTCCTCCCTCTTCCTGACTCCTACTCCTTGAGTGAAGAGTATTCTGGCAC
Organism: Phalacrocorax carbo; assembly: GCF_963921805.1. NCBI lineage: Eukaryota > Metazoa > Chordata > Aves > Suliformes > Phalacrocoracidae > Phalacrocorax > Phalacrocorax carbo. Next base: position 1,145,964 of record NC_087525.1, on the reverse strand, counting down.
ATCAGTGAGATATGCAAAGTGGATAAGGGTGAAAATTTTTTTCCTTTTTTTTTTTCTCTCCTCCAAAACCCATTTGTGTTACACATACAATCAAATAGTTTTGAAAGCCTGGTCTGCAGAATAACCATACCCGTGCCGCAGGACTGCCTGGAAGGTTCTCCTTCACATTTATCCACACAAGAAGCACAGAAGTTTGTTGTCAGTAACATCTTTAAAGACAGTACAGAGTGCAAAAAGCCCAAAGCACTGGCACAAAGCCACTTATTTAATTCTCAACTCCAGTACATTTCCTAGAAATCTGCCAGTGCCAATGAGTTGCGCTGTACTACTGGGCACATCTAAAGACACAAGTGCTGAGTAAGTGACAAATGATTAGAGTCTGACTTCTGACTTGGTACCAACCGATTAATTCAGGCTGAAGGTCCTCCTGGAGGTCTTTGGTCTGATCCCCTGCCTGTAGTAGCACCAATGTTGCAGCTACAGCAGGCTGCTCAGGACTGTGTCCAGCTGAGTCTGGGCAGTCCCCAGAGGTGGAGATCCCCCTCTGCTCAGGGCCCCTTCCCAGGGATGCATCACTAGCACGATGCTAGCACATCACTTTTTCCTATGCCCAAATTTTGTTTCCCTTGTGTAACTTGTGCTGATGCCTTTGGTCCTTTCGCTGTGCCCCTCCGAGAAAAGCCTAGATCTGCTGCCTCTGTAATGCCCAACTAGGTAGCAGAAGACAAAATTAGATCCTCCATTGCCCTCTTTGTCAGACTGAAGAAGCCCAGCTTCCCAGGCCTCTCCTTGTATGCTCTATTCAACAGGCTCTGATCATCTTTGTGGCCTCTGCTGGACTTGCTGCGGTTTTCCCAACACAAGTACTAGAAGCTTCTGCTTTTTGTGGAGCAGCTAATTCAAGTACTTACTTTATGAGATTGAATACCATCAAGTTATTGGGTAGATATTACTCAGCGGCCTGGCGGTAATGGGTGAAAAGCAGTCACAGAGTTGACACTGCAAAATGAACTGCCATCACCCCATCATCTGCAGGGTGAACTGCCATTGGAGAGCCCAAACTATCAAAAAAGAGCCACGTGGCTACAGGCTGCTCCTTAACAGCAAACGGTAGCTTGCCAGGAGCTTGAAACACTCCTTTGGAGAAAGAAGGAGGACCCCTCAGTGCTTGGGATAAAGGAGGAAGAGCCCTCAGTTTAAAAGACAAGCCAAAAATTATCGCATGTAGCTACAAGGTCACACTTACCTACAGAGGCTGTGAGGCTGCGGCAAATGGGTACTAAAGCGAACCTCCCCATTCATCTCTTCAGAAGCAAAGATGTGCTTTGGATCCTTCTTCTTGATTTTTTCATGCCTAGAAAATAGAATCCTTTGTGGATATACTGACGATATTACTTTTGTAAAGGCAAAATTGAATACGGCAGCAGCAAAAAGCACCATAGTCTAGTAGCTTTAGAAGACAAACTCTTCCTTCAGGGCAAAGAAGACATTTCCAAACAATCCAACCAGAACATCTCTGAGTGGAAGAGGGGAGTCCTTGCAATTAACTCTGTCTCTTGGAAACACTTTTGCACCTGCTTGCAAGGAGGTCTGGACAGTGTCAAGCAAGAGGATCAAGAGGTAACAATTCACTGATCACATAGCAAGTCTGCACAACAAAATCAGCCTCCACACATTAATGAGACAGATAAGATTTGCAAGGGTCATCTGGCAAAACCACTGCCCTTACCTTGAGCCAAGTGAAGCGCCTAATTGTCAGAAACGCAGCATGCTATTGGATCCAGTACCAGGGAATGCATGACCAGCAACTCTGCCTCCATCTCCTCAACTTGGCTCACTGCAGCACTGGTGTGAACCTTGCTTAAGGCTCAGCTGCTCCCAGAGCAGCAGGATTTCCCAGGGCAAGCTGACAGTCCCCAGGAAGCTGTGAGGCAGCTGAAATGTTTCTTGCTCCTGGAGGCTGCCAGCCTGCTCTCTTCCCCAGTCAGCCCTAAATGGAACTGAAGCTACAAGCGTGTGGCCTGCGCTGTTCTCTTCCTTCTTTTATGGCTAGGGAAGAGCTTTTCTAATCTTGTTCATTCATTTGTTTTCTACTACTTACAGGAGGAAATCAATTTTTCCATGTTGGAAAAAATGCAACAAATACTGAACTATTAAAACAATAAAATCCCCAAAGTTAGCAGTTAGAAGAGAAACGATTGCAATATATTGGTTAAAATTATTTTTTGTTAACACAGAATAATTTTTTAAGCTAACGCTCGCATAAAAACTCAAATTTACCTCTTCTCTTGTTATTTCAATGCTAACAGAAAAGCAAGTTTTGTATTTTCTATGTTGCAGAATCACCGTTTGAAAAACCAAGCTTACACACACTCCGGGTATTGCAAGGTAAGAAGTGGAAATATAAAAATATATATTTCTGCCCCTTCTTTTAGCCCTCAAAGAGCAAGGAGAAACCTCCATATGCAGGTTAAAGTCTTTCAGTCACCCCTTTTGTAAAGTTACTCACAAAGACATAACTATGTGTTTACCACATAAAATACTCTTGTCTTGCTGTGCGTTATTTATCGCTAACATAAGCAGCCTCACAGTCTAGGTGAACAAAGGACTGTAATTACTCCTTCCCATTACATTTTTCTGACGCAGATACACAGACTGGTTTGTATTTTTTTAAATCAAATTTCACTTGTTATTATGAGTCAAAATATTATGACCAGCAGCTACCAAACAATGTAATAAGCACATACTACAATATGTATAAATAGCCAATCAAACTGTCACTGATACTACCAACCTAACAACAGCTTCCACAAAGCTTAGTGGACCACCAGCCTCAGCACCTATTGAACAATGAATTTATCATTCTGGTTCACACTGTCACCTCACCATACACAGTAGCTGTCATTCCTATTGCCTGGCATAACCACTTGCAGAATAAATGTCTTACCAGGTAAACGGCTGTAGATTGTGTAAGAAAGGTCTAAATCCTGCAATGCATTCAAACACCATCGTTCCAAAGCTCCAGTAATCAACAGTAACTGAGTAGGATTTATTCTCAAAGAGTTCTGGAGCCTAAAAAGGATCATAAAAAGACACTTTGAAAGTGGTATTTCAGGTCACCTATTTTCTAGCATTTCTGCAGACAAAAATGCAGACCCCATTGGGGTCTGGAGCACCCCACCCATGAGGAAACAGGAGGGAGCTGGGCTTGTTGGATCTGTCTGTTGAGAGGCTGGAAGAAGGTGGGGGACAGGCTGAGAGCAGCCCCTGACCATGGCACAGGAAGGGATTGAGGGGATGGACAGGGCCAAACTCATCTTGGAAGCAACAGGTGATACAATGAGGGGCAACAGCCTCAGATGAACTGTCTGGGGACTTCAGGTTACACGTGAGGAAACACCACTTCCCCTGGAAAGGGAACACCCTTGGGACAGGTCCCCAGGAAGGTGCAGAATCTCCGTTTTAGAGGTTTCAGGGCTTGGCTGGGCCAAGCCATGGCTGCCCTGTCCTAATGCTGGTGACAGTCCAGCTGCAAGCAAGAGGCTGGACAGGGCACCTCTGTAGGTTCCTTCTGACACACGCTTCCTTGATGCTACAAAACGTGGTAATACCACATCACCTGTACACATGAAAAAGCAAAAACCTTACCAAATACTGCAATGTTCCAACAAACGAAGTGCATAAACTTCCTTGATCCAGATCCTTTGCGTATCCCAAGTCTATTATTTTGTGAACGATCTATAGACAGTTTAAATAGTTCATCAGAAGAGCAAATTCAGAGGGAAAAAACCCATCAAACAATTGAAAATCTGTGCAGTGATATCCACAGCATACACTCAAGAGGAGGAAAGTGAGAATGGGAATTTTGGAGAAAGTCCATGTGACGTGACACAGTGTTAAGGCTTGCTGTTTCACCACGTAAGCTGGCATTGTCCACCTATCTCAACTTAGACTCGACTTTATTTAAAGCAGCTTGCCATTTACAGCTTGGCTGAACAGAGTATCTAGCCTTTTATCTGGGAATTTGAAGTTATTTGTTTAAAAAGTAATAATAGAGAAAACAATTTTCACTTAGAAATCCATTAGGCTGACTCTCTGAACTAGGCTGATTTTACATGCAGCCCTCAAAGCCACAAACACAGCGATACACCGCTATCTCGTATCATTCAGATTCTGTTGCAGGCAGGGTTCTTGAATGGAAGCAAAAAGTTGTTTGTCTTTCATGACAAGGATTTAAGAATAAGCACAATAGGATTTGTGGCTTCAAGAAGATGTAAACTTTCAGTAAATTCATAGGGCAGTTTTCAGCCCAGTTAAATGCCAAACTACTTGTTCTCTTTTATTTCTCTCAGGCAAGACAAAGTTGCTGACAACTTCCAGAAATGACAGTGGGAACACAACTCACAGAGGCCACCTGACTTACCTTCCCACCTTCATCCTGAAGGACAATATTTTCAGGCTTTAAATCTCTGTGTATAATTCTATTTTCATGCAAATACTGGATACCGGACCCTGAAAGACACATGTTGGATTTAATAGAAAATAAACTCATATTCATTACACTCACATACATCTGATAAAAATTTAATATCCCTGACTTTGGGCTTGACATCAATACATTTTCATTTTAAAGCACCATTAAGAACTATTGACTTAAAAGATTTGTCAGATTTATGTTAGGACTGAACTCGCTCTGCTCCTCTGCTCTGCAGAAATGGAGGTTGCTACAGAGTTCAGACCTCACGGCATAACCACAGGTCACATCTCTTGCCTGTACGGCAAGAGGGAAGGCAGCAGAATTCTTCTCAAACTGTAGTTACAAAATGAAGCATGCAGACAAGCAAAGCATATCTTCAAAATGTGCAGCCAGCTTGAATCAGCTCTGCGTGTCCTCTAGCCTAAGATCTTGGTATATTAACACAAGATAATAAAAAGACCTATTTATATGTGTGACCACATTATGCAAGATGCGGATGAAAGCAAGCACTGAAATGAATTAAGCAAATGAAACAAGTCAAGCTTCCCTTTGACCTAAAACTGCTGGCAAGCTGTGGCTTATAGAGCTTCTAGTAAAATTCCAGCATTGCCAAAGCACCACAACACAAACCACCCCATCAGGGAAAGGACCATCCAGCTGCAGTGAAGCAGCAGTGTGGCTGGAGCTAAAAACCAATTCCTGGGCAGCATCTGGTTAATGCAGCATGGAGTTAACAGTGCCGCCAGCAATGCCGCAGTCAGTATTAGCAACACTGAACTTAAAGGCTCAAGGTTTTCCTTCTGTTGGTGGGGGACTGGTGTGCTCAAAGTGGCACCACTTCTGTCACTCCCACTGCTAAAAATGGAATTCCACGACTGTTTAAGCCAATCTGTGTAGGGGCTGTCCCCAGAAGGAGCACAGATTCCCAAACTCTCCTTTCCCAGATGCAGTTTCCATGGCAACACAAGCATTTATGGCACTGTGTGATCAGCTTGATACTGGGACTGATCGAGCTGGAAACTGCTAAGAAAAAAATAACCAGGTTTTAGGCAGGCTGATTTCCAGAACCTGCTTTTCACCTGGGTATGGGAGTCACTACAATAGGAGAGGGAATGGGAGCATGCATCCTAGGAAAGGCAAAGAGCAGGACTTTGCCTTGTGGCAACAGTCCACACTTGAATTGCTTTGAGGGGACTGCGGAGCCACTAACAAAAAAGAAACAAGAGAAATCCTGCCTGCAGGTAGGGGAAAATTCACTACTGGTCCACCCAAATAACACCACTGACTGCTAAATAAAAGATTATCAAGTGTCTGCCACAGGACATAGCTGCAGACAAAACAGCAAAAGATGACTTTCAAAATTTGAGGCTTTTTTGTTTGTTAAAGTAATGATTTTTCAACCTTGGACATATGGAAATGGAACTAAAAGGTCCCATGAAAGGCCCAGGATAGGTATTGTATTTTCTCATCTCCATCATGGTGTTTTTTACATTTCCCTATGCAAAAGATATTCCAACTGCACATCATGTAAAGCCTGCTTCTAACCAGCTGTGACTGTAAATTCTTTACGGAATTATTTTAAGAGGCATATTCAACAAACGTGCCTTGTCCACAGTTTGAATGCTTTCATCAGGGAGAAAGTCCCCAACCTTCACTAATATATCACTCATTTATATATTTAACAGCTTCTAACTTGCATTTATTCTCCATTGCATTTTCAAATCTTTGTCAAAGACATGCCAAAGGCATTCAACTTATTATGAAGATGACAGACCCCATTCTGCAGGTGAAAGGGGAACAAGGATGAAGGAATGCAGAGTTGCACTTGATTTCGGGAACTACAAGCCATCTGAGGACTGAAAGGACAGAAGCCCAGGCCAATATGTCCAAAATGCTTTTGCATGCCAAAACCAGCTCCATTCCTATATGTAGAGATAGGTTATCTGTAAGAGAACTAAAAAACCAAGGACCTCCTCTGAGGAGCTCTGCTGGAAAGCCTACTTGCTAGAGAAACCACCTGTAGAAACCCTCAGTCAGATGACTTGTTCTCCCCAGGGTGTTCAAGGGCACTTCCTGATGAACAGGAAGGCCAGTTTGAACTGTCACATCCTTTATTTTCTTATAGTGCTCTCAGTGGTCAAGAATTTGGCATCAAGCAAGCTGAAGCTCAACAGTTTGAAGAATGAGATATTTGATGAGAGTTCTGGAGACAATCAAGTTTGTGTCACAGAATGATTTTCATGGATTAACACAGCCTTGGGAAATGGCTTTAAAGCAGGCACCCAAATGCATCAAATTAAATTGCTCCAAGTGAGCAGTGCTGTCACCTTGGGCTGCTCCCATCCTGTATGGATTTGCTGCCTGCAACCTTTCCAAACGGCAGAATCTGAAGTCCACATGATATCAGACACCTTCTGTAACATGGATCACTTTGATGTCTGGCCAATTCTCATCTCGTCATCACTCTGCCTCCTTGTAGGCCACCTTGGGACCCTCCCTAGGGTCATGCACAGCACAAAAGCAGCATTGGTGGGAGAGAAGGTTTCTTCTCCGACCTTGCGGCTCTAGCCTCCCATGGTGCAACGTAGGGCTGGTGCCCCTTGTTATGCTGCTCACCAAGTACAGTTTGGTCCTAACCATCACCTTTGCACCTGCTCTTTCTGTAGTCACAGGCTGCTCTCAGACCTCTCCTCAGCCTCTTCGCAGTCGGACCCAAGCATCCCATCTCCTGATGGGTCAGGTGCTCCAGGCCCTGGGCAGCCTTTGCAGGGCCTTGTCAGGATCTACACAGGCCACAAGTGGACAACTGTATCCAGATGTGGCCTCCCAGCGCTGAGTAAAGGAGACAACGATCTCCATCACTGCGCCAGCCACAACCCTAACGCAGACCAAGAGAATTTCTCTTCCAAAATGAGAAGCTTCTCAACATTTTTAGGTGCACTTATTTTGGGATCACCTACCTAATTAACCCTCAGTTGAGAGCAAATCATTAGCCACAAGATTGCTGGACTAGCCATGGCATGGTTGGCTTCCTCTTGTGCTGTGCTCTTACCTACCTTGGTCTCAGCTCCACCCCAGTTTTATTATCTCCTCTGCATTGTCACCCTGAACAAATTAAAATTTCCCCTCCTACTCAGCAAACCCTACACAAAGCAACCACAGGGCAACTCTGGCACTTCTCATGTTGGCCTTGCTTTTTGGCTTGTAAAAGTTACTTTCCTTCAAGGGACAGGCAGCTTGGCATCTCCAGAGCCATGAATGGAAAATGGGGTTTGAACAGAAAACCATGACCTTAACAAAACAAAACGTTAAGGTCATAGTGACCTACAACTGACCGCTACACGGCTTTTCCAATCCCATTCCACAGCCACATCGTTAGTGCAAGCTTCTTGCCTCTGTTATCAGCAGGGATACCAACTCCTTCCTCTGCAATAGAAACCTGATTTATTTTAACACCCTGTTCTCATTAGTCCCCTTTTCAGGGTCAGCTGAAAAAGCAAAATGCCATTACACATAATTTTTTTAAAAAAAGCCAAAACCAAAAAACAAACCACCCCCCCAACCAACCAACGACAACAAAAACCAAAACACAAGAAAGGCATTAGACTACATACCAATGTCGCTAAGCAGAGAAAGTATTTGACTTTCCTTAAGACCACAGCAGTTTTCTGGTTTGTTTAGCAACTACAGTAAAAAAAAAAATATGTTTAGATCCACAGTGCAACAGTTAACAGTCAAGAACAACACCTGCCATCCCCTGTTGACATGACACAGAAAACAGCACACTCAGATATCACTCTAGTTGAATGAGGTAGTTGGCTTTGTGAAATAAAAGCACAGGGGAAAAAGAAAATAACTTGGACAAAAAAAAAATTCATTGCACAGAGATGGGGTTGAAAAGAAGATTTGGACTGCTAGAATAATACCAGAAAAGGATAAAAAGCCATCAGAAAGCAAATGTGCAAGAGCTGCAGGCAGGGCCATATGGCTGCAGTCAACGGGGATCCTGAGGCTGCTGGAATCTGGTCATTCCTCATCTGCTGAAGTTTGGCTTGATGGGATTTGGGAACACCCCAAACACCTGAAGCAGGACTGCTGCTTGGAAGAACAACTCTCCAGTGAGGAAAAGAACCTGAGTGACAAAAAGTGAAAGGAATGGATATGCATCTAAGCCTTTGGCATTCAAACATGGGTAACTGATAAAGGGATGAAAGTGAAACGAACTGGTTAACTCCTAAATTCAGTACAGGCCACAGAAGAGAAGATCACTGCAGTCATTTACAGCTCCTAAACAGCCCAGCTGGCCCAAAGAAAGTGCTGTTTTAATCTGAACAACCTGGCCACAGACTCTAACAGAGCCTGTTTTCCTCAGTGTGCTGTACCCAAGTGATACCCCATGATATGGAAAAGCCACCCAGGTATCAGTCCCTGCTGCAAGAGGCTGTCAAACACTGTGTAGCCACCTCCGTGGTCACCCACAGTCAGTCCCTACTCCCATAACACTGCCTGAGCCCTGCAGGGTCCGATGCACAGTACCAGCCACTTGCCTCACGGTCAGGCACCTCAAACCCAGCAAAGGGCATGTTCTCTGATAACAGTGTTATTGCCACAGCTTGCCCCACTCCACACAAGTCACTGCCTTCAGCTCAGAGCGCTCAGTCACTGGCTAACTCTGCCTTCAGACATGGTCTCCTTCCTGACTGCCCTCCCACAATGAGAAGCTCCAGCACACTGGCTTCTAGGTCACCCACCTAGTTAATCCAAGCTAAAAAGCAGATCATTGGCCTGTGGATCACTGGAGTTTCCACAGCATGGACCATGACCTGAACTCTCAACCTTGCCTCCACTCTAAAGTGCTTCTTCATCTCTCTTCTCCCTTACCCTGAGTTTTTCTCCTATAGAGAAAGGTATGGTAGAAGCCCCATACAAAACCCCCTCCTAATTGCTGTCCTAATGATCTATCAATAAGTAGCTTCAGCAATTTCTTGCATACGTCCTGAGTCAACCAACACATGGTCTGATTTTTTAATCACTACACTGAAGGCTTCTATAGACGACTGAGATACACCTCTGTACTACAGCTACCCCTCCCTTGATGTATCGTCATGTTTTTGCTTGTCTCTCACACTTCAGGCACAACCAGTAGTCAAAGCTCTATGAGGGAGAAGCCAAACTTCAACATCTCACTCCTTAAGTTCTGGGTAGATGTGCTAAACAACAAAGAAGGAGAGGGGCAAAATCAGAAGTCAAGCTCAAAGCCCAGAACACTACCTTGAAATATCACAAGTGTAACAATGCCATAGACAGAAGCAGATGCTTTTCCAGGCTTTATGGAAGATTGCAGATATGCAACGAGAAATTAAGAGATAATAATAATTAATAAGAAATTAACTGTGATTCTGTGGTGCAAAACATAAATGATGCCAAACAAGTGTAAAAGGAAGGCTTAAAGAAGAGCAGAATCAGAAAGAAGAAAACATAGAGTTTTTTTTTCTTGAAGGAACAAAGCATTACATGCGATCAAATGAAATGAAGCATGTTACTTCCTGAATTGTCCCAGCCATCTATGGAACATCTATGGATTAATTCGAAATTCAATGACCGAACACTGCATTGCAAGTAAAGCTAATATAACCCCAGATTTCTTTGCCAGGGTCTCCAATTTACCTTCAAGTAATCTCAAAACTTTTACTGCAAAATACAACTACTAAGTGTCACCAAGAATGTGCTAAGCTGCATGGGTTTGCAACATCCAAATGATGTTTTCATATACACCCACTTCCTTTCATTGTCAGCCTTGCCTCTTAAAATTGCCCCTACTCTTCTGAACAACTCTATGACATTAGATGAGGCTCAGTGAGTTACTGATACACCAGACAGCATATACACAGTTACTGCATTCAACATCTGCTCATGTTCCTCCAGTGCTATTTAACACCAGTAACAAAAACAGAAGAATGAGCTTCCTGATCACTTAGATGAGGTGATTTCTAAGAAATCACCTCATTATTTGCTAAGAAACAAGGATTTGCTTCCTGATCCTTATACAGATCCCAGCTTCCCGAATCCAGCTGCAATGGAAAGGGAGCATGAACTCTATCGGGTCATGCAGCCGCTGCCTGGGGAACTACTGAAATGTTCCTTTATGCTTTGGTGTTGACGCTTTGCAGAAGGGCAGTTCCCCGTTCAGCAGAAAACAGGAAAATCTCTGAAGCCGTGGAGGCCCAATCCAGTACCAAAAGGATCCTTCTCTGTGCTGAGAGCAATACAACACTGGGTACGCATGAATCAAACCAGATCAGACTCCAAACAGACAGAGACACATCACAGCAAAGCCAAACACACAGGGTGCAAGTATCTAGGCTATGGGAAGTTGTACTAATGCTAAAGCAGTTCCATGAAAGGACACACTGCTTCAGGATAAAAGAGTATCTGCCCTTGGATTGTTCTCTGTCCTCTGGTTTGAAAAACACAAGTCTCATTTCCCACATGTGTTTTTTTTCCACTTTGCATTTACCTCCCCATACATGTACCTAAAAAGCAAAGTGCCACAGAACAGACACGGTTTCACAGACAACCAGTTACAGAAACAGCATTGACTCCACTTATTTTTGGGAGTCAGTTATTGGGAGAGCTGGGTTTGTTCAGCCTTGACAAAAGGAGGCTCAGAGGGGATCTCATCCCCATGTACCAGTACTTAAGGGGCAGCTACAAAGAAGATGGAGACTCCCTTCTTACACGGAGTCCCATGGAGAGGACAAGGGGGAACGGATACAGGTTGCCCTTGGGGAGATTCCGATTGGACACCAGAGGGAAATTTTTCACACTGAGGACGGTCACCATTGGAATAATCTCCCCAGGGAAGGGGTTGACTCGGCCACGTCGGACACCTTCAAGAGTCGTCTGGACAGGGTGCTGGGCCATCTTGTCTAGCCTGGGCTCTTCCTGGAAAGGTTGGACTAGATGATCCCTGACATCCCTCCCAACCTAGGATTCTGTGATAAAATATCTGTGATAAAATATTTTGCTACATATTGCAAAGCAAAGCAGACATTACCTTCCGGAGGTCACCCCCTGAACAATATTCCATTGCCAGAAGAGGAACGTCGTTAACCAGAAAGTTCATCTCCTCGGGAACTTCACAGGCTCTTACTACATTGGGATGGTTTAACCTAAGCACATGGAAAGCTGGATGAAAACTCTGACTCCTTTTTTGGAAGAATGAGACAATGGTTTGTCAACCAACCATCGTTTATGTTTCAGATATTATTTCTGCTCCCCAGATGTATTCTTGCTTGGAAGTACACTCTTCCACTGGTACCTACCAGCATCCAAATGCATAAAATCCATACCTCAGGAATACACAAACCAGTGATGAGCAGAAACAATGTCTCAAAGTCAAGGTACAGGACTTTGATGATGGGGATCTGGGCACAAGTTCTGGATTCCTGCATGCTGCTGGCAAAGCCGTTACATATGTGTCTCTGTTTCTGCGCATGGGGACAGCTTTCCCCTGGCCCAAGTGTTTCACACAAATCTCTTAACAATTGTATAACTGTACTAGGGAGGTAGAACCAGGCAAGTAAAATCCACATACATGGGGAAGGATTCATTTCTGCAACTGAGTTCAAACAGCTGCTTCCTGACTGTCTCTAATATACATTACTCTTGGGAATAAAAGGCACATCCAGAAGGAGGTGAAGACAAATTACTTCTGTGTATACCTTCCAAAGCCTCTGGAAGCCACCATGAGAGCAGCTGTAGCTGTATGGCTCAGTGTTTGTATTCAGAAAACAAATATGGTGAAAACACCAACAAGCAGAGTGATCACCAAGCCCTAACTTACAGAGGCTGCCTGCTAGTGGTTTCCTCCAACTTTAGGGCATACAGTGAACAAGTGAGTGATAAGAAGGCACAGTAGGAGCTTGGTAAAGCTCTATGCAGCAGGGGCACTGCAGGCCTCAGTGAGGACAACTCGGAGCAAAACTGAACTGCATCCCTGCTCCCACCAGTGCAATGGAATATTTCATGCTCTGGGAAACTCTCAAAAGGGAAAAGGAATTCTCAGGATGAGGGAACATCTACGAGACCCTGACACTCAAACGACTACTCATGTCCATGAGAACAAACCTGGCTCTGGTTCACAGGTCCCTCAGGGTGACATGTTGGAGAGGGAAGTTGGACAGCAGAGAGTACCTAGTTTCTCACAAGAAAGCATTAGGAAACATTATTCTGTACATGAGGGAGCGTGACGGAAAAAACCCAATTCCTAGCTCCCTGGTTGCCACATCAAAGATGAACGCACTACATGGTATGGGAACATGCAGATGTCCTTATGCCACTGCACCAAAACTCAGTGCACACGGTGGTGTGAGTTTGGAGGAATTTAGGTATGGCTAGAGGATGGACAAAGAGCCCGGGCAGCACAAGAGTGCAGCAGGTTTGGACGTGATTAGGTCCCAAGACATCAGCTAGGACACCGGAGCAGAAGCGCCTGGACACCTCGGGATGGCAGATAAACCAGCAAAGAGCTGCTAGGCGACAGGTAATCCCTCACCCCAGCTGGCCCAAGGGCTGACCCCACGCCCTGGCTGGCCCCTCACCCCGGCCGGGCTACGTCGTCCCGCCCGCACTCACTTCTTCATGATGTCGATCTCATGGCACCAGCGGTCCTTGTTCTTGACGCTGAGCTCCAGCCGGCAGGACTTGATAGCCACCCGGGCGCCCGAGTCCTGCGGGACACAGCGCCGTCAGCCGCCCCGGCCCGGCCCTGCCCGGCCCAGCCCCGCTCCGCGCCGCCCCACCTGGTGCTGGTAGAGACAGACGTTCCCGAAGCCGCCGGTGCCCAGGCGGTCACGCATCTCCCAGGGCCCGCAGCCGCCCGCCGGCTGCCCCCGCAGCGCCGCCCCGCCGGGGGCCCTTTCGGCGGCGCCGCCGCCCGGCTCAGGGGGGCCGCCCCGCTCCATCGCGCCGCCGCAGCTACTCGGCGCCACCGGCACTCCGCCTTTATTGCCGCGTCACCGCGCGCGCGCCCGCCCGCCCGCCAATGGCCGCGCGTCCGCCGCCGCCGTCAGCGCCGCCGTCAGCGCCGCCGTCAGGCCCGCAGAGCGAAGTCGAAGGGCTGGAAGTCGCGGCGGAAGGCGCGGGCCTGCGCTGCCTCCTCCGCCCGCTCCGCCGCACACCGCCGCCAGTCGGCACGCTGCGGGAGCGCCAGCAGCGCCTCGCTCGCCAGCACTTCCCTGTAAGCACAGCCGGCGTCACCGCCTACGTCACGCGCCGGGGCGTGCCGTCAGCGCCGCGCCCCGCGGGGCGGGGGGGGGGGGGGGGGAGCGAGGAAGGGCGCTGACCTGCCGAAGTGCAAGGGGAAGCGGCCGCGGATGCGGTGGAAGAGCTTCTCCCCCGAGTCCAGCTCCACGTAGAAGTAGGGCATCCCCGGCTGCGCCACCTGCGGGGGGGGGAGAGGTGGGGAGAGGGGGGCCACAGCCCCCCCAGCCCGGCCCGCGGGCAAACAGCATGGCTCCGAATCAGAGAGGTATGTCTTTCAAGAGGAAACACGGCAAAACAAACCAGCCTACCCAGAGATATCAAACTGCGTCAGCGGCTGGTGTCAAACGCTAACTTCCAAGGGACGATGAAGCGGTGGATTGCTCTCCGTTGGGATCACCAGTCGAGGATGCATACAGGGCCCTACCATAATGTTACTTGTGGTTTAATTCTGCAGTTATCACTAGAGTCATTAAATGAGCGTGCCAGGCAGTTCTGATAATTCTTAACCGGAGCTAAGTCATCCTGTACTAATACAGCACATTTTTAGAGGAAGAAAAGCATGTGAAGAGACTATGTTCACATTTCTCAGCTGAGAAATCAGCCTCTAAGCTTGCCAACATGGGTATCAATAGCTACAGCAGCTTAGAAAGAGGCAAGCATGCACACAGGCTACTTCTGGCTTCTGCTGCAGATCAGGTCTCCCTGTGACCACTGAGTGCAAAGAAAAAAAAACAACCCATGTCACTACTGACTCATTTCTCTGGTATTACAGGAAGATTTCTTTCAAATTCTTGTCCAAGGGAACCTAAAACTACCTAGTGTGCAGCGGCACTGAGCGAGGGTTGGTGTTCAGTATCAGAAGGAATGAATTCAGCAAGCCCTACACATAGCTGGAATAATTTTCAGGTAATCAACGCATCTGCTGTTCATGGGATCTTCACCCGGAGCAGAAAACAGCTGGCACGTCTCCAAATCGAGTCTACAATGGTCTGCCTTCAACAGCTTAACCCTACTGCACAAAGTGACCGCAGAGGGAAACAGCAGCCTAGACAGGTCAGAGGGAGAGTAAATAACAGGTGAGATCTTGTCTCATACTTGCGTGATATCCGAGTGCTCTGGGATTTCTAATAATTCAATCTGTTGTTCCTGTGCCTGTGCAATAAAGGACTCTTTAATGTCTTCAGAAGTACAGTGGTCCAATGGGATAGGAATCACCTGCAGAGGGAGGACAACATTTCCGTAAAAGAAAGAAAAGACAAGACAAACCACTTGCAGAAAGTGATCAATCCATCACTGGAGCTGGTAGGCTCCTCAGTAGCACTCAGCATCATCAAACAAGACAGGTGAGCGAGCACCTATCTCTACAGGTTTAAACTTATGAGATTTTTTTTTCTGTAGGAGCTGAGCAAAAAGCTGAACACTAAAAGCTTGAAAAAGTTCTCAGCCCAGCCTTCTCCTTTTTGATCTCTGTGGTAGTTTAAGGCCGCTCTGATACAGTTACAGATCTGCCAAATACAGAAACCACCACAATAAACCCCTAAATGATTGACACATAAGAACAAAACAAACAAACAAGAAAAACAAATCAAAAGGGCTGGTACTGGTAGACAATGACCGGAGTTCTGCATATATCTTTAGATTTTCAGCCTACTTCAGTTACAAATGCAAGTTTGCAAGTTTGTGTGCCAGTGTGAGCTGATCAGAGTCAGAGCAAGGTCTTGCAACTTATCTGAAAACCTTGTGGGGGCTTTTTAATCAGTTCCATCCAGGGAAGTTTTTCTCACCCACTCAACACAACCAACACTGTGCTGCTGTAACAGGAAGAATTAAATTACTGTGGCAGAACCCGCACACTGGTTTTATTTTTGTTCTGGCTTTATCTGTGGGGAGGACAACTTCACTCCATACTCTGGGAAGGAACAGAATAAAGCAGGAAGTTTGAAGGTGAGCTTTCTCTTTCAGTTCATTTGCAGAGAAGTGCAAGTTGATGTTCTCCCACAGTGACCCTAAAACCGTACCTGTAACTGCAGATGCTGACTCCTATAGTTTCTTTCAAATAGGACATATCTCTTTCCTTTGCTTCTGAAAAATTCCTTTAGGGCAGACTTGTACTTGGTCACTTCTTCCACCACCTCTGAAGACAAGTCAACCACTGACTGATAGTGCCCAATAGGTAAAATCAAGACGTGATCAGGTAACAAGCCACCTTTGGCCAGGGCAAGATAGCACTAGAGTGAAACAATGCACACCAGTTACTCATGGCAAGCAACACTGACTTACCATGCTGTGGAAATTTACTCTCTGACTGCATTCTGAGTATCCCCCAGCCTAGTGACTCTGCCTCAGGAACTCTGCCTCAGAAAGTCTTCTCCTCTGTGTCACTTACTAGGGATTGTATATTAGCAACTTATTAATTACTAGAGGAACGAAAAAGACAGGGACCGCTAAAGGACCAAACAAACAAACAAACAAATCTTTTGCATACCAGAGAATGCCTTGTCTACAGGAAAGCAGCTGAGTGAACTTTGCCACTGTGGCTAGAATTTTATATGACAAGAAAATCCACCTGAAAATTGCTGACAGCTTTTAAAATAAGCCCGTGGACAAACCCGTCCCTGTAGCAGTTTGAAGTGGACTATGCTATATAGGAGCAGTAGCTTTAAGCAAAGTGAATATTGAATTAATCTCCAAGATGTACTTCGAGATGATGACTTTAAAGCTATCTTATCTTCTGTTTAATCTATATATAACAAAACTGGAACGAGTCAGCCCAGGGAGATCTGGCATAACTCCAGACAGTGCGTCCTGCTGCCAAAGCAGGTCCCAGTTTACATGCTGGAAAGGTTCTGCCAGATGGTAATGTAAGCAGACCATGAGGGCTGGCACAGCAATAAGTGCCTTGGCACTGTAATTCAGCTCTGCTGCCGGAGCAAAACTGGGCCATGCTTCATTTTTTAAAAGACTTTTAACTATATACTCATGTCTTTGTAGGGGAGATGCAAAGAAACTGAAAACAAAACCAAGAGTCAGCTTCAAATAAAGTTTGTTTGGCTTTTTTTTAAGATTTAAAAGCATATATTGGTATTTTATATTGCTGTGTCTCAGCACGATTCTGCTGTCATGTAGCAAAGAACGTACCACGGGTACTTACATGTGTGCCAATACTAACAACCAGGTGCTTCTCAACTTCTGGGCTGGCGAGGCAGAACCAGCAGGGCCCCATGGGTTGTGCTTTATTGGGAGAGGAAAGAGAAACAAGTGTTAGCACAAGGCTTATTTGTCAGAACAAGGAAGGGAGAAAGATCTGGAAGAGCTGTTATTTTCCAGCCACCCTTCCCAGTTGATAAAGTGCCAAAGATGTCAGAAGGACACAGCTCCTGGAAGCAGATCTGATCAGAGAACTGGTACCTCTGGGAAATTCCAGCAAGAGGGGAGGTGGCGGCAGCCACACCCTTGCTGACTGCCATTCTCATTGAGTGCTGTAACTAAATGAAAGAGCATTAATTCCTGGAATTTAGTGGTTACACCTCACTAATAAGAAAGGACCAGCAAATTTAAACAAACAAATCAAAATGAGGTAAAATTACTGCATAGGTACAGACAAGGACAGGTGCTCTCAATCACACTTGTCTGTTCTGGCCTATTCATCACGCTCAGAACACGCGGATTCACACCCAAATTGTGATACCTGAGCTAACCTTTAGTATAAGTTGATGGCATTCATAAGCTAGACCTCTCCTTAGGGTCAAACACTATATTCACATCCTCTTAAGGTTGTATAAGAGAATAGACAAGCAGCTTTGCAAATGCAGTGAACATGATGGGACTCTCCCAAGAACTGCAGGAAACCAAAGATCCAGTTCTGGGATTCATTTCTGAGCAAAACAGTGAAATAAGGCTCTCTTCTCATGCCATCAAAATCCAGAACACTGGAAGTTATATGAATGTGCACAATGGCACACTACATCCTACAGATATGATGGGGTAAAACAAGAAAACCCACACACGTTCTTCGATCAAAGCTATGTCCATTACAGCCAGTTGTGCAGAGCAGCAATGACACCAGGCTTGTCGCAGCATAAAGTAATTTAGCGCGTAGAACTGTTATGTCTGAGGACTATGGAAAGGGTTTGGAAATCTAGTAAATAAAAACTGAACAGCTTTGTCTCATGTAACAAAGGTGACCTGACTTATCTACCAGAGGCATTTTTGAAGAGTATCTTCTTACCTGCTGGCAGTGGGAATAGCTTTCACAGAAACAAAGGGGAGGCTGACACCTACATTTGCATTTTAAGCCCAAATTTCTTTATAACTAAGACCAACATTTCTAAAGACACGTTCTTGCAATAACACTGTCACTGAGAAGTCATGATCCTTAAAATTGCATTTCCATTTCTTCAAGTCAGACAAACTGTAATGAGATTTACAGCACAGAAATACAGAGGTAACAGAAGGGCTTCCTCCATTCCCACTTCATTAATACTTCATGAACTCACAGCACAGAACAACTGAAGTGGTGTTTCAAGAACTCATCAGCACTGTGATCCAGTTTCTTGCAGACCCTCTGAACGGAAACATGCTGCTTTGGGAAACTTCCTGATGTCATGTTCCAAGGCCAGCCTAGTTCAGAGGGTAAACGGCCTCAGCCCAACTGCAACCACCACAGATCCAACTAGCTTTTAAACCCTGCTTTTGACTTTTGTTTCACCTATTGATCATTTGTAGGAAACAAGGGACCCTTCATTTCTCTTTATTCCCACAGCATCTAGTACAATGATGGAGCACGCTGGCAAGCTGACATATATACAGCTCAACAGCTTGAGAAAAATGAGGGGTGAGATGGTCCAATACATCACAGAAGCAGCTTAGGAAAAAAGCATCTGTACACTTACAGGGTTTTTTGACTTGCTTAGGTTGGGAGTTCCCTCTCTCTTTCCCATCTGAGGAACGTTTCTTTCCCTGATGTTTGTTCAAATCAAAGAAAAACTGACAAGCTTGTTCTTCCTGTTTAGAAAATGGAAAACAAAACCCATTATAACTGCATCACAGAGAGTCACAGTACATACAAGAATTTGCTTTTTCCTGAACAGGTGTGTAACCACCTTCAAAAAGCATCAACAGCAAAAGCATCAATATCTGGGAACAGAATGAACTGAGCTCTCCCAGTAACGCAGCAGACACTGCCTGCCTAGATATGCAGCCTCAGCCAGGGAGAAAATTCTGGGAAAGCTCCCCCAAATTGCTACCTTCTGTTTAGCCTTATGGTGAACATACGACTCGGAGAGCCGTAACCTGGATAAAATCAAGGAATACTTTCGAGCCCTGGGGGAGCAAGTGAAAAACGTTGGTGCCCAGGTGATCTTCTCTTCCATTTTGCCAGTTCAAGGGAAGGGATCAGCCAGAAACAGGCACATAATATATATCAACTCCTGGCTACGTGGCTGGTGCCACCGTGGGGGGTTTGGCTTTTATGACAATGGGGTGCTCTTCAATGGCGACAACATGCTAGGGAGGGATGGAATCCATCCGTCTAAAAGTGGTAAGGGAGTCTTCAGCAGTAGGCTGGCTGACTTGGTGAGGCGGGCTTTAAACTGAAGGACTTGGGGGTGGGATCTGTGGCAAAAATGCTCACACCAGCACGTCCAACGGGGGAGTAAGTCAGGCCAAGCAGTGTGGTGACAAAGGTTCCTTAGCTGTCTCCCAAGAGGTGAAACAGAGAAGTAATCACCTCAAGCGTATGTACACAAAAGCACACAGTCTAGGTAACAAACAGGAAGAGCTGGAGCTCTGTGCCCACTCAGAAGGGTACAACATCATAGGAGTAACTGAAACATGGTGGGACACCTCACATGACTGGGGGATTGTGATGCGTGGTTATAGGCTCTTTCGTAAGGACAGGCAGGGTAGAAAAGGTGGAGGAGTTGCGCTCTACATTAAGGAACACCTTGAATGTATCGAAGTCAACTATGGTGATTGCGACTGCTCTATCGAATGCCTCTGGGTTAAAGTCAAAGGGGTCATATCCAAGCAGGACCGCACAGTGGGCATCTGCTATCGACCTCCTAACCACGATGACAAAGATAACAAAGCGATATTTGGTGCACTAAAGCAAGCTTCTGGCCAACAGAACCTGGTCCTGATGGGTGACTTCAACCACCTAGACATCTGCTGGAAGAACAATACGGCAGCTTGCGTGTCATCCACCAAGTTCCTGGAATGCACAGAGGACTGTTTCCTGATACAAACGTTAGATGTGCCAACCAGGAAGGAGGCGCTGCTGGACTTGCTATTCACAAGCCAAAAAAGCCTGCTTTGTAATATCTCGGTTAACGATAGCCTTGGCTGCAGTGACCACAATATTGTGGAGTTCGGGATCCTGCTGAGTGTGCTGAAGGTCAGCTCTAAGACAAGGGTTCTGGATTTTAGAAGAGCAAACTTCAGTTCTCTCAGGGCTCAGCTGGGAGGGATTCCATGGGAAGCTTCCATGGGAGACAAAAGAGCTAGTGAGTGCTGAGAGTTCTTCAAGAACTCTCTATTGGAAGCGCAAAGCCAATTCATCCCCTACAAAGGAAAGAGAAGCAAGCGGAGCAAGAGGCCCCCTTGGCTCAACCATGACCTCCTGGGTCTACTCAAATCCAAAAGGGAAGCATACCAGAGATGGAGAAGTGGAGGATTATCCGTCGAGAGCTACAAGGGCGTTCCCAGAGTGTGCAGATACGCTTAGAAAAGCAAAAGCCCAGCTTGAATTGAAACTGGCCATAGTTGTCAAAAATAACAAGAAGGGTTTCTTCAGACATGTCAACCACAAGCAGAAACAGAAGGAAAACATAGGCCGACTGTTAAACGGAAACGGAGAGTCAGTCACCAATGATGCTGAAAAGGCAGAGGTTCTCAACACTTTCTTCACCTCGGTCTTTACCAGCACTGTCAGGTCCCAGGCTTTGGGAATAACATTTGCCAATTGAACCAAACACCGACCCACCCTCAGTGAAGGAAGAGTTAGTATATGAATTACTACAGGAGCTTGACCTCCACAAATCAATGGGCCCTGACGCCATCCACCCAAGGGTGTTGAGAGAGCTGGCTGATGTCATCGCAAGGCCCCTCTCCATAACCTTCGAGAAGTCATGGAGAACAGAGGATGTCCCAGAGGACCGAAGGAAGGCCAACATTACCCCTATCTACAAGAAGGGCTTGTGGGAGGATCCGGGTAACTATAGACCCATCAGCTGTACTTCAATCCCTGGGAAAGTTAGGGAACGAATCCTCCTGGGGCCATCACAAGTCAAATGAAGCACGTGATTGGGAAAGGCCAACATGGCTTCACTAAAGGCAGATCGTGCTTGACAAATCTGGTGGCCTTCTATGACAAAGTGACTTGCCTCGTTGACATGGGGAGGGCAGTGGACACTGTCTACCTGGACTTCTCCAAGGCCTTTGATACGGTCCCCCACAGTCTCCTCCTGGAGAAATTAGTGCGTTATAGCCTAGGCAAGTGGTCTGTGCAGTGGGTGGGGAACTGGCTGACAGGCCGCACCCAAAGGGTGGTGGTAAATAGCTCCTTTTCCAAGTGACAACCTGTCACATGTGGAGTCCCCCAGGGACCAATATTGGGCCCAATGTTATTCAATATCTTTATAAGTGATCTGGATAATGGCATCAAGCGTAGCCTGATGAAGTTTGCAGATGACACCAAGTTGAGTGGGGAAGCAGACACTCCGGAAGGAAGGGCTGCTCTGCAGGGAGACCTGGATAGGCTGGAGGAGTGGGCCAGCAAGAACCTTACGAAGTTCAACAAGGAGAATTGTAAGGTCATGCACCTGGGAAAACATAATCTGGGAGTGCAGCACAGACTGGGATCCACCTGGCTGGAGAGCAGCTCTGTGGAAAGGGACCTGGGAGTCCTGGTGGACAGGAAGATCAACATGAGCTAACAGTGTGCTGCTGCGGCCAAGAAGGCCAACAGGATGCTGGGTTGCATCAAAAAGGGCATCACCAGCAGAGAGAAAGAAGTCATCATCCCGCTCTACTCAGCGCTTGTCAGGCCGCACCTGGAGTGCTGTGTGCAGTTCTGGTCCCCGCTGTACAAAAAGGATGTGGCCAGGCTGGAAGGGGTCCCGAGAAGGGCCACCAGGATGATCAGAGGACTGGGAAGCTGCCATACAAGGGTAGGCTGGGAGAGCTGGGTTTGTTCAGCCTTGAGAAAAAGAGGCTTAGAGGGGATCTCATCCCCATGTACCAGTACTTAAGGGGCAGCTACAAAGAAGATGGAGACTCCCTTCTTACACGGAGTCCCATGGAGAGGACAAGGGGGAATGGACACAAGTTGCCCTTGGGGAGATTCCGATTGGACACCAGAGGGAAATTTTTCACACTGAGGACAGTCACCATTGGAACAATCTCCCCAGGGAAGTGGTTGACTTGGCCACGTTGGACACCTTCAAGAGTCGTCTGGACAGGGTGCTGGGCCGTCTTGTTTAGACTGTGCTGTTCCTAGAAAGGTTGGACTAGATGATCCCTGAGGTCCCTTCCAACCTGTGATTTTGTCTTCCCTGCTGGTTCGTCTTGTGGCACTTGGGGACAGCCTGCTTCTGCGCCTTCAAGACTTCCTTCTTGAAGACAGCCCAGCCTTCCTGGACTCCTCTGCCCTTCTGGACTGCCTCCCAAGGGACTTTCCCAATCAGTGCCCTGAACAGGCCAAAGTCTGCCCTCCAGAAGTCCATGGTAGTGGTTCTGCTGACCCCTCTTTTTACTTTGCCAAGGATCGAGAACTCAATCATATCATGGTCGCTAAGCCCAAGACAGCCTCCGACCACCACATCTCCCACCAGCACTTCTGTTTGTGAACAGGAAGTCAAGTGAGGCACCTCCCCTGGTAGGTTCACTTACCAGCTGTGTGAGGAATTTATCTTCCACACACTCCAGGAACCTCCTAGACTGTTTCTTCTCTGCTGTGTTGTATTTCTAGCAGACGTCTGGTAAACTGAAATCCCTCACTAGAACAAGGGCAACCGATAGTGATACTTCCTCCAGCTGCTTGTAGAACAGTTCATCTACGTCTTCATCCTGCTTGGGTGGTCTATAACAGACCCCCAGCAGGATATTGCCTTGTTGGCATTCCCCCTCATCCTTACCCATAAATACTTGACCTTATCATCAAAGTTGCTAAGCTCTACGCAATCAAAGCATTCCCTAATATACCGAGCCACTGCACTACCTCTCCTTCCTTGCCTATCCCTTCTGAAGAGCTGATAGCCATCCATTGCAGCACTCCAGTCATAAGAATCATCCCACTATGTCTCTGTGATGGCGACTAAGTCATAGCTATCCCGCTGCATGATGGCTTCCAGCTCCTGTTTGTTGCCTATGCTGCATGCATTGGAATAGATGCACTTGAGCTGGGTTACTGGTTTCACCCCAACCCTGGCATGCCACCCCTAGGCTCCTTTCTGGTGGGGCTGGCTACATCCTCTCCCCCCTTTGAACCTAGTCTAAAGCCCTCTTGATAAGCCCCGCCGATTCATGCGCAAGAATCCTTTTCCCCCTTTGAGGTAGGTAAACTCCATCTGCCACCAGCAGGCCTGGTGCCCTGTAAACCTCCCCATGCTCAAAAAAACCAAAACTGCATCGACGGCACCAGCCTCTGAGCCACATGTTAATCAGATGAGTCTTCCTGTTCATTTCAGTATTGTTCTTCCCTGCCACTGATGGGATTGAGGAAAACACTACCTGTGTTCCTGAACCTTCAACCAGTCGACCCAATGCCCTGAAGTCCCTTTTGATTGCTCTTGGGCTTCTCTCCACAACATCATCACTACCCACCTGCACAACTAATAGCAGATCGTAATCAGAGGGCCATACCAGACCAGGGAGTTTCCTAGTAATACGTCTGACCCACACCCTAGGGAGGCAGCAGACTTCCCTTTGAGATGGGTCTGGTTGGCCTATAAGGCCTTCCGTCCCCCTCAGAAGGGAATCGCCTACAACAACTACCCTCCTTCTCTTCTTAACAGAGGTGGTCATAATGCGTGGGGCTGACCAACTCTCCCTAGGTAACCCCCGGACGGACCTTCACCTACATCCTCATTTGTCTTGCCCTCAAGTTCCAGAGCCCCGTATCTGTTGTGTAAAGGCAGCTGGGAATGTGAGGGAGGCCGGGAGGGGATTCACCTGCCACCCCGAGCAGGGACCTGGTTCCATTCCTCCCCATCTCTTAGGTTTCCTCCTTCTGCTTGGTGGTAAGAGGGTAGGGGATTCTCTGCTTCTTGTGGAGCCTCCATCCGCTGACTTGACCCCAGGGATGATAGGGTGCGGCTCCACCAATCTATCTCCCTTTCACACTCCCTGGTGCTCCTTAAGCTTTCCACTTCCTCCTTCAGCTCTGCCACCAGGCAGAGTAGATCATCCACCTGGTCACACCACAAGCAGCTGTTGTCTGCTGCCCCCCAATGCAAGTGCCAGGCTCAGGCACTCCCTGCAGCCGGAGACCTGGACAGCTGCATGGTTGTGTGGGGGCTCCATCTGAGTTGCCTCGTTCCTTCTGGCAGTGGTTCTCAGGCAAGTGGAGACCATGGCTGGGGCCTCTCCTGGAGAGGGATGGTGACCACTAGCTGAGTTACTCGTTAAAGCCAGGAAGGGGACTGCACCCTGCCTGCACAAACTGCTGCACCGTGCCCTTCTGCTGCACCATGCCCTGTTTGCCCACCCTGTTGAAGTGCTCCTGGTCAATTGCAGTCCCTGGGGGCTGCTTTTGTACATGGGGGTTTTGCTGCCTTCTCTCTTGTCCTGCCCACGCCGAGTCAGAGCTGCCTCACTCCTTGCTCTGGGGGGGATGGGACCTACGGTACTCTCGCTCTCCCTGCGCTTTTGCCACTTTGGGAAGGATCCTGCGGTGCGACCCTCTGCTCCAGAACCCTTGATGGCTTCGCCTTAAAGTCCCGTTTAAGTACTGAAAGGCCACAATAAGGTCGCCCTGGACCCTTCTCTTCTCCAGGCTGAATAACCCCAACTCTCTCAGCCTGTCCTCGGAGAAGTGTTCCACCCCTCTGATCATTTTTGTGGCCTCGTCTGGACCCACTCCAACAGGTCCATGTCTTTCTTGCACTGGAGACCCCAGAGATGGATGTGGCACTGCAGGTGGTGTCTCACAAGGACAGAGTAGAGGGGCAGAATCACCTCCCTCAACCTGCTGACCACATTTCTTGTGATGCAGCCCAGGATACAGTTGGCTTAAGAAGTGGCAAACGGTAACTAGCTCCCATGCATTGCATCTATAGAATTTGGTTGATGCAAATAGTTTACATAGAACCCTGAAGTGTTTTGGACAGAAATATTCCAAAGTTAGAGCCAAACACCCTGTAAGCTCCCTGAGCACAGAGACTAAAAAGAGAGTGCACACACGGGGAGAAAAAAGCGGTACCTCTGCACACAGGGGTGCTTTGGTCTTCTGAGCCTCCTGCAGTTTTCGGTATGGACTTTCGGTGACATCCTGTGGCTGTTTCACCAGCTCTGCTGGGTCCATCAAACTCATTGGCACAATGCTGAAAGCGTAGAGGTACTAGAACAAAACCAGAAAGCTCAAATGCAAGAAGCTTTTGCTGTGACTGCAACTCTGAAGAGGTCAGCTGTGAACTAAGCCACCCTGAAATAGTAACACACAACTTAGCACTGCAGGAACTTGACAAATCAGTGCCTAAGCTAAGGCAGGACATAAAAAACACACTCCCTGGGCTAGTCTCCCACCCAGTGCAACCAAGAGTTTATGGAGTGCTTCCAAGTGGCTCACTCCTTTCTTTTTAAGAAAAGTTCTTTTTTAAAAGCAGCAGTGTGTTCTTCCTCACCTGTTTCCAGGCAAGGTCCTGAAAAGTGTCCAGAACTCCTGGACCTTTTTCTGTTACCAGGCCTGACTCCTATGCTTTCTTAACCACTAACAACCTGTCCTTCTATACCAATATTCTGTAACTTTCTTACGGGGAGAACAGAAACAGGTAAAAAACAAAACAAAACAGAAACAAACACAAAAACCCAGCCCCCTCCCATCCCAGAAGTTCTTTTCAGTGATTTTTAAGGGGTGTTTTGGAATTCTGCTTCCATCTTAAATCAGGCCATGCAAACAGAAAATACATAAAGCAGCTGGGGAAGAGGAAGGAATGGCAGCTTTTTAACCACTTTCCTCTGCAGCTGTTTTCACAGCTACGTATCATTTGACCAGGTACAGATCATCAGTGCCTCAGAACACATCTTGCAGCCCTTACCCTTCTGCCATAATGGGTCAATGGTATCTATTCCTCAAGTGTGACAGATCCCTCCACTTCAGTCAAGCCTTTAAGTGATCAATGCTGTTCTCTAGCTAGCCAAAGCTGGGCTTACTGCCCTATTACTTGTACATGAGAAAACAAGAAAGATTCAAGAGTGTCAATACCTTTTTCTTGGTTGTATTGCCAACATCAGCAAGTGCAATAAACCTGCTCACATGCTGTGGTGTCTCCTGTAGCACTGTGTGATTTCTGTAAGGAAGCAAAACGTGATTGTACTGGCATATACAATATAGGAAAGGACACTGGGAAAACCACATCCTTCATGAAGCTACTCACAGATGGCATGTCAGCCACATAGAGGCTTTGGCCAAGAACAATGAGGCTTGAGGACAGACAGACTCATGAGATCTAACAGCAAACCGCTGCACAGACCAAAATGACATCTCATTACAGTCCAAATGTGGAGATGAGAGGACAATTCACTAGTCTGAAAAGAGCTACACCTTTAAAGTGTTTGCTGTGGAAAGGATAATAATCTTACCCAATGTTAACATGACAGCCTTAGTTTTATTTGTAGGTTGTTCTGACACCCATCTTACATCACTAGTCACATTTTATAAACAAAGTTATGACTGAAGCCACCAGTCTCTTCACCACATGAGAACTTTCCCACAATACATTTTCAGACATACACCCCTTAATTAGGCTGAACACTGTTTAAACGCAGCTAAGGGAAACTAACTGGGCATCAGGTACACAGCAATGTACTCGGACAAGTATTGTCAGCAATGGCACAGTTTTCAAGGCTGCAGGAATTATGGTAGTAAGATGTATCTAAGAAACAATCTTGACCCTGTGTTGAGAGGCTGGATGACTTCATAAAACTATTTTAAAGTTGTCCTCCTGTGTTCTTTAAAAACTGAACTCTTATTAGTAAATAAATGAGATTTTACATGAGCTCACAAACCTGTAAGGAAGTCTTTCATAATAGGCCTTCTCCAGGGCAGCAAAGTGGTACCTTGGTTTGAGATTTGCAGCTAGATCAGATACTAACTTGGAGCCACATTTCTTGGTATCTATTTCTCCCTACAAAATATAAAGCAAGTTTTATTTAAAAAAAAACCTGTCAGATTGCAGTGAAAGGAAACAGTTTTATACAGAACTGCATGCTAGAATTGTAGAGACTGACTACAGTGGTCACCATTCCCTGGAAGTGGAAAAAAAGTCAAAAGTGCTTGATCTCTTATCCCCATCCAGAGCCTACTAATTTATTCCATTTTGTATGCTCAGGGTTTGCACCCACGCGTTTCCTCAATCCAAGTTTGTAATATTTTCCTCCTCTTTGTCTTGTGAAGCCAGGGCAGCACAGAGTGAATTTGGCAAACACCAACAGACATCAAAATCATTAAGGCAAGTTTTGGCCACATGCCCAGAGTGCCAAAGCTTTAGTGCATAAGTCAAATGAATAGGAAAACTCTGAGGTCTCCTTAGGAAGCAAAATTTTATCTCACCCCCATCGCTGAGAAGTCAGAGCAAAATAAAACTCAACCAAAGAGCAGACTTCAAACCATTTCCTTGCCTGAAGGCTCTTGTGCTGTCTTTTCCCCATTAGCCTTAGCCTGAGAAGTGAAGTAAGGAAGGAAAAGGGCAGGGGAAGAGAGGAGTTCAGAAATAGCCTATATCTGTTACCTTGTTATCTTTGCTAAAAGCACAGGGAAGGAGACACTGACCTGGCAGGCATCTGCCACAGCCCTTCATTGTGGCAATGGGAAAAGCACTAACCCACCCTCAAGAAAGCAGTTTTCCCCTCTGTGCTGCCTCCTGCTGCCCTCGTAGCAGGCATGGCAGAGAGGAACCCAGCAATATCTGCACTGAGGGCTGGCTGCTTCCAGCCCCACTCAAAATGGCCAGAACTACAAAGCATCTCAGGAAAAGGAAACCCTCAGACTTCTCCAGGGAGTAAATTCTTACCCAGGCAATTTAGCTCCTCACACCACTTCTCCTTAAAGAGAAACTTCAGGTGACAAAGAGCAAGAGATCTACTTGTTCATTCCTCAATCTCCGTGCTTTGAGTGACGTAATTTCAGGGTCTCAGTGCACGAGGGAACCTCCAAGTCTTATTACTGAAATCCTCAGGTGATAAAACACACACTCTAACAAGATGCATGTTTGAATATAATCACTATTAATATACTCCTCTGTTAATCCAAGTGAGTACATTCTCTGAAAATTCACGCTGAGGGAAGCCAAGTGTGGAATGATATGCTGAACTACTACAGAGAATCCCCATGGGAATTTCAAGACCTGAGTTTTCTTTTTAGGCCAGAATATCCCTACACGTTTCTCTCCAACTCGCTAGGCTAGTGGGGTTGTTTTTTGTAGGGAGGAGATGAAGGAGGGTTCTTTATGCTTTTAGACTGATGATCATATCTCTTTTTGGATTTCAGAAGATACTGAGAGGAAGCAAAAGCATACTTCTGCCATGGTATGTGGCCTTGCTCTCCAAGGTTTCAGATCACCTGAACTTACGACTGGAAAATCACTTCTGCTGAGGAACATCAACAACTGAAAATTGGACACAAACAAAACAACATCCTCAAAATCCAGACAGAGGAAGAACTAGGTGATTTAGTACATCTGACTGATACTTAAGAAAAAAACACCAAAACACTTAAGAAGTTTTGAAGGGGGGAGGAAGAATGACTTAATGTTGAAGATGCTTAGAGTGCAGTATGCTCCATCAGAGACTAGTGGCATCACTCCACAGCAACTGCAATTAAGTGAATTCAGAGCAACATCTGTAATCAGATGACAGCTATTGGCTCTGATTTTTCAGGCACAGGCAGATAAAACACCCTGAAGTTTCACAAATCCCCCTCCCCATTGGTCATTCTTCTCTGAAGAACCAGAACATCCGCTGTCCGCCTTCTCAAGTGCTCAGAGATGGCCCAAATTGCCACAACAAGCAGAAAGGCAATCCTTTGTTAAATCCCTCTGGAAACCCATTCCGGCAGAAAATGGAACACTTACCGCACTGTTGGCAAAAGTCCCCACATCTCTGGGCCAGGGGGATGTCAGCAGTATATCCACACCTCTGAAGTTTGGGGTTGATACCAAAGATGTTTTTAATTCTGCCACATCCTTTGCGCTAAAACTATAAGCAGGAGCTGGCTCATGCTGGGACTCGGTACCACTCAGGTATGCGATCTGCAGTCCAGAAGTACTACTGTAAAGACCTCGGCGGCCTGCATTAATACATAGGCATGCACTTGAGGTGTAGGCATTGCAAGCAATCTCTTAGTCGCATCATAGACAGAGGACCAAATTCAGCAGTTCTGCCTTACTTCTACTGAAACTATCCTTACAGACGGCTCATTTTCTAAGCCCATAAACTGCAGTAAAGACATGTTTTAGTGCAATGGCTCGAACTCGGCCTATGGTGAAGAAGCTGTTCAGACAACCCCCAGTCTTCTCTCCTCACTGCTATCTTGCTTCCCCCAAAATCAATCCATATCAAAAACTAGACACGAAGGCTGAGCAAAAAAAAGAAACCAACAAAAAGGCCAACTGCAAGTGCCTTTACTTGCTATGTTTTTTGTCAGGTTGCATTCAAGAAAGAAACTAGTTTTTCCTTCTAGCTTTGCTACACCTTCATTACCTTTAAAGATGACACTTCTTACCTCTGCTACTCCAGTACAGCCTCAGAGCATACCAAAATCATACTTCAAGTAGGAAACCTTCCCTATACAAAGACAGGCATGCTATGGGAACAATATATTCTCAAAGAACAGGCTCTTTCAACCACTATTCATTTTGTTTAGCAAGTTCAGTGTTGGAAAACAAAAGAAACAAAACAAAAAAAGCAGGGTTCTCTTTCACATTTTACACAGCAAATTGTATCAGCCTTTCAATATAGAGTACAAATCCAGTCTAAACCCCAGAATAAAAAATGCCACCTTAAAATTTCCAGAAAAAGGAAGGGCTTTGAAGTGGGGAGATCAGAAAATGTTCATGGAAGCACCACTAGGCAAATGCACATCCCTTATCACAAACCACCTGCAGCCTTACCTAAATAAGTGATGTTCTCAGCTAATTCGCAGCCACTGACATCTGGAAAATAGCTCACAGTCTCTTGGTCATTAGCGCCAAGCACATAAGTTGGAATTGGAGCTGGAGAGGAAAAACCACAGGCACTCAGTCTGCTTTAAATCAAGTACATTAGCACAAGTTCAGTCCGCTTTTAGTAGGAATTACTGCAGGTCCCATCAATTCCTACAGACCCTGACACCATTCCTTTGCAGTGTGCCGAGAAGCAACAAGCACAGAACAAGAAACCTTCCTCCAGAATAAGTCCCTGAGCCTGCTGTTTCCACAGGTGCATATAACAGCAGCAGAGAATAACCTCTGCTTTAACTACCACTCGCTTCACTGCCTACATAAGATCATCTCCAAAATGATCCACAGCCCTAAAAACACAGGTCTTCTCTAGGGCAATGCTAAATAGATACCAGAGTACAGGGACACCTGGTGATTCAGTTTAAGCTGATCTAAATTCATACGGCTATCCAAAAACTGCAAGCTATTGATGTTTTACAGGAAAAGCTCAAGTTCATCAGCTCTTTGATTCACTTCGTGAACTTGCTGCATGACTTCACCTAGAACTGGTAGATATAATTTAAAAAAAGCAATGGGTAGTACCAGTTTTAGTTTCTTTATGGCTCGGGGATCAATAAAAATTGATTTCTCCAAACAGCATAAGTCAAATCTCTTCAAGCTATTAGAAGTTAGAAAAAGCAACAACTGATGCCAGAGACACCTCCTGTAGATTTCCTGGCAGACCAGTACACTGGTAAGCTGGTCAACAGTTCACCTGATCAGCAGGTCCTAAGTTTTTCACAGAATAAAAGTCAGCAATAGTTTCCTATTTAAGAAGGGAGAGCAGCAGCAATACAGCAGCTCTGCTACAGCTGCTGTTAGGCTGTTGCTTGAAGTTCCAGCTCTCACAGTCAGAAGATACAGGAGATTGCTTTCAATTGCAGAGCAGAGTTTGAAAACCTTATGGGTGGCTTAAAACCAAAACAAAGCGACATGAATCTTCTTTGTATCTGTGTGCGTATAGTTGAGGTTATAAGCTATGGATTTCTTCAACAGTTCAAAGGGTGAAGACAATTCAAGTGAGGATGAGCAAAAATGCATCAGTCCGGGAAATAATCTGCTGTTAACATCCACTCTTCTCCCTGCACACACAGGACAGCTTCCTTGTGGAACAAAGTTTAAACCATTAACAATTCTCCTTGTATTCTCATAGCAACAGCAACACAAGGCAGCATGCCTTATCATGGTAGGTCCTCAGCCACAAGCAGCAAACGGGACAGTTGAGATGCACAAACAAGCGGGCGATAACTGGGGAGTGATGCAGCAGCCAAGAGTCCCAGCTCCTTTCTGGCTTGCCTGACACCAGAGTAGCACTGAAAAGGAAAGAGGAACACTACAAATGCTTGTGAGGTAGTATCTCCCTTATAAGACAGGTGTGGAAAGAGGCAGAGAAAGGTTGAGAAAAACACAACTGCCCCACGTGGCAGCATGCAGGCTAAAACTGTGAGGAAGCGATGGTAGGAAGAGAAGTGGAGCCATAAGGCATCCAGGCAAGGAGAGAAGACCTTGATACCAATTAGCAGCATCCTGTGTCTCTCCTATGACTGCAAACAGCGCTGGCCAGATGACTCAGGTACAGGCCTCCGCACCCAAATCATAGGCAGGCCACTTCAGCACGTGTGTCTTTGTGCTCTCAGTCCAAGAGTGTGGCAGAAATTATTTTGACTCTAAAACAAACCCATCTTTCCCTCCTGTGTGGAGTTTTCCTACTGGAGTATAACTGCTTTAACATTACACCATTAACCACAACTTCTGAGTTCAAGAGAACACTGTGATGAGACAGTGAAGCGGGTTGTGAAGTAGCACAATCACCGGCATCTAGAGTGACAATGCCTTCCTTACCTTTCTTGGCCCCTGTGCGATACTCTGCCCATTCTGCCTCTGAAGTAGGGCCAAAAAAGTTCCCAACGCACAAAAGCATCTAAAAACATCAGATAAAGTGAGAGTTGTCATTTGACCAAAACCACAACGCACACAACTTCTCCACCGATACGCTGCACCGTCACAACAGCATGACATGCATCACTTCGACAGCATTTTGTTTGGTACGGTAAAGAGGTTCCTCCGTGTTTCTCCACGTCCAGCATTAAACAGTTAATGGGTTTAAATAGGACAAAGGACAGTCGCTCTGCAGCACCCTCTGCCCAGGGATTATGGCTCCTCCTGACTCTCTGGTGCTGGACCAGGAGGGCTGAGTGGGTACAAAGCCCCCTCCTCCACCACCTTCGGGCACTGGGCAGGAAGAGGAGGGTCATGGCTCCGGGCGACACGAGCGCAGCTCCGGGCCGCGACGCCTGCCCGAGCACCCCCAGCGCAACCCACCCGCGAAGCACACCCAGCAGCTCCTCCCGTCAGCCGGGCGGGTTCCCGCGCCCCTCCCGACCCACAGCGCAGCTGCAGGAACCCGGCTAGGAGCGGCCCCACCGCCCCCGCCCGCAGCCCCGCGGGAAGCGTAGCGCAGAGGGGGACCCCGCCCCCGGCACCTCCCGCCCCCCCGAGCCTTACATCGAAGCGGCCGCTCTTGCCCTGGATGGCCCGCACGCGCCCGAAGAGGGCCTCCAGCCGCCCCTCCACGTCGCCACACGCCAGCCTGCGGGACACAGCGCGTCAGCGGCGGCTACGGCCACGGCACCGCCGCGCCTCAGCGGCCTTTCCCCGTCCCCGCCGCGGCCGAGCCCCGTCCCGCCCCGCCACACTCACACACGCAGCGGCACGGCCGCCATCACGGAGCTGCTCAACCCTCGGAGAGCGCCGCCGCTTCCGGGTGCGCCGCTCAAGACGCTCCGCCGCCGCTTCCGCGGAGGGTGGCGGTGTCCGGGCGAAAGCGGGCGGCGCCCGAGGCTCGGCCCGCCCGGCCGCCCGAGGCTGCTCCCGCCGCCGGCTGGCACCCACCAGGGCTGAGGCAGCTGCCTGGCGTCTGTGCGGGACCACCCTCTGCAGTGGGCAGAGCCTAGCCGCAGGAGCGGCTCCCGAGTCTGCGTGGATTTAGCAAGGCTAAACCGGGCTTCCCGAGCCTGATCGCCACTGTAGTGAGGCGGCGGCATGCAGCCGGTTGGCTGAGATACCTGCGGGTCGTGCTGCCATCCGGAGAGACCTCAGCAGGCTGGAGAACTGGGCTGAGAGGAATCTCAGCTAACGGAAATGCACAGTCCTTTTATTGGTGGCACCTTTGGTGTGAGAGCAGTCCTTGGACGTTTTGAATTTTGGAGCCCAGGTTGGGCAAAAATGAGAGGCGGAGAAAAAGAGAATATTTGGATTTTTTAAGGGCTAGCAGGTGAGGATTGCCAGTATTGGTGTGCCTTTGAAAGGGCTACCAAGGTGCAATGAGGAGCAGCAATAGCTTTTCGTTGTGGCACCTTTGGTGTGGGAGAATCCACAGACATTTTCAATTTTGGACCCGGTCTGCGGCAAAAAAGAGAGGCAGAGAGGGGGAGAACGTTTGGATTTTTGGGAGGCTGGGCAGGTGCAGAGCCCCAGTGTTGCTGGGTCTGTGAAAGGGCTGCCAAGGGCCGGTGAGGCCCAGCAATAGGTTTTAGTGGTGGCACCTTTGGTATGGGAGCAATCCTCAGACATCTTATATTTTGGAGCCCCTTGTAAGGGAGTAGAAATTTGTCTCAGCATTTTTGGCAGGCAAGTTTAACTACTGAAGCCTGATCACCACAGCACCTGAGTGGGGACTGTTTAGTCAGCCAGGGTAGCACTTTTAGTTCTACCCGACAGGAATGTGTGTCTTGTTGTCTTGGAATACATGTCCGCTTCGAAGCGCCTGGGACCAGGGTTGACTCCGACATATGGGGGGGCGTTCGTATCCTGTAGAACTTTCAAGCACCTTCTAGTGACAGTACTGGGCACGCACCCCACTGCGGAGTGGGAGGCACGGGTATTGAAAACAGCTATTGCCTCTGCAACAGGACCACCCTTTAAAAAGGGGAAACCAGCGGAGACCACGAGCAGCGTTCTGGAACATTCACCATCTACCAGATTCGAAGGTACAGCGGATCACACGGACAGAATGGCCAAGCACACAAAGGTACAGACCACCGCAGATGCGTGGTGGTACGTATAGCAACACTTTCGTGCTTGTTCTTGCACTCTCTCTCTCTCTTTCCCTTTCTCACTTTTTCACTCTATGTTTTTCTCTGCCGTATTTATTGTTGGCTAAATAAAGTGACTTGGCACTTTGATTCCGTTTTGAATCTTAATTCTGTTCCCGAGAATGTAAAAGGAGACTGGCCACGATAACACATTCGAGTCAGTCAGAAGTTAAGCCCAGCTGCCCCCAACCTCCCAGAATTACCGGAGGTCGGTTGGAAAGCAAGGGGGTTCAACCTCTGCCAAATTTTTCAACCGAACAGTGGATCGTGACACCTATCTCTGCTGAAAATGAGAGGCAGAAGGAGAGAAGGTATGGATTTTTGGGAGGCTAGACAGGCGCAGAGCCCCAGTGTTGGTGTGTCTCTGAAAGTGCTACCAATGTACGGTGACACCCAGCAATAACTTCTAGCGTTGACAACTTTGTTGTGAGTGAAATGACTAGATGCTTGTCATTTCGTGATTGGCCTTTGTAAAGGATTTGAGAGAATATTTTCAAAACAAGGAAACCTGGCAAAAGCACACCTGCAATGATACTGTGTCTGATAAAGTTTGTTACCCTATTGAGAAAGAAATAGCTTCAATTACCTGCATGTGTGCTGTGGGTGAATTTGACAGGTGCTTTCAATTTCTAGGTGGGTAATGAGAAGAGTGAGTGATGGTGTTGTGCAACCCTAGGAAGCCTGGCAAGAGCAAAGCTGCAAGGAGGCTGTGGCTGAGAATGTTTGGCAAAGGTGTGGTGAGGAAAAGGAATAGCATTAAATCGTTGACCTTTGGTGTGGGAGCAATCCTGTGAATTTTGGAGGCCGCCTGCAGCAAAAATGAGAGTGGGACAAGGGAGAGAACATCTGGATTTTTGGGAGGCTGGGCAGGCGCAGAGCCCCAGTGTTGGTGTGTCTGTGCCAAGGGCTGCCAAGGGCCAGTGAGGCCCAGCAATAGCCTCTCTGCCTCTCACTTTTGCCCTGTCCGGTCTCCAAAACTCATAACTTCAGATGATTGCTCCCACACCAAAGGGAGCATCACTAAAAGCTATCACGTTTTAAGTCTGCCGCATAGATTTATCATGTGTGTCTGAAATATTAGAAGTTTATAGAAGGTCATCTTTTTGCGGCAGTGATTAAGGCAGCCTCAGTATTGCTGCCGAAGAGCAGTCTGATTACCCAGAGCCCTTTTCTGGGACCTGTTCCCTACACCTTATCGTTCTGAGGTATTTAAGAGTGGCTTTTCGCGCATGCATCTTCCTAGTTGTGGGTATATGGTTTTATCACAGGTGGTGGTGTGTGACTTCTCTGTGGATGCTATAGATTCTTCCTCGCTGCCCTATAGATCTTCTCATCTGGTGGTACCTCTGGGCCGGAAGTCAGTTGTCTTGGTGAGAATTTTCTTAGGTTTTGTTAGGATGTTGAGGCTGTTGTTTAATAGCAAGGTGTTATAGGGCAACTCAGTTGAAGCGTTTCTCTTTGGTTTTGCAGGTTCTGTGCTGGCTGCCTTTGGAATTGGATGAGTGTTTGTGGTGAATTTTGTCGCAGAGAGGAGGCGTGTGGAGGTGGTTATTTCTTGCAGGCGCAATGGTCATTCTGTGTCTCTTGGTATCCTACGTAGGTGCCCCAAGCAACGACAAGAGTGGTGGCCGATTCTGGAATTGTTGTGGAGTACAGAGAGGAATGCTGTGGTATGCGTGAGGTGGGGAATGTTGCGGGAAGTGCCTGCGATGTGATGCTGACTGACAGCACTCTTCCACCTTGTTTTAGGTTGTGTGTGGGTTGTTTTTTTTTCTGGCTGATGAAGAGGCACCTGGCAACTGCAGTATTTGTTCAGTGGACTGACTGTGTGTATTTTTGTCGAGGATGGATTGAGACTCCTGGCCCCCTGACAGCTAAGTTGAGGCAGGGGTGCTGGGGAGGGGGTCGGGGTAGGGTGGGGACAAGGTTGGCCATGGCAGGAAGGAATTTTAAAGATAGCCTAGGGGAGTGGGCTGTCCACGAACAAGTCCCCTTTAGGCAGGTAAGGGGAGCAAGTTCCTCTTCAGCGTGATGCTAGTTTGTGCCGGGCAGGGCGGTTCCAGGCTGTGCGTGGTGTTGTGTAGTTTGTGTAGTCTGTGTTCAGTGTCTTAGACCTTTCTTGGGTCAGGATGTTCTCTTTGCTCTCAGGAGCATAGTGCTATCCCTAGGGGCTGGCAAGGTTCTAACTGTGGGGCTGGCGCCCATCGGGTGCTTCTTTTTTTTACGTTACAGTTTAAAGTGTGGGTCACTCTGGTGTTTGAGAAGTTTCTGGACAGTTATCTTCTGCGGCGTCGCTCCCAGATGCGTGAACAGCTCTGCTCCATCGCTGTCTGTTTTCAGGGAGCGTGATTTCTTCCCTGTATCCTTACATTCTTAGGTCTTGTAGCCGGACTTCTTGTGCATCCTCCCTCTCAGTTTTGAGAGGAATTTCTTGTCACAGGCCCTGATGCTCTTCTAATTTTTTTTGGGTTGCATTAGGGCCTCCTCACATCACTGTCAGGGTTCCGCAGGTCTTGTTGCTGGACGAGCTCTTCCGTCCAGTTGTCTCTGTGTTTGCCGAGAGCGTTCTCTCGTCTCAGAGGCGCGCAGTTTGTAGTGTTTCTCATAGCATTGGTGTGTGCATTTGTGAGTTTGGCTCGGAGCCGCCTTGCTGGCCGTGTAGAGTTGGGTAGGTGCCACAGCGATGAGAGGTTAGGGTTCATCTGTTGCTGTGCCAAGGCTGTTGGGGAAAAGGTTGTACCGTCATCTCGGATTGAGTAGCCCTCCTCAGCGGGCGAGGACCGTAATCACCGTGACGTTTTGTGGGCTCAGAGGCCGTGACCGTAGCTATCTGGGAGAGGCGGCTAGAGTTCAGCTGAGCAGATTACCTCTGCGGGGTGTTCAAGCTTGTACGTGCGTAGGGCTTCATGTTTGATGTCATATGTTTGTTTTAATGGCAGGTTATAGTTGGTGTTTAGGTAGTATTCCTATGTTGGAGTAGGAATACTGGAATGGTGAAGGTATTGCTGTGCAACCAGGTGACTTGTTCAGTATTGTTTTTGGAGATGCTGAGGGATAAGTTGTGCAGGGCAACGGAGGGGAACTGAGGGGACCGATGTGTAAGTGGGTGAGTGCGTGTGTGGTGTATATAGAGGGAAGATGTGCCTGATGGCTCTGTGACTCCATTGCTCCTTTCATTTGTGTTTTGTTTTTGGACTTGAAGTAGTGTAGCAATGGGCAAAGCGTGATCGGGGCACCGGAGGCAAGTCGAGCAAGGCAAGTGGTGATTGGTGGGCTGAAGTAGCAGCTCTTTTGAGGTGTTGTTTTGCTGGTGAAGTTATAAGCAACGCGTGTCGTTTGGGTGTTACGGACGGCGGGCGAGCTGAACACGGCACCTGGAAGTGACGTAGGCTGGGTGGGAGGCTTTTGAGGGAAAGGAGTGCGAGACAGGGATCGGTGCGGGCAGGCTGTGGCATCGGGCAGCATCTCGGGAGGTGCCTTTTCGCTTGGCTTTTTGCAGGTGCCGCTGGCAGGCTCGGAGCGGTGCTGCCGCGTGCCTATGAGAGGTCTGAGAAGGTGGGGCAGCGGCCAGCATCTGAGACCAGAGAATGCTGTGGTCCGTCGTCGAGCTCTTCAGTTCTGTAGGTAACACGTGGGCCGTCTTTGGAACGGCGTACGAGCATTAGAAGCGAGCTGGGTAGTAACGAGGAAGTCACGGGGCGGTGATTTCTCACGAGCGTAACGGTAGTTTACTGTGTGTTGATACATTTGGTGCCACAAGTGATGACAGAAGCGGTGTGTGATGTTGGAATCTGTGCAGAGCAGGTGAGCGCTGCGTGTTCCTTTTGATGAGGGTGATGTTCTGGAAGAGTCATGTGTTGACTGGTGTGATACTTATTGTTGGTCCTGTGTTTTTGTTTTTTTTAAGATGATGAAGAGGCACCTGGCAACTGCAAGAATATCCTGGTTAGCCAATGTGTTTTTTGTTGTGAAAGGATTCATAATCTGACCCATCTGAAAGCCCCACAGTGTGACTTTGGTTAGAAAGAGATTTTGAAAAAATGAGATATTTCTTATTCAGTGAGGTTGCATTCCATGAACTTGCCATCAGAGTGCATCTTAGAGGCAATGTCTTTGTCAGTAGAATTCATCAGCACAAGACTTGCAAATGATTGATTTTTTTTTTTTTTTAATCAATCTTCCTTGTGGAGATCCAAGCACAGCATGTATTCCAAATGTTGATGGCATTGGTAGTGTTTGCGTTCTCAATTGTAACAGTCAAGATATCATAAAATACTGTTCCTTTGCATGCTTCGGTATAGCCAAACGCATTAGCATACCTGCCAGTCCTTTTTGTTAGCCTTATGTATTGCAACACTGGGGATTTGATTTGGTTGGGGTTTTTTTCCCCCAAAATAAAACCATATTGGGTATCTCCTCGCTCACTGATTATTTTATTTTTTTTTTCCTATCATAAATGAAACCTTAAAAAAAGCTAACATTGTCTGATTTACAAACTGACTTGTGTTGTTTCAGCTGTAACTGCCAAGCAGATGTAGAGTACGATATATTAGGTGTATTTAAGCAGTTAGGTATTTGTTGTAAATATTTAATGAGAGGTGACTGAATGTTTTGGGGGGCTTTTTTCCCCCTGATATTTTGAGGGAGTGTGCAGGGATGAATGTCACGGACATTTATGGGATATCCCATTGGTCAGTTTGGGTCAGCTGTCCTGGCTGTGTCTTTCCTTCATCATTTATACCTAAACAAGGAGTAGTTCTGTAGCAATCATGCTCTTTCAGTCTGAAGTGATCCTCCTGCAACAGCTTGTGCAGCTTTATAAACTGCTTCACATTCTTCCCTAAACTTACTAGTTATGGCCACATAAATATTTTGAAGACTTTCAGAAGTTTATTTTGTAACAATTCTATTTCAGAAGTAAACTCAAGGTGCACTTCAAAGGGGCACACAAGATATTCATTAGAACTTGTGAAATATTACCATGAAATCACAATGATAAAATTCGACTCTGTCCATCAGCAGTTCTCAACCATCTACATAGACAAGGTTTCTTCTATATTTTTTTTTTCAAATCAAGGTTTCATATGATTTCAATCCCTGAAACAAAAGCTGCCTTATGGCATGCATAGTATAGACATCACCAGTGCTACGTGGAAGAGCTCTATCTCCTCTCCTCCTCCCTTCCAGAAGGCTATCAATATAAAACCCATTTATCTTTGTATTTTATATTTACCCTTTGCTGCATAGTCAGCTGTATATATTTAAAGTAATTCTCTGCTCAAAACCTCAGAGTAGTCTAGGAGTAAAAAAACCTGCTAACTCACCACCAACAGAAGATTAAGAAAGAAGTGGGATTTAGTTTCTATCAAAAACAAAAGCATGCCTGACTTCTGGGGTGTTTTATTATTTTGCCAAAGACATGTAAATAGAGTTATTCTAGTATTCTGGTCTAGTATTAGATCACAGCCAGAAATATCAGCTTTAAGGAAAAGCCCTAATTTCACACCTATTTGAACAGCCAGTAGCTTTAAGCACCCAAATAATTTTAATTTTTCCATTTAATGAATGTTCTGCAGTTCTAGGAAGATGAGTTATGCATTGCTGTTCACATACAAAAAGACAGTCTAAGAGATGTAAACTATTTATCAAATATTTGCCACCAATATTGTTAAATGCATAATCTCATACTAGCTACTACGCAGAAATTTAACTCTATCCCAGCTGAACCCAGGACAGTATCTACCCCTTATTCGATACCATTTACATCATGCTCAGGTTCCACACTATCCAATACAACCTCATTAACTTCCACCCCTCTTCCTTCCCATCCTTTGGTAAAATACACGGATATCATTTAGTCCACGGATTGGGTCTCCATCTGTTCTTGTGGTCACCCAGGACAGGAGAGGTGGTGTGTTGCGTGGAGTTACTGGGCACCAAAGCCAGCTCAGGTCAGGTCACTGCTGCACTTGCCCTGCTCCTTGAAAGGCTTGTCCTCCATTGGTTCAGGTGGTTCCTGCTGTAGTAATTCCTATAACATGCAACTCAAATCACAGGTTACGATGACTTAAAGGTATATTCATCACAATCTCCACCGCTGGTCCCTTTGGGCCAGGTTATAGGTTTTAACATTGCAATGAACTCCTCCCCTTGCCCATGGCTGGCTGCAGTCCCTCCAGAAGCAAACCTGTTCTAACACGGCTTTGCCCATGGCTTTATAGTGTTCTACTATAGGTGGGGTATCATCGTTTTGGAATGGTAGCGACAAATGGTTCATCATGTATAATATTTTTGCTAATTGGTTGTGCTGGGTTTCTTGGCTATCTCCCCGTTTTTGTTTTTGGAGTAGTTGTTTGACTGTGCAGTGTGTTCATTTGTTGGAAAACACTTCATCAAACTTGGAACTGCCGTTTCCCCCTTTCTGGCTGTAGGTCTTTCCAAATCGGGATGTCATTTTGGCTCCCGTTTCATATTCTCTTGGCGTGGGTGCTAATTCTAATGGGAATTTAGCCTGTACATCAAGGCAAGACAAAACCCTTTCACGTTGAATGTTTAATTGAAGTTCTTTAAAAATTTTCACGTGTGCTATAATGTGCTAATTATTTTCATACCTAACAACTTCACAACTTGGAGGGGACTAATAGAAGTTGTCATTCCGACTAGAAAGGAAAAACCCTTAGACTGTGCACGGAAGTTTACAAAAAGCCTAGATTCATCTAGCTTCAAAATCAGGACACAGGGGGCAATATAATCATAATTAATTTCTAGAGGGCTTTTTGCATTTCATCAGTGCAACACTCATTATAGGTTCTCCAAACCATCAGTTATGTCTTATTTCCATCTAGTAAACAAGCTGTGTTCGGGGCTTTATGGTTTCAGCCTACGTCAGTGACTTGCGGACACTATATTTTGTGGTGGGCGCCTTTAATT
The DNA here is from genome assembly GCF_963921805.1 of Phalacrocorax carbo. NCBI lineage: Eukaryota > Metazoa > Chordata > Aves > Suliformes > Phalacrocoracidae > Phalacrocorax > Phalacrocorax carbo. The sequence goes on along the minus strand of NC_087525.1, from coordinate 1,104,784 downwards.
TTTTAATTTTTTCTTGCAGAATGTTGTATCCTAGGAAGTGTCACACACCAGAGTTCTTAGCAGCGGGGTGTGCACGCTCACTGACTGTTGCAGCAACCAGTGATAAAATGACAGTGAAAGTAAGTATGTAGGACTGAATGACAATCAGAGGGTATTTGAAGAGGGACAGCTCGGTGGTTTGGTAGAGGCTGAGCTGAGCGTCCTGTGTTGTTTCTGTGAAGCTGGAATGGCTGCCGCTAAGCATGCGGAAATCAGTCGGAGAAACAATTCATCTGGCTTACAGGCTACCTCTGCTATTGTCTCATTTTTGGGCTGCAAGAAGGGTACAAGGTGTTTGAGACTTTCTGGGGTCCACGATCCTCTCCTTGCTGCTTTCATCGAAAGGGCATTAAAGGGTCTCCAAGCATCTACTCAGATGTACATCTGCTACGTGATCCGTGTCCAGATGTCCCCAAACCATGTTAGAAGAGGTGTTGCAGAGTATGTGTTGGTAGACTGGCTTTACGTAGTCCTCTATGTAGAAGAGAGACCTGGATGGTCTCCCGCAGTACATTACAAATTACAATGCACTTCGCGTAATTCATGGGAGGCACTGCTATTTGGATAGCATTGTAGGCCAAAACACTCTGGCCGAACAGTTGCTAGGCTCGGAATTGAGACAAAGGTGACCTGCTAACAAAAGATCTGATACCTGCACCCACTCAGTGATAACATGAACTAGACTGGGGCATTTGGAAAACTGCCATGTGCGGGAAGAAGTGCAGAGTGAGGATTAACTCACGTTGCAGATATGCAACTTTATCACACAGGCTTGATAAAGCCTCTTACTGGATGAAACTAATTCCTTCTGCATAAATCCTAGAAGCCTTTCGGCAGTGGCTGATGGAGGTAGGAGAGCAGAGCAGAAAAGATGGCTCTGTCCTAACAGCATGGAAGGCTGCAGGAAACAACACAAGAATTAGGACCACCCTACGGCTACGCATCAGATCTGATCAAGTCTCATCCAACTGTAGCCTTGCTCAGTGTTGTAGGTGGTGATGTACCATGTTCTGAAGCTACGGATTATAAAATCACACAGTAGGTGACTGCGTCCCTCTATTTTCACTTGGAAGGGCCATGATAAAATGGAATAACCATTTACTCTCACAGTGTGGGTTCCCTTGCCCACCTCCCTCACAAAGCAAGGGGTGACCAGTCAAAAGGACCTCCTCCTCGGTCAGCGGGCTCAGCCAACGAGCAGCCCCAGCACTACCTAATCTCAGTCTCAGAATCTGTACAGACTGTGAAGGGCATTTGCTATGTTTGTGAAATTGTTTGTATCTACAGCTGGCAATTTTTAGCTGTGGATTTGCTCTAGAGAACTTGTCCCTCAGAGTGAAGTCACAGGAAATTTGCACGTTGACATCGGCAGGAACAGCACTGGTTCTAAAGTGGGAATAATAAGGATTATATATATTATTGTTATTTGACCAAGTGTTGTTAGACTGAATTCCCATGTGTCTGTTCCAATGGGAAGCCTTTTCCCTCACCTGTAGTACCTCATCTGTTCCCCAGTTGAGGCTCCAATTATTTATTTTTAGCCCTTTTGGAATCTGTAGCTAATCCAAAAGGAAATATATCCTTTAATTTTGTTTCTGTGTGAGAGCAAATCCGGGAAGCTAAATGTTGACCAAATTTCTAACTGCCAAAACTCATAACATTTTAAAACATTGACATAAGGGAAAGGAATAGGAAACCATCAGGACATACCCCTTAACCACGCTGGAAAGTGTTTGGGTTGCAGAAAACAGATCCAAACTCATCTCCTCACAGTGAATGGGCCTTATCTCTTCACGCAGGAAGGCTAGATAGAAGGGATATCTGAAGACTGCAGGATCTGTGATAGCATGGAAGAAATTGCTAAAGGGATGCTCGAGCTGATTAGAGTTACTAAAACATCTTCTCATATCTAGACAGTAGTTACTCTGTACCTATGGTATCCACAAAACCGTTTGCAAAACAAGGCCTAAATGAGGCCCTGTGCTGTGTTTGATAAAGTCTCCAGGCAGTCTGAACTCTGCTACACAGACAGTCTGCCCAGCCTTCACCATCTGACGCCATCTCACAGACCCTAGGCCTCCACCTCTGTATGGGACCACTGCCATCTCATCCCCTGGAAGACAAGTAGAAAGCAAAACACTCTTCTCTCACCACCATGCCTGCCATTTCCACTAACAAGGACCGTCCCTTCTTTTGAAGTTTGATTTACAGGTGCTATAGAGCCATTGTGCTGACTGCATGTCAGTCTCCAAGGAAACTAGTAGCATATATATTCCAGAAGCATCCCTAGATGAAAAGGGGTGTTATTAAAAGTGTTCTCAGCATAACCCCTGCTATGAGAAGGAGCAGAGTTCAAGGTCTTATGTTGAATGGTTGAAGGATGCTGTGTTCAAATAGAATGCTCTTAAGGAAATAATAGCAGGTCAAGCTGGGGATCTGGCTGTTGTACAGGTCTGAAAGAGTCAGAAATTGAAAAATAATTATGTAAAGCTTTAGAAAGGCTTGATGGTATTTTATAAATCAGCCTAATTTTAGGTTGGCATCTCCTCTGTATACGTAAGTATTGGCACTTTCTGTAATACATTGCCTTTTTGTGGCTATTACGCTTCTCAGCCCAACCCGTATCAGTGTGCACAGCTCTATTTTGGAGTTGATGCTCAGCTAGGTTTTTATATCGCTCTTTTAAAAGACTGAACAGAAGCACAAGGTAGCCAGTCTGCAGTCCTCCCCGCTCCCCGGCGCCAGGCAGCTGGGTGCCCCACAGCTGGGACGGGTGCTCTACACAGTTGTTGGAAAAGACATCCCATGAAAACGTGCGCTTCCATGATTGTTAAAAACCGTCTGTGGCATTTTCAGAGTGTGTGCGCTGAGAGCAACATCTTACCTGAATTTTAAATAAGGAAATAAATTCCCTTTCTTCTCTAAATTCCCTGGTAAGTTCCCATCTGAATAAGATATGCTTTCCTTTTTTGTCTTAAACCTGTAAGGATATTATTTATTCAATCCTAGTAGAAGCTTTATCTAGGAGGAGCTGAACTAACCCTATTCTAAAGTTTAAGTTACTAAAGCACTGGGGGAACGTGTGAAACCAAAGGTATTACATAATATATGAGCTTCTCATTACTGTTGCTGTAGTACTGACTGCTAGAAACATAGCTGCTCAATACTGAAACTCATTTTCTCTTTTATGGCACAGTTCAGTATAACCAAACACAAATAAATGGAACAAAAGACTAAATCAAACAAAGCAAATAAAAAGAGCAAGAGAGCACTGCCAATAATGTGGAGTTTCGTTCCCAGCTTGGATCCAAGTGGACCATGATCATTCCAAGCATTTTCACAAAACAGTTTAATTTCACTTTATGGAGGAGTTTCAGTTTCATAACGCTCTCTGCCTGAGTGTGTATCTGAACAGACACTTACAGCTACAAGAAAACATTTGAAGACTCAAGAAGGAAGATTTAGGCGTTCGCAAAGCTCAAATCTGATCCTCAGTAAAGAAATGGAACTGGCTGGGAGAAGAAAAGGGATAAAGATATTTTACAGGGGAAGAACAAGTGAAGTAATTAAAATGATATTGCTTGCAATTCTTTTTTTATTTTTCTGTTTAAATCAGAAAAACAGCATGTGATGGAGTTAAGTTCTCATTTGTCCCTGTTGTACTGCTTATCTTCACCTTTCATACCTATGCATCCTTAGGATGCCCATAAACAACAACTGCTGTCATTGTAATGGACAGAGAAAACGAAGCGTAAAATTGGAATATAACATCATAGCCGATCTGTTATTTCCTACAGCAGTTCTGTCAAATCCAGAAAGGAAAGGACTGTAAGCCTGGCAGCAAGTAACAGAAGAAGAGTTATACCTGTGTCGTGGTTCAGCCCCAGTCAGCAATTAAACACCAGGCAGCCGCTCACTCACTCCCCCCACCCCTGAGGGATGGGGGAGAGAATTGGAAGAGCAAAAGGAAAAAAACTTGTGGGTTGTGATAAGAACGGTTTAATAATTAAAATAAGATAATTATAATAATAAGGGGAAAAAACCCCCAGAAACACAAATGATACAACCACTTGCCACCCGCCGACCGACGCTGCTGGTCCCCGAGCCGCGGTTATCCCTTCCCTCCCCCAGCCAGCCCCTCCCAGGTAGCATACTGGGCATGACGTTACATGATATGGAATATCCCTCTGGCCAGTTTGAATCTGCTCTCTTAGCTGTGCCCCTTCCCCTCCCGGCTGCTTGTGCCCCCAGCAGAGCATGGGAAGCTGGAAAAGCCCTTGACTGGTACAAGCACTACCCAGCGACAACCAAAACATAGGTCTGTTATCAGCATTGTTTTAATACTAAGTCCAAAGCCCAGCACTGCACCAGCTGCAGGGAAGAAAATAACTCTCTCCCAGCTAAAACCAGAAAAATATTCTTTTGCCAAATAACAATCATACATACACCCTGACCTGGCTTATATTTTCTCCTCAGAACTGGCGGTAGGATGAAATAGTATTGACAAGACAGCCTTGCTAGTACTTGCTCCTAAATCGCCTACCTTGTGGGACATCAACTGCAGCTATCATTGCATTACTCTCTCATTATGAAATAGGATTTAACACGGCATTGTGCAACAAGAGAATGTTTTCAAATCCTTATGCTACCCTTCTGCATTTCTTATTGAATTTGCCCTGCATTTCCCCTATCAGTAGACCTTTGTTATTTGATGCTAAAACATTTTAGGTAAACACAGATATATTTCCCTATTAATTTCCACATCCCATGTGAAAACCAGATTAAATTTACAAGACACTACCAAATGTTAATGCTTCATGTGACAGGATATGCCCAAAAGCATGTATCCAAAGCGGACAGCAGAAACACTCTGACAGAGACATAATAGCAGAAAGAAAACGGAAACCCTTTTTAGCACAATTTGCAGTATCTTTTCTCCTTTCCTTGAAAAACATTTTGCAACAGAAGAGACAGCCGATGAGAGTTTGATGTTCAGATACATAAGAGCATCAATGTATAGTATTTTCCTTGATAGAAACCACAGGTCTATTTTAGCACAGAAAACACAGAGAGTACCCCACGTGCTTGCTTAGAATCATGGCCTGGTGGGGAAAGCGCAGAAGATCAGGTGTTCGTAAGGGCCTATCTAGTAGAATAGCAAATACTTTCATAGAATTTGCATATTCCTCCTCTATCCAAAAGGTGATCAAGCCGTCACGTATCAAAGGAATGAAAGAGCAATGTGCAAATTTACCAAACTCAAAATCTCAGGTCTGTAGTGAGGGAGACAGACAGGGAGCAGAAGGCAATTTTCACCACCTGGCAAGGATGCAGATTTAGGTCAATATCAGAAAAACTCCTTGTAACAGGATGAAGAAATAAAGTGGTATTATTAGCTGTAGGCTCTGTATAAGGCACTTGCCAAAGCAAATGATACAAGCGATCTACAGAACCCAACAACAGTTAATTTTCAAAGAAACCACAAAAAGCCTATATCAAATTATCCCTTTTAAGATTAACATTTTAAAATGCTTGATGGCTTTATGTGGAGAATGCATGAGATGAGCATTTTAAATTGTAGTGACAAAAATATAATGAGAACAGATTTTGTTTTCTGCTATCATGTTAGAAAACAGCCTGTGCAATACAATACTAGGGGGATAATTCCTGTTCCTCCAGGCATCTGACCGTGCCGTATCTACCCACCAGCCTGCCTTTCAAGTGCAAGATAAAATCCTGTTTGCATTCAAATCTGAAAGACCTGAGAAGAACCCAAACCGCTTTGTAGGTGAGTTAACTTCTACTTAAGCCATTTAGTTAATAAGTTCAGCCCTTCTCCATGCACTTGGCAGTTAAAGGAAAATAAACATCTGTTGCAGTTCTGTTGTTAGATCCAACAGCAAAGCATTAATGCTTGACCAGGTATTGGCACAGCACTGATGCTGAAAACCTAACAAGAGATGCTTTGATCGGATAACTTAATCAAATGCTTAACAACACTTGTTAAGCTGCCAGTAAAGCAGGATATAACAACAAAATAGATTGGCTAATGTGTCTTGATTAATCATGCAATTTAAATTTTTTCATTGTTGAATTGAAATGAAGGAAGAAAACAGACTTCACAGCTACACTAGTAATTGTGCACACCAGTCATAAAGCAGGGATTATAAGGTTATGCATAATTTAGGAATAATGTGAAATTACTTCAGGAGGTAGGCTAGGCTGGTTTTTTCTGGTTTGGATCAGGCTACTTAGAGGAGTGTCATACTGCATCCTGAGAATGGAGACATGCATATTACTAATATAAAATTCATTCTCTACTCACTAAAGGACATAATAAAGGACAACGTTCATATGTTATCTGAATATTGAATATTTGTCTTCCTTTTTATCTTAATTGTACAACATATCAAACAGTAAGTCTAATACTTAAACAAAAGGGAAATAAAACAATCCTAGGAAAATTCATGTGTTTGGTATGAATATCTGCTGGGCTCTACAGAGATGCTTGGTTTTACTGACACTTCCCACCACCGTTACTCAAAACTGACACATTAATTATTTAGTTTAAGAGTATCACCTGTTCAAATATATTTATTTTCCTTATTTTGTGCCTGTTTACATAAGTTACACATCCTGACCAAATTTGCTCAGTAAGTGATAATACTGGCTTCCAGAAAACAGATGTTAACATACGGACTATCTTTCATTTAGTCCCAAGATTTTCAAAGGTGGGAAGGATGATCATAAGATCTTATTAATTTTTTGAAATTAGCTGTTTATTCTCAAAGAAATCAGAATTAAAATTATACCTTTGCCTGCTGCAAGTATTACTAAATGGAGCTCCTTCTCTCCAACTTGGTGAAAGGCAGACTAGGTGCACTGGGCAGCCCGTACAACTCGAGAACATGATTCCTGCCACACCAAGTCAAGTGTCATGGATTTAAGCAGGACCAGAAGTGCTCTTCCACTGGGAAATACACTCTCAGAAAACATTACTCCTTTCTCCTCCTTCTGGACCCGTCAAGCCCATGTATGAAATAGCCTTTCTATTTCAGCACAAAATCATTCAATCTGAACAGAACAACTTCTGAGGACCAAATAAACATGTAACACAAGTGAAGATCAAACCAAATCCGCTGCTGCATTTCCTTTTGTTTCCAACCATTAACCTTCGCTCTTTCCAATTCAGCCTAAAGCATCTTCCTTGGTGAGGCAAAAATGTCTGATCCTGCCAACTTCACTATGCCAAGGCAGTTGAAGACGACTGGCTTTTCATTTTTTTCCCCTATGAACAAATATTTCCCCTGTGATCAGCAAAGTTAGGAAACACTAGACTGTAAGTAGTGGCACAATGTTCCCCACAGCTCAGAAAATACACCACATCCCACACTTGTGCTGTAATCGCTTGTCCATACCAGCAGGCATGACAGATCTGATTTCCATGGCTGAGCAAAGGAAAGAAAGGCTGATATCATCAGCATATCATTTCCATTTGTCAACAGAAACAGGATTGTGATTCACATCTTTGCAATGGGAAACCGATGTACTAACAATTTCAGAAGCTGAGATACTATTAATGAACACCTGAAAAGTAGATTTCCCATAGGATTTTTTTCCCTCCTGTCTGCATTTCAGTAACTTGAAATGGGCTCCTTACGTGTATATTTTTTTACCTCTGTTGGGATTTCTTTTAAGCAAACATTTTAAAACATTTTGTTCATCTGTTGAAACCTACTATTTCCTGACAGAAAACATCATATGACAAAATACAACTCCTATTTGAGAAGGCACATTAGTGAAATGTACAGTGTTACTATATCTTTAATGTAACATTAAAGCACAATGTTAAGATCTTTCAGATTAACACAAGCTTTAATTGAAATTAAAAGGGGAGAAACCTAAGCCCGTATAATGCGTTAGGATTCAAAAAGGTTGCTTCTTCTAGATCACCACTTATAAGTCATCTAAGGTAGACACGTCCCAGCTTCTACTTGTATTTCTATTTCAGTATTTTTTATAAAATTATTTCCACTTCATGTTTATTATTTATTTATCTTCACTCTTATTGCTTAAACATATTTTACCGCTCCCTTGTCACCTGCAAGAGAAGGACAGGAGAATAAAAGCTGTCACTACAAAAACTTCTGTGTCCTCTCAATTTACAAACATCCACATCCTCAATTTTAGACTTCATTACTGTTCCAGGTGCTGTTAACAGGCGCTTCTGATGGGTGCACATCTATTGCATGGTTAGCTTTATTCCCTGACCTACATGTTTGCAGCTGTGGCCCAACAAACTTCTAACACAGCCTAAGTACAAAAGAGCTTTTGTTCCCAGATCACAAGCTCCAGTCATGACAGAAGGAGTCAGCTCTAGTCCTGTCCAAGGAATCGGAGCGTTATGACAAATTTTCTGTACAGGCCTGCAGCACCTTCCCCACTTGTGCAGAGAGTGGAGATTTTGCTTTTCTCTCCTTAGAATGCAATAAAATGGAGTGGTGGTTGAGACAGCCGCGTGCCACCTGGGAGACTGGGGTTAACCTGGGACGTAGGAGAGCTCCAAGGGTATCAGTGGGGCGTGGGCAGGGTGCTCGTCGGGGACTCGGGGGAATGGCAAAAGTCACAGCGCACGGGTCTCCCACGCGCCGGGTGGGCACCTCAGCTCCTCCCTACGGGCTGGCTACGCTTCTTTCCCCTCTGTGGACTTTACTACGCTGCCAGACATGTAAGAGTTAAGCGATGCAATAAATCTTCATGCCAGTGGTGCGCTTCCCTAGTTACACAAAGCTCCAAAAATCTATCCAGAAATTAAATAAATTCAGCTAGAAATATACTAAACTTTGGATGACATGATTTATCCATTTTATTGGTATCAAAACCCAATACGCTGCATTTTGTTTAATTGCAAGGTATTTAACGTTGGTTTGCATTTGCAGTATGTTATTGAGTCTAACAATAATTAGATTTTTTTTTGCAAATAAAGAAACTGAGGCAAAGGGTTTACTCATCCAAGATACACATAAGGACTGTGAAAGGGTTATTAACACAACTCTTACATACCAAGGTGTTGTCATTCCTGCAGATTTTCACCTCACAAAGCATACTCCTGTATAAGAAATGTATTTGAGATACCATCCATGTGATTGTTTCCTCTCTAGCAACAAATATAACATACCCTTTCTGCATCATGCATGAAGTACACCTGTCATTTTATTCAAATTAGCACATCATCATAATCCAAATTGGATCAATCTGAGCCATCTGTCACTAAAATTTAGGGGTATATTATTAACATCATGTGTAAGGAGTTATGCATGCAAATTCCTGCACATCAAAATGATTCAATACCCAGAAGAATATTACGATATTAAGAATTATGGCCAACAATGCACTCTTGTGTACGTAATGTTCCACGCTTCCCAGGCATTTTGCTTGATGCCTGAGAAGTAGGAAAGAAGACACTTCAGAGAAGCCAAGCAAATGAAAAAATCACAAACAGGGTTTATTTTTTTCAGCGTGGAACTGTAACTGCCATTCCCACACCCAAAACTTGCTAAATCAGGTAATTAATACAAAGGGTAATAATATTTGTAATAGCAGGTACAAAAACATCTGTTTTAGGAGATCAAATTCTTGCTGTAGGCTGGTCTCTTAAAACATGCAAAAATTACATCTGGCAACCGCCAAGCACAAGAACTCCTTTAGTAATTCTTAATGATCTAATGAACACCTTTCATCTGACTCAAAAATTTATTTCAAGTCTACTTCAAGTCACGATCATGCCTTTGTATGTTTGTTACTTTCTTGGACTGGTGAGCACTTTGTTTTGTTTTGTTCTGGCTGGAGGAAATCTGTGACACTGAGAGAATGGAATTAGTGTTTTCCTCTGTCCAAATCCTTGCTATGTTTTGTTCCAGAGGCAAATGGGACTCTGACTGCCTGATGGTCGATGGGATGGTTTCCCAGTTAGGAGACCAAGTTGAGGAGTTGTGGCAGAGAGAGGAAGGAGGAACTGGGAAACACCCACCTCCTAGTTTACAGGTGAGTGTTGTGTTCACTGAAGGCAACAACAACAGCCACAACAAACCCCAGCCCCGGCCCAGCCCTCCCCCAAAGCCAATGATTTCTCAAAGAGAGGAGTTTTAAAAAAACTTTTACCTTTCCATTCCAGGCACTGCTGGAGCTCTATTTGCTAGAAGGCGTTGAAGAAATCTACAAACAGGCAATTGTATCCCTTGGAGTTATTTCTATGACACCTTCAGTATACGCGCATCAGTGTTCTGAAATGTTTGTCACCTACGTGTTCCATACATTTTCTAATTTATGCTTCAAACACAATGCAAGTGAAAACATCTCATTTAGAATGACGTCATAGAAGGAAGCATTGTTTTATTTCTTTGTACTGTGGATTGTTTAGGAATTTAAAAAATCTTTTGTTGCAAAGTCTTTTCTGATATGAGAAAACAGGTTTACTAAGCAATGTTAAAGGTAGAAAGCTCCCTTAGATTTTCTCAAAATGTAAACTGTTTTTCATTTTTGAAGCACCCATACCTGTGGCTGCTTCCTCGAGTGATGCACTAAAATGTGCTGATCCAGAGCAAAAGGATTTCTAACAGTGGTTTACCAGTACTTGATTTTGCTGAAATCATCCATTTTCCAGCACAGCTAAGAGGGCTTGCATTTGTTCTCTTAAAAGTGCAGGCACACAGAATAATAAACAGAGAGAAAAGTCATTGGGCAGAAACTTAATTTTTAAGCCGCCGAAATACCCTGTGTTGCTTTGGTTGTTTGTTGCCTGACCCGAGAGGGGAGCCTAGAGAGCAGGGGGTTTAAAAGCTGTTGCGCCCCGGAGCTCTCTGATTAGCATACATCCCCCAAGACCAGCTGTCAGAAAGAGAAGGTGACACTGCCGATGAGTGATCCAGACACTGGTTTAAATCCAGTTTTAATAATTCAGAGCTAATCTGTGCTGTAAGGATGCCCTAATTTCAATTGTTTTATATACGCTAGAAAGGAGGGAAAAACCAACTGTAGAATTTGTTTGCTTTAATAATCAAGCATTGGCCGTTCACATGTTTTGAATGTCCAGCTGGTGGCTCGAGTGACTAAAGAGGGAGCCTGAGTTTCCAACGGAACTGTTTAAATATCGAAAGGTAACCTTTCTGAATGCCTTAGAGAAATCAAAGGGTCTTTCTTTTGGGGTATTTATTCAGAATGCAATTTTGTTGTTAGGACCTGACTATCTTCAGGTTGCAACAGCATAAAATGGCAAGACTAATACATGAGTATTTTCTGCGCACTACCACTATTATATTCTTAATTAACTTTATTATTTATTACTATTATATTAATAATAGTAATAATATTATTTCATGTGATAAATTGTTCATCTTGAAAATTTATTAGCCTTAATTAGATTCTTGATATCAGACAATTTACTTGCTGCTAGACATCATGCATTCCTTTCCAAATAAAACAGAAACTTCAGTTGACTCCTTCACAGCTGCCTTTGCCATCCCTCCGGGCCTTGTTAAGTTTATTCAAGGTTTTTGGCTTCTAGACCACAAGGACTATGAAGTAAGTATGTTCCAATTTAGTTAGACATACATTGCAGTACAACGCTTTGATCTATAAAATGACTTCAGAAAATTGGTGCTTAGCTAACAACAGGTGATAAAACATGGGAAGCTTTTTTTATAATACTGCTTCAGCAGCACCTTCAGCAATACGTGATGATTTGAAATTTTAATTACGTTGACAGGAAATGGATTAAGACAATCAAGAAGTCAACGTTAATAATGCTTGACATGTGACTTGCCAAAGCCATCTGTTCAGGTTGTTTTCAGCAGAGCAGTCAAGCACTTTCTCAAAAGCAGTGGTTTGGGTGCTTTAAATATTAAACTACCATCCTGGCAGCAAAATTTGAGACAGAAGACCACAAAAGTGACTTTTCAATCTAATTCATGTTCCTTCTGATGCTAAAGGTTGTTCATTGCCTGTCACAATGTCAATATAACCTGTTTGCCTGGGAGAATAACTTGTATTTATAAAAGGTGATGTTTGCATACAGAGATTTGGTTATCCTGGCCATGTGTGAACCACTCCTTTCAAAAGACTCCCTTTGTTCTGTATGGCTCACTGATTTTTTTTTCTGCAGATACTTCAAAATTTATATTTACCTGTCCTGTATCAAATCCTTCATTAGTCATCATCTAAGTTTATTCAACAGACATTCACCCTTACTGAAGACACTTTTGAATAGTTTTGTTGTGTGTGTGTGTGTCTCTATATCTTAATAAACCTGATATCTAACTTCTGCAGAATTCCCTGGCCCTGCTCGTTGAACCAGCTGCAATCAAACCTGTGTCGTGGCAAGACGTGCAAATTCTTCAGTGCCTTGTGTGCCAAGGAGAGCATGGGCGAGCCCTCAGATACACACAGGTTATGAAGCTATCGGTCTCCAGCTGTAGTGAAGTGCAGCTTTTCCTCACTGTGCTGTTGTCCAATAGGTAAAGAAATATATGCCAACATTTTGGCATTCAAATACTGTGAAAGGTGGAGAACAAACACTAGAAATCACAATCCCCTAAATTTCCTTTAAAATTTGAATACAATATTTGTGGGGCATATTTTTGGTGATACTATTAATATGCCTTTACGTCTCAAAAAATTAATTACAGGTGCATGGCGGAGGCTTGGGGTCTGCTGCAGCAACACACCACTAAGATAAATGTGGAAGAGCTATTAAAAGACATGTATGACATCTGTCGGGAGATGGGACTAGTGGAAGACTTCCTGAAGATGCCTTTCACAGACGCCGAACAAGTAAGTGTGGGCAAGAAAAAAAATCTTATTCCCCTCTTTGCCAAGAGAAGAAGCAGTATCATCATATATGTTTTAAAACGTGTTATTTCTCCTAGAAGTGTTTGGAGAAATTGTTACAGAATCATGAAATTCTTTTAGCCCAGCATCTGCAGCGTGCCAACTGCATGGCAGCACTACAGCTGAACCAGGCGATGAACGTTCATTTCATGGTAAGTGTAAAAGTTCTACTGAGTGTGCCAGTTTCTCTCAGGGGTTACTGACCGGTTTAACAGCGCTCAATAAGAATCCTGCTTTCTTTATCACACCATTCTTTGAAATACTTGGAATAAGCCTCTATACCTTACGTTACAGCTGAACCTAAAAGTTGAACAAAAGATGTCACTACTCCAAAGCTACCCTTTGAAGTTGGAAATTCAGTGTTACAGGCTGTTGTTGACTCCACTTCAAATAGTTTGTTTGTGTCTGAGGATTAAATAAGTGTCTTTCCTGTCAGCCGCTCTTACCATTCAGTTATTCACAGATGTATGTTACGTAGGGTTCAGATTACTGGAAGTTGTTTGGGTCACTGTGGAATGAAGAGTGTGTTGTATGTCATCTCTTGTATCTTGCACGCAGCTCTGGGTGCCAACCCACAGGCAAAATTCGCATCATGGTTTGTTCTTTTTATTATTTCCTCAAGTTATAGCGTGAGGTCTGCAATTCCACAACTTTCATTTTACCACTTTTAGGACAGAAATTCTTACCTAACTTCTGTATCTCAAAATAGCCAGGTCAAATTTTGTGTTATGTGAACATCTGTTGTGGTTTTGTGATACATTTGCTGTTTTCTGGAATCATAGTTTTCCAGGGAAGCAAAGTTATGGGGTGGTTATGGAAGGTTAGGGCCTGCATTTGAAAGCTTTAATCCAGGGGGAAGGTGTGTGTAGGTAGCTTTCTCTTCCTCATTTTAATACTCACTTCCTTTTGTCCAACGTAACCCACCGTTGCCCTGGAGATTCAGTCACTTTGGGCAGTGGCACATCAGGAAAAACGGGAAAGGCTGCTGTTTTGTCAGCCACGTGAAACTTGTGGGTGCTGACAAGTTTGTCAGAATGAGGTTCTGCAGGGTGCCGGCATGGTTTTAGCTTAAAGTTGTAGGTTCTGATATTATTCTAGTCTTCAATCCACTTGGCTAAAAACTCCGGGTGAAGCTGGTGTGCGCTGATGGGCAGAACTGGCTGCTGTTCTGTGCAGTGGGTGTATTTTACTGCACCTGTAGAGGAAACGTATTCACTAACTTGAAATAGCACCGAGAGTTCCGTGCAATGAACTGCTTGTAATTAGGTAACTTCTTGCTTTACGCTTCTCATTCACCAGAATGATCGTGCTCCTCGCTGGTGACAGAGAGCAGTTGCCAGACATTCTCTCTCAGGCCAACATGGCAAGACCCTTCCTCGAGGTCAGAGGCAGCTGGCTGTAGAGAGAGCCAAGCCTTACCATCTGCCTTCGTCCGGACCAAGAGAAGGTAATTTTTAGGAGGGGAATATAACGCACAACTAACCATCACTTTCATTACACAAGGCTGATCGCTTTTCCCCTCTTGCTTTACAGCTGCAAGACCAAAGCCATTCTCGACAGTAATAGAACAAGCTAATGCAGGAAACGTGCATCCAAGGGCACCTTTCGGCAGTCATGTATTGGCCAAAATTAGAGAGTTATGGGTAGGAAATGAGCAGAAACCCAGTTGAGAGTTTTTCTGTTATGATAATGTTTGTTATGCAAAATACATATATTTATATTATGGTAAATGTGCTTAGATAATATAAGATAGCTGAAACTATATCAAAGGACGGCGTGGTGGGTTGACCTCTCTGGTGGGGCTTATCGGTGCACTGAGGCGGCCCCCGCAGGGACGGGACAGGCGCGGTCTGTGCCCGATGCGGGACTTTCACACGTGTTTGCGAAAGAGTGTGTAAGGGACCAGACACCTGTCCCGAGCAGGACAGGTTTCACCACCGCAGCTCAGTCACCGCGGCAACCGAGCGGGACGGGCCGGTCCCCGGGGCCGCCCGGCGAGCCCGGCCCGGCGAGCCCTGCCCGGCGAGCCCTGCCCCGCGGCACCGCGCGTCTCTGGAGCGCGCGCGCCCTCCGCGCGTGCGCCGGACCCAGCGCCGGCTGACCGCGGCCCGGACCCTCTAGAACTTTCCAGCGCCCTCTGGTGGCGGTACTGGGCATGCGCGGCACCGCCGGGCGGGAGGCGGGAGAGGGAAACCAGTCACTGACTGTGCAAGAGGGCAACGCTGTGAAAAGGGGAAACCAGCGGCGACCGTGAGGAGTGTTTTGGAACGTGTCTCTGCTGCTGGGTTTGGAGTTACGTCGGACGGGCCGCGGGGAGGGACGGGCCGCGGGGAGGGACGGGCCGCGCGGAGGGACGGGCCGCGCGGAGGGACGGGCCGCGCGGAGGGACGGGCCGCGGGGAGGGACGGGCCGCGCGGAGGGACGGGCCGCGCGGAGGGACGGGCCGCGCGGAGGGACGGGCCGCGGGGAGGGACGGGCCGCGCGGAGGGACGGGCCGCGGGGAGGGACGGGCCGCGGGGAGGGACGGGCCGCGCGGAGGGACGGACCGCGGGGAGGGACGGGCCGCGCGGAGGGACGGGCCGCGCGGAGGGACGGGCCGCGGGGAGGGACGGGCCGCGGGGAGGGACGGGCCGCGCGGAGGGACGGGCCGCGGGGAGGGACGGGCCGCGCGGAGGGACGGGCCGCGCGGAGGGACGGGCCGCGGGGAGGGACGGGCCGCGGGGAGGGACGGGCCGCGCGGAGGGACGGGCCGCGGGGAGGGACGGGCCGCGCGGAGGGACGGGCCGCGCGGAGGGACGGGCCGCGCGGAGGGACGGGCCGCGGGGAGGGACGGGCCGCGGGGAGGGACGGGCCGCGCGGAGGGACGGGCCGCGCGGAGGGACGGGCCGCGCGGAGGGACGGGCCGCGCGGAGGGACGGGCCGCCCCAGGTCCGTGGTGGTAGCTATTGCAGCGCTCTCGTGCTCGCTTGCTCTCTTTTTTTCTCTCTTTCTCTGCCTTTCTCTCGTGTATTTCTCGTTGGCCAAATGAAGTGACTTGGCACTTTGATTCCGTTTTGAGTCTTAATTCTGTTCCCGAGAATGTAAAAGGAGACTGGTCACGATAACACATTGGAGTCAGTCAGAAGTTAAGCCCAGCCGCCCCTAACCTCCCAGAACTACCTGAGGTCGGTTGGAAAGCAAGGGGGTTCAACCTCTGCCAAATTGTTCAGCCCGACAGTGGATCGTGACAGACTGGTGGGAGCAGCAACAAAGAGGCGGTTTTAGCAGTTTCTCTCCAGCAGGTATGCCCTGCTGCAAGGTCTGGCTTCTCTGCCCAGTGACTGGACTAGAAGCAAATTAAGAGGAAGCCTTCAGCTGCTTCTGTTTTTAAGAAATACCAAGTCAACAATTGCTAAGCTCTTCCTGTTTCTGTCTCAGGGTCTTTCAGAGAGCTTGACATCTCCGCGTGATTCCCGCGGGGCTTTGGCTACCACGCGTGCTGTGCCTCACAGCCTCGCAGTTAAATTCCCCTTCCTGCGCTGCAGCTGCTTCGTGCAGTGGCCATAAGCTGCTCTGTTCCTCCTGCGTTTTGCTGGCGAGACGGCTGTACGAGGGCGATGCTGGCGGCACACACCAGCTACTGGGATGCTCCAGTTCTCCTCTACACCCTTCCCTGTTCCCTCTTGCTCCTTCTAGCAAGAGGTTATAAAAGTAGCAAGTCACTTGAGCAACTCTTCTCTAGCATGCAAGTCCTGTCAAACCAGTAATATGATACACCTTAAAGTCTCTGTTCCTTTATGGATTATAGAGCTGAGGCAGAACACCAGCAACACCACCATCACCACCCCCCTGCCACGACAAAAAAGATTCAATTTCTTTACAGCCAGCTGCCAGATCAGCCAGTAACAGGAGTGTGTGCCACTGGGTCGCTGAGGCCAGCAGTGACTAGGGTCAATTTCTGAGCAATGCTGTCCTGTATAGAACCGAACCCTTTCCTGTTTTTCAAAAGCTTTCAATATTAGGCATGAAAAAATTGGTCAGTAAGATACCTAAAAAAGAGGTTCTCTCTAAAAGTGGTCAAGGAACTGAGCTTCTAAAATGTTAGTATTCGTGCCCTTCCTGCTGTTGGTTTTTCACCAGAATCAAGAGAAGGTAATTTGCCTGGTATTTGCTGGAGACAGAAAGTAGTACATGTAAAGTAAGAAGTCCCACCAACCATTCCTGAATTCCCACCAGATTAGATATTTTTTGCACCTTGTTTATGCTGTTAATTCTAATGCCAGTTAACTGAACTGCAGAATTCCTATTGATGCTGTTTTAAGTAATATTTTCCCCTCTGGGTATGCACATCTCGGTGTTGTGAGCCTTGGCCATTGCTTTTTTTGGTCTTATTCCACGGGATGACTCGCATATTTATTTAACACCTTTTGGGATTTTTTTGCTCACACTGTGAGCATGTTTGCATTTAGCTAGACATACAGATGGTGAAGTGCAAGTTAAACTGAGCTTTTTTTAAAAAAAAAAATAAAAAAAAATTTAAAATTGGGCCTAAATAATTGTGATGCAGAGATTCCCTGTCAGTACCATATGGTTAATGAATCTATATAGCTGTCAATTTTCAGTATGGCTATTGAAATCACAGCTCACTAGCTGACCTGCTTACAAGAACTTGCTCTTTAAAAAACAAAACTTCAAAAATGGATTTGGATGATGAACAAAAAGGATTTCAAAAACATTATTTTAGCAAATGGATTAATGACCCGAGGTACCACAGAGACCTTTTACGCTTCTACAAAAGCAGTTCTTATATAAAAATTACAAGCAAAACAAGCTGAAATTAAAAATGAAAAAAAAAAAAAGTGAAAGAAGAGAAAGAAAAGGGATTGGGGGGGCAGTGAAGACAAAGTATTATCTAATCCTCTTGATTTTCTAGGATAGCTGCTGGAACAGGCAGTATGATTTTTACCCTCTTCACTAAGCAGCAATTGCAGAGTTAATTAGTCTCCACCATTAGCAAGTGGGTGACATTTAGTTTGATAATAATATGGCTGTCTCAAAAATGGAGGCAGCACAGATCATGATTGTGTACCTTTTGAGGCAGGAACAGTAAAGACTCTGGAAATGGGTTTAAGCAGAAAGCTAACTAAAAACGTTTTGCTGTGTCCCGAGTATGTCGTTTGTTCTAATTATAGAATGGCAAATATCAAGGAGAAATGATGCTGCGCCGGGGTGGTGGTGGTGACTCAGTGTTCACTAGTCACTGCAGAGCAGGCTGTCAGAAAGCATTTCTTTTGAATCATACTCAGGTGCTACTTTTCTGTCTCACTGTGCCTTGTAAATGAAGAAGGAAACATGAGCTATATTCGTAAGTGCCATGTTATTTAATTCCAGCAATGTCTGGAGTATTTGCTCAGCGACTGAGCCCTTTGAAGTGTTAGACCCTTGCTTAGTAGTAATAGTAGTAACGCATGACAAAGTTGGTGGTGTTTTAGATATAACTGTGGGAACAAGTGGCACACTTGAGCAATAATAACAATAACAGCAAAGGTAGTAGTTTATTATAACAGAAAAGAAATGAAATCTACGGATGCTTTACATAGCTTTCAAACAACTAGAGAAGCATATATACAACACAAAAAAGAGTTTTAGTAGAAGACTTGCCATGAAAATAATTTCAATCTGGTGCCATTGTGAGTGCTTGGCTAAATGAACAGGGCAACATGTAACTAGCCACCCAGTGAGCAAACATTAAATGTTTTTTGTTGTGAGGAATGCCATTTGTTTCGGTACCAATGTTAGTTTTTTTCTAAAGCAACTTGATTGATATCACCTTTTTACATCAGAAAAAGAGAGTTGTAGTTCTGTGATAGACATTTGTTGAGACGAAATCTAACCTCTTCACATGTAACTCAGGCTTTAGCTATGAAAGTTTTTCCTGGTGGCTGTCACTGCAACATCTGCTCACACCTGGGGGGTGTTGAGCAAGGCAAGACTCATCACCCATGTGGAGCAGAGAGAATTCAGAGCTCCTCCAAAGGAGGATCCGGGCGGCCTCGGATCAATTTTGCAGTGTCCTGCCTAGAGTAACAGGGAACTTTTTTGCTTTAGTTTCAGAAACTGCCTATCATTTTACCACAGAATTGTCGGAGATAATGTGCGGAATTTCCACTTTGCTTTTGAAAACTGGCTAGTTTTTGACATTGGTGTTTGAAACAAAATGGCTCTGCTAACTACTTGTATGTTATGTTGGAGAGACAGTCAATGCCTGAGTTGTAATCGATACATATTTCTTTAAAATTTTCCCCCGAGAACCCTATCAGTTTTTCTCAAGAGCCTTTTCTTTTTCCCCTCACAAACTCTCCACTTCACTTTAATATTTTTGTCCAAAGTTTAGACTGTTGTCCACAATAGCCAACATGCTGGAAGACAAATTTTTAGGCAGTTTATTTCATTTTGTAAATTCAGCGTATAGATGGAAACTGCAGAACAGATGGAAGAAATGCTCTTACAGATTTGTGAACAGTGCAATCAAAGACATAGCTAGTTAGTGCCTGGCAAGGTTTTGCTATGACTTTTGTCATTTGAGAGATCTCTTGCTAAGGATGGGTGAACTGGTTTTAAAAGTGAGAGAAGAACTAGCTCATGTAAGATTCTTCATAAGAGCTCTTAAATTCTTTTCTTATTTGTTGCCTATTGTCCGTTATGCCCTGCTGAAGTTCGGTGCAGTGGTTTGGTAACAGATAGCAACGTGCCACAATACAGACCAGCTCTGTGAATGGAGTAATTTAGCACAGCCTGTTTACTACAGCGGAGGATGCAGCTCTGAGGACCTTTGGTCTGTTTTCTGTTTGCTTTAGTATTCCCCTGGTGGTGAACTGGGCTCCAGACCGAATATTTCAGAGGCTAATCTTCTGAGCCTACCCTTCTGCACTATGGATGGTTGGGGTTTGGTGGGTTTTATTTAATTTTGTTTTCCAGTAATTTAAGATAAGTAAATTTAAATCTGGGTAATGCATGTGTGTGTGTATATATATCTATAGCTATTTATATTCAAAAAATAATAATTTGGGAGCTGTATTTTAGCCTAAGACAAGACTAGCATGCAAAGCAGAACCTGAAAGGTAGTATAGATTAACCTTAAATTTGTTTTAATCTCATTAAGACTGAATGTACATTTTTTAAAGTTCTCTTGAACTTTGGAAATTGACTCTGCCCAATTCTCAGCCAGTAACTTCCACACACAATGTACTCAGTTTAAAATTAAGGCATATTTTTAGTTTGTAGCTTCCAGGTTCTTTACAGTCACTTCAGCACAAAAAAGTCAATCCGTCTTATTTTGTTTTCATTAATTATTATCGATAATCATCATGTCCGTGGTTAACTGTGGAGCTACATTGTCTTCTGGTCTCAGTCCCTTCTTATCAGTCTGTTCTCTTTAATGAAAAAGCATTGATGTAATTAACAGGGATTTAGGAAAAATAATTCTACAGCTCACACATGCAGACGCACACACACACCAAGAAGCTAGCTCTGAGCAATATTGGTTCTACAGACATAAAGGCAATAATAAGAGGCAGCAATCAGCCATTTCAGGCTGAGCAAGCAATTGTGAGAGATTGGAGTTGGGACTCTAAAATATGTGTGTTCTTAGCAGAATGCAAGGGCTTCCTGAAGATGGATAATGATAACTGCAGATGTGGAGCTGCAGAGGAATAAGTTTTCTACAAGGATGTTCCAGAAGAGCAAAACTAAAATTCCTGGAGGTGAAATACTTCTCCTCAGACAGTTTGCCTGACATGTTCATAAAGCATTGTTTACTCATTGAAGTTCCTTTAGCTTAGCATTGGAGGCTGGTTTAGTTCCCCAACACTTCTCTTGAGATTAAATAAATACATTTTGCAGAGTGGTTTTTAAATACCTGAGTAGCAGGATCTCAAGAAGTTGCTTCACTTATTTACTTAACTGAAGTTGCTTCAGTTACTTAGTTTTGCTTTTGCATTACTTAAGTTCATGTTTTACTTCTCCCCAAATCCTTCTTTGCCTGCTTCTGTTTCTGTTAAGAATGTATGCAAATGGAGCACATCTAGGATGTTTCATGGTGAGAACCTCATAGGGACTAGTCTCTTATTTACCTGGCACAAAGCATGATTTAATCATAATCTATGAAAACAATAGTTTAAAGAAAAGCCTTAGTGCTAATGTGGAATTCAGCAAAAAATCAATTCTCTTGGTATGAGAACTGAAGAGTGTGGTTTAAAGTATTCATCTAGTGCTTAAAGAATTTCAGCTCTCTTGGCCTGTGTCATTGCTCTAAATACATGGATATTTCTTTGGTATGATGGTGAACTTTGTTCCTTATGGATTACAATGAACTCTGTATGAAAATTAAGGGAAGGAGCCTTTTTACTGGTGTAACCATTCAACTTTTTACAAAAGGCTTTACCATTATTTTCAGCAAACACTTAAAAATTTTGGTAGAAGCCTATGCATTCAGGCAGTCAATGTTCATGGCCTGTTTTCTCCAAAAGTGATTGAATTGTGGTTGTTCGTGGGTTTTTTTTACAGTTGATGCCCGTTTTTTTGGTTTCAGGAACAGTTATGCATTACTTCAATCTAAACCACAGACTCTGATACATGGTATGTAGGTATAACCTGTAATGTGAATTCACTGTGGTTATAGGAATGTCTCATAATGGGGAACTTGCCCTTTGAGAGGACAATTTTAATCTTCCTTCTAACCAAATTCCTATTCTAGGTCTCCAGAATGGTTGCACACTGATGGTCTTAAAATGATTCTTCTCCCCCATATTGGGGAAGTGGCTTTCCCTGTAAAATCTACCTCCTCTTCAACATACTTGCAAACTTGTTTTGTCTCTTAAAAAAAAAAACCAACACCAAAACAAACCCCAAGCACCCACCACAACCAACAAACCACAGCCCCCACCGCCAACAAAAAAGCAACAAACTGTGCAAAACCACCTCCCCACAAAAAAACAGCCAGGAAAAAAAAAAAACAACCACCCACCATCAGCTTCTCCTTTGGCAAGATACTCTTGATAGAAGGTTAGTGCTTGCTGATAAAAGGCAAGCAGAAGCTGCTTATGATCCATCTTCAGCGCCTGGGCTTCAGAAATTGCTTTGACTCTCAGCTTCTTCCTTTGGGCTCTGCAAATAATGAAGCAGTTATTGCTGTGCTAGGGCTGTCTATATTCCACACTGGATATGTGGAAGGCCATGGATGCATAGCCTTTGCCCATGGAAGCAAAAATGCCAGCATTGCTACTGTCAGTAGTCTTTTATGCTGAAATAAATCTTTGGTTCTACCACTCTGACACTTGAGCTTTGGCTTTCTAGTTTTATCTGACTTTATCTGACTTTCTAGTTTTATCTGACTGACTCTGAGACTTCATCTCATAAGGGGTGAACTGTGTGGGACCACACTCTTTTCTGCTGCTGAAAAAGTTCATAGTAATATGTCACAGTGGAGGTTTTTAACAGAAGTATCATTCAATGTGATGAATAATAGAAGCATCACCGCTGGGAAGACAACAGCACTAGAAAGGGTGCTCATGTTTAAAATGGAAAAAAAAATCATAGTGAATGCAAATAGGCATTTATTGGAAATGGGGAGTCTTAGCTGTCTTGTTAGGCATTTCTAAAAATGAGAATGAAATAACTTTGTCATTGTTGGTCTTAAGATGTGAAGGTTGAAAATAATTGAGATAGAAAAATAACCTAATACAATAATCCTGGTATTTTCAGCGCTTGACATAGTTACAAAGAATTAGACCAAGTAAGGAATTAAAGCTCATAACTAACAAGCAAGAACACCCAAAAGGCAGGAGCAGAGTTGAGAGATGCGGGAAGCTTGGAGAGAGATGTACTAGGACAGCACAGGTCCGGATGGCAGTTTTTTACTCTCTGGGATGGAAGTACAGCTAAAATGGTTGGCTAGGGACAGGAGACAGAACTATTCAAGGACAGAAAGGTAGGTCAGACAGAATTATTCAAGAATGTGAGAATTCTAACAGCCAGGGGAAGCAGCACTGTTTCTCGAGTAATTACTCTTTGGTCACTGAGCAGCATTGCCAGGCATCCTGCAGCAGGGGTATGTAGATTACTTTATTTTGTCTTTGGAATTAGGTGAAGTCATCAACGGCACAGAAAACCTTCTCGTGTTGGAAACAGTGGCGCTCTTTCCTCAAAAACTCCCTTCACCAGTGCCCCCCACATCCCATCTATTGCACGGGTTTTTTATTATTATTTTGGTCAGCTTTTCATAATTTGTGCTACAGTGGAAAATCAACAGCTCAGATTGCTGTCTGTAAGAGAAAGGGGGGTCAGCTCATGGTCAAAAGTTGCTTATTTACTCAGCATTTCAATTTAGAATTGTTATTGCTGCCAAGAGAGTGAGTTTTCTAAGAATATTCACATTTTCTTTTATGATTCAATTCTTCTAACACCTCTGTGGCTTAACCCCAGCTGGCAGCTAAGCTCCACCTAGCCACTTGCTCACTTCCCCCTGGTGGGATGGGGAAGAGAATCAGAAGAGGAAAAGTGAGAAACCTCATGGGTTGAGGCAAAGACAGTGTAACAGGGAACGCAAAAGCCGCGCACACAAGCAGAGCAAACCAAGGAATCCATCCCCTCCCCCCGATGGGCAGGTGTGGCTCAGCCATCCCCAGGGCAGCAGGGCTCCATCACGCCTAACGGTGCCTGGGGAAGGCAAACGCCATCCCTGCCAATGTCCCCCCTTCCTCCTTCTCCCCCATCTCCATGTGCTGAGCGTGATGCCGTGTGGTATGTATGGGACAGCCCTGGGGGCAGTGGGGGTCACTGTCCTGCCCGTGTACCCCCAACCCCTTGTGCCCCCCAGCCCCTCGCTGGTGGGGTGGGGTGAGGGGCAGGAAAGGCCTTGGCTCTGTGCAAGCCCTGCTCAGCAGGAGTGAAACCACCCCTGGGTCATCAGTGCTGTTCCCAGCACAGATCCAGAACACGGCCCCATCCTAGCTGGTGTGGAGGAAATTCTCTCTATCCCAGCCAAAATCAGCACACCTTGACCATGTGAGGCTTTTCACAGGTACAAACCAATGGACAAGATCCCCATTTGTCTACTGGCTGAAACATATACCTGGCATTTTAAGCATTATTTGCAAAAAAATGTAACTGGCAAAATACAGATTTCTTGCAAAATGTCCTTTTTAAGCTGAGGACTAGTTTGGGAATGGAAGAGTGGTTTTCACTGTCAATTTCTATTGGTTTTTAAACACACTAGGGGTGGTTATTCTCCTCTCGGTGGATATTGAGTGAGAAGCAGTGGCAAGTAACAAGGTAAAATGTTTGTGTGACACCAAGCCACAAGTGCGTGTGCATATATATCTCAAGCTGCCTTCTGCTCTGCGAGTTTAACTCTTCTTGCCTTTCCTGCAGAGAAAACCTGTGCCATTTAGAGGGTCTGTCCAATGCTATTGCAGGAGAATTTTAATGGATAGATCTCTTTTTCCTGCTTCCCCCTTTCCCTGTGCAACCCCCACCCCCAGGAGTAACTACTGTAGCTTTTCAAATCTGTGGCCACAAAAGTACCATATTGTATACTGTTAAAGCATACTACATTTATAAAAGTATAATGTTAAATTTATCTTGCAATATCCATGGAATTTTCTCTTTGTTATTCATACTGGAAAATTCTATGGTATATCTTCAAAGACTCCTGTTAAGAGAGATGACATTGATATAATTTCTGGTTAGGTGACAACCAGCGGTCAGTGAACACAGTGACATTACTAACCTAATGTCACTCTGCAGAGATAATCCTCATGGAGTGTGTCATTAGAGACAAGTTTTGCCTGTAGAAGTGTTTTTACAGAGAATGCTTTTGTATGCTGTGAATAAGTGACATAAACACATCACTGGTGGGTGACTTAACAGTTGACATGGTAATAAATAATGTGGAAATCACTGTCAGGGAATTCTGCATCATTTGTTGCAGTCATGTACGTGACACTGTGTTAGTTTGTTACCCTCTGGCAGGAGTATTTAGAGACCACTCAGTGTCTAGCTTTGTGACTACCCTCAGTCATCTTATTAATTGTGCATTCCTTGTTTTGTGCTGCATCTTAAGCTGGACAGATACAATTATACGGTGAGATTTTTAAGCCCCCTTGTGCTGTATTATCAGTATTTTTTCATTGTTGAGGATTCTTAATTTTAGGTCAAAAACCTTGTTACTCTGACTTGGTCAGTGGTTAGCTAGTCAATTTTTGACAGCAAAAATTATTACCTAGACCAAAGGTCAATACTACAGAAGTAGTGTAGCTCACATTGCCCTGTCCTAATCAATTGAACTATACTAGACAATTCAAGATTGTAATAATACTCAGTCATGTTTAAGATGTAAAGAAAGTGGAATTTGGGAATTAAGCTACATAACTGTGATGGGATAGATAATTCTGCGTTTTATTCAGGGGTGTGAAGAAAGTGCAAGTAGACTGCCACTGCATCCTGCTGTAGACTGTAATTGCACACAGGCATTGGCCAAAGACTGACAGCCCTGCCGGTATGTCAGTGTGTTGCCACTGACTGCAGTGAAATTCCTACTAATTTGCACCGGCACGAGTAAAGGGGAATTTGACCCAAGTTTCTTGGTTAGTTAACTAGTCTGCTACTTAAAGGCTGTCGCCTGCCCCGTTGAATTTGCTGCTGCTGCACAACAGTAAGAACTGCTGTTATATTTTGTTCCTGCAGTCTTTAATGACTAGTTGCTTGTTACTGCTCTTGGGTGTTAATCTACGGTGGGCCTCAGTTAACTTCACAGCTGCCAAGGTGAAAATATTGCTTGCAAAAGCAATTCTGATGGTTATGAAAGAGCAGTCACTTCTTTTAAATATATTTAAAACTCTTAATTTCAGTGGAAGTACAGCAGTTTACTTCAGCTGAGAATTTGGCTAATTGTTGTATTTGTGTTCTATTTGTACAATCAGAAATGATGCTGCAGTACCGTGTCCCGGGGAGAAAGTAAGCCATCCACGGGAAACTTGCATGCAATATTCCTTGAAATTATGTAAGAACATTGTTTCTACTGTTCTGTTCTTTAAGAACCACATGTTTCAAAGACCTCTCTAAACTTTCTAATCTCCTTATGTGGAGAAGCTTTGTAGCACTTTAC
Organism: Phalacrocorax carbo; assembly: GCF_963921805.1. Classification (NCBI taxonomy): domain Eukaryota; kingdom Metazoa; phylum Chordata; class Aves; order Suliformes; family Phalacrocoracidae; genus Phalacrocorax; species Phalacrocorax carbo. The sequence goes on along the minus strand of NC_087525.1, from coordinate 1,078,716 downwards.
ATTACCTGACTTTTGTGTAGAAAATTCATTTAAAGCATACAAAAATAGAGGGGTTCCCCTTTTTTACCAGTGACTTTCTTCAGGATCCTGTGTTTCACTAGTTTTAATACTGTCTATGCATCACTGTTTATCTCTTAAAGCTGGCTCTGATAGGTAGCTTGCTGCAGACAGATGTAGATTACTTAAACTTTTCCCTACTAGTATTTTCTTACAGCTTTTTATGTTCACTGCGAAGTCTGACTTGGACTCAAATCTAGAAATTACAAGAGTCAAGGAAGTCATCAGCTGACTGTCAGTTTTATGTATGTGTTTGCTGAAGCTCGCTCTCAAAATGAAAAACAATTTCTTTTCCAGGTATCCTGCTTAATAGTCATTTGCAAAGCAGTAAAAATAGATGCCCTGTTTAGAAATTAAATAGCTCCAGAGTCTGGCCTGGCTTTACAGACCAGCATGGACGAGAATCTTCAGGTAAACCGAATAACTTAAGTAAACGTCACTTCTCTGAATGGGTTAACTTCAAAAAATTAATTATAACCACAATGTGATTTAAAATTTTTTCTTGTTGTTAAAATAGTTGATATTCATACCTTAAACAATGATACTTGCTCCAATCTCTTGCCCAGTTTGCTGTTACTCAGGGACCCACTTAACTGTGTTGCTTTGTCAAGTGTTTTCTCCCAGTTTGTTCTGTAAATGAAACCTATAGTGTACAGCCTTGCTTACGTCTGTAGTATCTTTGCCAATATGTGAGGCTTTATATATACTATACTTTTCTTTCCTCTGACAGATTAAATCTGTGACAATTAAAACTGATGCCAACTTTGGTCTGTGGGTTAGCTGAGGTGTTTGAAGTGTGCAAAGGGAGGTGATACACCAAATGGCCAAGCTGCCAGGTAGCCTGTTCATTGCATGCTGCGGGCCTGGGTTCCAGCATCCATCAGAGGAATCGGAGGTCTCTGAATCCCACTCTTCCCCACCCCACCTACTTTTTGTGGAAGTGATGGGGAATATTTGCTGGCATGAGTTTCATGTGGGAGGCATATATCTTAAAATATCACTTTAAATTGTATAAGAAATTAAAGGGGAACAATTACTCGTGAAGTCAACATCAGTTTTAGATTTAAGTCTGCCATAATTTTGAGGAACTCAGTTTTTTGTTTGTTTCCTTCAATATGGACTGGAGGTGGAGTGATAAATGTGAACTCGTCTATTATTGGGGAGGGTAATGTCATATTGCCTTGAAACTACGTAAAATTCTTTAGTTTGAATTATAAGCAGATATTATTTCTGTAGCTGTGATTTGCTCTCCTTCCCACTATGGATGCAGTGTGTGAAGACCCTGAATCTACCTGGAAAATCACATTATAGATCAGAGTTAAGCGCTTTGTTACCTTTCACAGAGACTTCTGCATTACATTCAGTCATTGTTCTTCATTGTGTTGCTGTGGGTTGCGGTTTTTTTAGTACTGCGAAAGATTCCAGCATGCTTTTTGGCCACTGTTGAAACTGGTTAAGCTAATTAGCGGTGAGTGGTTTTGGTTACTTGGATTATTTATATCTTTCACTTATTGTATGGATAGAAACATAAAAGCTTTTAAGCCTAACACCTCTGTAATAAAAGGATCTTGATTTAAGTAATATTTTTAAGACGGGGCCTCCATAGTTACAAAGGAACTCAGGGGTAAGAATTGCAGATGATTCTTTTCTGTTCTGATAGGAGCTCTTCTAATTTTTTTGACAGAGTTGCGGTGTAATCATGCAGGCAGGTGCAGAGTTATGCTGGCATGTACATAAGGAACCCATTTACTGGGTCACGGTCACTTTAACAGCAGGGAGCTTGACTCCCTGAGGTGCCTCTAAAGCATTTCAGGATCACTGAGTCAGGACTAAATAACACCCAGCTGGGTAAGAACCTGTCAGATAATCCAGCTAATAGCTGGCTTAGTTATCAGTGCCCTTCTCTATCTGCCTCCTCTTCCCCTGCCTTTCTGAATGTATGATGCATTTCCCACAACATCATGTTTAAAAGCCTCAATAATCCTGTAATGGCAGCTGATGGAGACCTTTTATATGTTGATTCCTTTTTGCCTTGGTTTCAGAAAGATGGTGAAAGTTTGCATGATGAAATCTTGGTTAGAATGGCTTTTTTGTGTGTGTGCAGGTGTATTTCAGGTAGGATTTCTACTCTTTGGAGGGGCATAATTCTAACAGTCAGCATTAATGTAATTGCTTCTGGAAGAAATGTCATCTTTTTCCTCTGTGAGAATGCAACTATGGCATTAGTGTAATTGCTTCTGGAAGAAATGTCTTCTTTTTCCTCTGTGAGAATGCAACTATGCAACCAAATTTTTCTGTGAGCGTGCCCATTTCATAAATATGTCTGTTCTTCATGCCTTTAAGGTCAGTGACACAAAGTCGTGAAGTTGCAGAGCATGAGCATGTCCACAGCAGACTTGTGAATATTCATATAGAACTTTATAATAAGTTTCTTGCTCAACCAAAAACCTTGCCTATTGCTAAAGGCCTGCTTACATGAGGAAATATTGCTGCTGTTTTTAAAGGGAGTTGGACCAAATCTCAAGACTGTTAAATAGCTGCTATTGTTTCTTATTAGTTAACACTGGTATAGTGTTTTAAAATACCCATGTGGCTCCATAACTACAAACATTTTATTACAGGATTCTGTACTCCAAATCAGATTTCTTCATCCTGGAAGGTAATTGTGCCTAAAAAGAAAAAAAATCAAGTTCAGGGGTAGAATATAAACTTTTATGTTTAACCGTAAAGGTCCAGAACGGCCACACTTCTACATGTAATTAACTTTACTTACAAGTATGCCACAAATTCAGAGAGAGGTTTTTTCTTCCATGTCTTCGTTTAGCCCATTCTGTTGCTTCCTTGTCTCAGAATGTTTAACTTCACAGGCTATGCTTCGTGGAAGATAACATTGATACTGAATTCCATATAACAATCTAGAATATAGAACAAACCTAATTAAATGTTCAAATAACTGATGCTATAAGGTAACTTGGCATGTTTCTATTGATCTAAAGGTGATGACACTCTACTTCATAAAAAATGCTAATTCAGAAATCTTTAAAAGACTTTGGTCCCCTCAAAGGAGATTAAAGACTGTCTAAATATGCTGTGGTATAGCATAGGTAGGAGAATCTTTCAGCTAACATTGAGTCGCAAACTAGTTCCAGATATGCATGTTCAAGGTAATACTGACTTGCTTTTGCCACGTTGTTTCAACATGTTTTCAGAAACTGTGAATACTGTTGGCGTCGGACTTACCAGCCTGCAGTTGTCAGACCTGTCAGTCCCATATATCTGCACTGTACTCACTAACCTTTAGATAGCTGGCCAGTCCTGAATGTAAATTAAGACTGCCTTTAACTTCCAAGCCTGCCTTTGCAGTTAGAGTGACTTGCATCCTTGCCCTTGCCCAGGATACAGGTCAAACAGCTTGTGATCAGCTTTTTGTGAAGTTGCCTCAAACATGTTTCCTATTTTCTAGGTATACAGGCAGCCCTGATTCTGGTACTTGCCAAGTTTTGAGTCAGTTTGCAATCTTCCTGCTGTCCGAGCATAGTTCTGTGTAATACATTTATCTTTTCATTTAGTGTATTTTTACATCCTGCTGTATCTGGGTGCAACAGGGTACTGTCAGCTTTGTCAGTTTGACCTTCAGTGCTGCTATAAAGTACTTAATTCTTGGCTAATCAGACTGCTTAATTAGCTGAGTATTCTTAACTTGGTAAATTTAAATAGAGGGGTTGTAGCATCCAGTGTAACTGTACTTAAGAAAACTGCCTTAACTATTTTCAGTCTTTCTTATCAGAATTTTAGCCAGACTGAAAATCTGTCAAGGTTCAGTCTGAATCAAATCAACATAGTTAATGCTTAGGCTAGGCTTTTTCTCTGCTCTGTGCTAAAATACTGTGTGCAGTTCTTGAATTTGGTGTCTTATTTGCAGTGCAGAAAGTGGGCGGCTTTGAGCAGACCATAGGCAAATGCGCACAGCATCTGAAGGGGAGGAATACCTTGCTGTTGTTCTGTAGAAACACTCTCTGGGAAATGAGAAAGTGGCATTAATGGGTTCCAAGAGACATGATGAAACCATATTGTTCTGCTGGCAGAAAGGAGATGGCAGTAGGAAAGATCAGACGGTGGGTGTAAGCTAAACGTATCGCATGACGTTTGACAGAGTGGAAGATGTATGTTGTAGACACATGGAAGCAAAGAGAGGAAAAAGCAGTCAGGAATCCATTGTGTGTAGGTAATATGCTAGCAGGCTATGATGATCCCATTGAAATGTCTTGTACACCTTCTGGATAAGTTTTCCTTTGTAGGTTCTACTAGTTTCCCATCAGAAGCAGGGCTTTTCTTTCCTTGGCACCTTTGCCCTTCAGTCCCAAGTGTGTTGCTACCTGGCCTCTTCATACCCGAGTTCAAGGCTAATCTTGTTCCCGTCTAATGCTTGTTGACTATGTCTCAGCTCCCCAGAGGTACTTCAGTGTCTGTCCTGCAGCTGGATCCTGTTCCATATCTTTTCCTTCAAATACATGTCAATAAGAGGTTTTGTACAGTTAGGTTTCAGTAAGCAAAACATATCTTTAAATCCTCCACAGAGGCTTATTCTGTAACAGCAATAATGCAGGAGAGAATAAATACGTCTCTGTGGCAAACTCTGAAGTCTGCTAGGCAACCCCCTGGAAAAGAGTCTTATTAGTGCTTTTGGAATGAAATGTTGCCTTTACTGTGACAGAGCTGTGAACTTGGAATTGTAAGTGGAAACCAACTGTGTTTGTAGGACCTGGGAATTTCAGTTCTTAACTCGTGGTGACAAAGGAAGCAGGACTGGGTTTTCTGGGAGCCAGTGTGTCGTGACCAGCTACATGCCATTACTAATAAAAGGGCCTAAAGGGGTAGGAAATAAAGCTGATAGGGCAAGTGACTTTCATTTCCAGGATCATGGGGAGTCTAACTGGGTAGTTCTGGGAAATCAGGCTGGTAGTAATGCCTATGATCATCTGTAGCTAATCTGCAGCCACTGTGATGCTTTGGAGTTAGAACATTTTGCTCTGTTGGTATGAAAGTAAAAAGATCCCTCTTTTCAGGGTGGAGTCTGGGATCAGCTGTTACAGGACACTGCACCTCGCCCCGCCTCTTCTCCAAGTCATATTATAATGATAGCAGTATATTCAGGGCTATGAGTTTCAGTGTTGCGGAATTTAAGTGATGTGTCTCTGACAATCCCACAGACAAGGTGAACTTTTCACAAACAGTTAATCCTAACACAAGTTACCAGGCATCTGCTGTGGCTGGCTGGGCACGCATGTGAACATTGACTGAAATGTTGCGACTTCTTACTCATGCAAACACACCTGTATTATTGTCATTATGCCAATTAAAGAGTTCAAGTTGCAGAAGTCATTTATGTTCAGCATGTGCACACCTTGAAATCCCCCAAGTGCTACAAACTGAAGGTATCTTCACTTCTGGAAAGCTGCTAGTTAAAGACATTATGCAAAAAACGAGACATGAAGTTAGTCTTGATCAAGGCTCTGGGCTCATGTATTTGCCATGCTTGGTGAGACACAATTTTTTACCATTTTCTGATATATTCTCTGTGACACATAATCATTGATTTGTCGTCTACTATTTTCAGGATTTAAAGATACATAGTGAATCTGAAGAAATAGCAAGAGTTGAAAGATGCCACTTCTATCAAACTTGGTATTTCACTGGTTAGTAATGCTCTTCCTCAATTTACCTTCCAAGTAAGAGGCTGGTGCATTGGCTATAGGCCCCAAGCTCATGCTGGGATGTGACCGTGCTTTTGGAAGAGTCAAGTTTAAGGTGTGACACTAAGTTACTGTGCTCCAGAAACAGATAAGAGAAAGAGAGTGGAGAGGTGCACAGCTCTTACCTAATACACCCGCAGAAAAGCTAGAGCTGGGCTCTGAAGGGGTTTGTACGCTAGGGAGGTGTTGGCTTCCCAAATGCTGTGCTGGAAGGTGTCTTGTAGTGAAGTGGTAATTGCATTGTGCTGTGTCTAGGTGGTGGCTGGGAGAAATAGAGGCATCCCCTCCTGATACAGTTGCTTTGCCACAGGAGTTTAAAATAGTGGAGGTGTCCTATCTGTTGCAGGGTGATGTTGCATCATAATGCCCTCTTTGAGTTTTGCTATGCAGTAGCATTGCTTTTCATTGGCTTGATCTTCTAGAGAAAGTGGATTTTCTTGTTTTGCCTCAAAGGGTTATATTGTTTTACAATTAACTGAAAAATTAAGATGAAGAATTTAAATCTGTGATTCCCTTATCATTAAGAATGTGAGTTTGTATTGGTTTAAGTATGACTTTTCAAGGAGATAATGGATTGGTAGTGCCTGTTCTGCAGTGGGGTAGAAACCCATGTAGATGACTCTTGTTTCACCCTCTTACGACTAACTGCAGGGTGACTTAGAAAGCTTTAACCTCTCCTCACACTTCTTGTAGCCTTCCATCAAAGTCTATTCCCAGCCATGCCAAGTAATACTTCGTTTTATCCAGATATGAGTCAGGCTTATTCATTGCACTTATTCTTTAGTCTTTCTTGACCTGTTTCAATTTTAGTCAGCAGCAGAGTTATTGCCTACATGCTGATAGCTCTGTTGTCATTTTGCTATTGACTTTTTATTTTTACTAAAAAACCCCAAACCCAATCTTTTGTATTAAATTTCATTTTGAAGCCTTGAAGTATTTCCCCAGGTGTTTTGAGGATTTCTTGTAAAATGTTTATCTTGCAGGCTTCTTACAACACCAAAACGAAGGGCTGGGTTTTGGGGTCTGCTGCTGCACAGATACACAAGTGGGTTTGCGCTAGTTCTCCACAGCACTGTTACGACTGTTGCATGAACATAGAGACCAGGATGCTGTAGCTTTCAATATTATGCAGGGTCTTTCAGATTCACAAAAGATATCTAAGTGCCCAGATACCGCTAGCGGTCTCAATGTGCCTAACGTGCCTTTGGAGAAGCTAGTTAAATTCTTGGCAGGTGTCTTAATGAAGCAAGTTTCCATAATTAAACACAAGCCTTCCTAGATGCTCCCTTTACTCTGCTGTGTCCATTCAGGAGCTGAAATTACATGTATCTGGGCTAGATTTCCTGCAGATCTTCGCAATTTCTGGGCTTTCTCATTTCAAAGTATTGATTAATCAGACTTGTGATACCAGAGCACTTTGTATGCAGTAGAGACTGTGTTAATAATTGTTTTTCTAATTTTTTTGTTTTTGCAGTTGAAGGCTGCTTGGCGTTGCTGCTGATGGCTGCCCAAGGATTAGAAGTTCAGAGAAACTGATTCCTAGCTCTGTACATGAGACTGAAGACACGTTGCCACAGCAGTGTGTGGTATGGGCTGCTAAATATTTGGAGTTTTTTAGATGTTTTCCCTGTTGCCAATAAAAAGCCAGACACAGTGATCCTGTAGTGTGAGGCCCTGGGAGCTGTCTGGGCTTGTGTTTGTCGGAGCTGGTCGGGGCTCGTTTTCCTGTGGCCTCCCTGGGGCTGGCGTCACAGCCCTGGGGGTCGGTATGTGACAGACCACAGCCTGGTGTTGGCTGCGACTGGAGGAGGCGAGTGGGCACCTGCCTGGCTCTGGCTGGGATCCGGAGGGAGGAAGCAGCGTGTGATCAGAAAATGTGTGAAGATAAGCCCCTGTGGCCAAGGCTGAGCAGGAAGAGGTATTTCCCTGCCTGAGGCAATTGGACTGTAGAGTCAGGTGGACATACCAGGATGCCTTTGTGTAACACTTTCACCTGTGTAAGCAATGAGGTTTTTTTTTATTTAATAATATGACTAACAATAAATCTTTAGCTCCCTTTCAATGTTGTTCCCTTTTACCCATCATAAGTCTTTTATTGCCTTTAGAAACTCCTCTTTAATTGCAGAATGCTGAAGAAATAAACGGACTTAAACCAAATTCTGCTAAAACTCAACAGAGCTGTCTTGTTTAACTAATGCCAGGCTGCTCGCAATGTATGTACCCTCTTTGAACATATCCAGCCCTTTGGACCACGACCAGTAGTTGAACTGCATTATTTCATCAGATGAATCACCTAATTATTTTCTAGTTTCTAATAGGGGTGATTCTTCCATGTTTCTCCTTTTTGTTTTGTGAAACAAACTTGATATAGTTTAACTTTCTTTCAAATAGATTCTAATGAAAGCTAAGAGTTATCAAAGGAGTAACAGTCCTACCTTGTCTTTTCAGGCTTTATTGTGAAATATGTTTACATAATGCTGAACTGTTCATTCATTAAACATATGTTCAAATTTTTTTATTTAATGTATAATCACGAAGGCATAGATTTGAGGGAGGAATGTTAGCATTTCTGTTGAACCAAGTCTTTCTTAACCCCAAAACCCAAATGAGTTCTTGAAGGATTTAAAGATTTGGCTTATCAGAATACAAAAGGATGAAAGACAGGGTGACAAATACTAAGGGTAATAACAAAGAACTTCCTTTATAGCTTTTCAATCCAAGTCTGATTTTAAGCACTTTATACATCCTGCTGTGAAACAGATCCTGCTAGTGTATAAGAATATTTAAAGACAGACGCACAAACTATTCTTTTCCTATCTATTGAAACGTTGAAAATATCTGTGTGTTTTTAAGTATTGGCAGAAGAATTTTGAGTGAGCTGCTGTGACAGGAAATTACAAAATGAACCGCAGCCTTGAAATGTGATTTTGCCTTGCACGGATGGATCCTTTAAACTAAGGTCTGATTCCTTTGCAGAACAGGCCCCTTCTAGCTTTGAGCAGGAAGCCCAGGTGGGCTGGTAGGCACCATGGCACCCCAGTTTTGCTTTACATATGTGTACATCTGCAGAACAGCTCTACACAGAGCACACAGCAGTGAAGAGTGCCTCTTGGAAAGCATTCGTTACTGAGTGTGCTGATTTAGTGCACACATCTGCTCATGCAGTATAACCCTTGCAAGAAACGTTGATCTACTGGTTTTGTGCAGAGCCCACTCCAGGTGTGAGTATGTTTCCAGGAAGTATTCACCTGCAAAATGTCTGTGAAGCTGATTTATCTTCACCTGTACAAGTCTGACACCTGAGGGGTGTTCTGTGTTCATGCCTAACCTGTGCAGCCCATGTACAAGTTCCTATATGTGATCCTGTGAATGGAAGTAAAATGGAAGCATCAGCAATACTCAAATAATGCTCTGCTCGTCTGTTCCTCATGAGAAGTTCACCACCAACTTAGCAACGCACTTTGGAGTAAGTTGTTATCAAACACACCATTTACTGTCAGAGAGCAGCAAAAGAGTCATACCTCCTCATTCAAAAAGCAGATGAGAACTCACTTTGATGGTAGCTAACACGTACTGTCTTGCAAAGAAACGGGAAGTTGGGGAGTGATGTTTGTTAGCAAGAATTACCCATAGACCTAAAGAATGGCCAAAATACATTTCTGTGAATAGTCATTGTGCAATAACCCTCTCTGGTTGCTGTTTTGCTTCTGGCCTCTCAAATCTCGGTACAGAATAGGTCCTGGCTACTGCTTATTGGTCTATGTACATTCCAGTACATATAAATGTTTTGGGGGGAGCCTTGTACCATCCGCAGATGCGTAGCACAGTTGCTAAGCCACTGATTTTTTTTTTTTTTTTTTTCTTGAAAATCACTGCTTCAGAAGTGAAATCTAGCTTTATTTGTAAGCAATCTCCAGTGATGTTTTTATTTTGCCTCAAAGGTTGTGAATCCTGTAACTGTATTTGAGCGGATAACAGCAGCACAATCCATGTCGTGTGCTCCTACTCCGTACATCATCTTGGTACATTCACTCTGTAACTCTAAATTAAAAAATACTGTAGGAGAGCTGACACCAATGCTGTGAGAGCATTGTGTAGTAATTGCATAGTGTTCTAGAAAGTCCCCTGTGAGGTCTGCAAATGAGGAGGGCAGAGCTCTGTCGTGGTGGCAAAATATAGATCCAAGCAGGGCTTTCTGCAGTGGAAAGCTCTTGTTCGTTTCATGTATGAGTAAATTGTACAAATTAGTTTGTGAAGCCAAGATTTCTATTGGGCTTGTTAACTAAAAGAAATAGAGCAGAAAACAAATAAGCATATTCTGATTTACTGGGTGCACTTCAGTACATGCTCTGTGTTCCTTTGATTTGAAAATCTTTGGGGTGGCAGTGTTCCTACTCCCAAGTGAGTAGCAGACCTCCTGCTGTTTGTTATGTTACTGTTTATATTTTCTTTCTATTTTAAGTTGGGACAGTGCATGTCAGTCCTCCTTCACTAGTTCCATAGCTTTATCTAACTAAAGATGATCATAAAAACAACTTTTTTTTATCAGTATCTAAGAAAAAGATGTGAATGAGATTTGGTACCTCTCCTGTACGCATACATGCAGGCTGGACAAATGGGCTGACAGGAACCTCATGAGGTTGAACAAGAAGTGCAAAGTCCTGCCCCTGGGAAGGAACAACCCCAGGCACCTGTACATGCTGGGGCCACCCCGCTGGGAAGCAGCCTGATAGAAAAGGACGCGGGGTCCTGGCAGGTGCCAGGCTGACCATGAGCCAGCACTGTGCGCTTGCTGTGAAGAGGGTGAATGGTATCCTGGGCTGTTAGGCAAAGCTTTGCCAGCTGGCCAGGAGAAGTGATCCTTCCCCTCTACTTAGCACTGGTGAGGCTGCACCTGGAGCACTGTGTCCAGCTCCAGGCTGCTCAGTACAAGAGATAAGGACATACAGCAGAGTCCAGCAAAGGGCTGCAAAGATGATTAAGGGACTGGAGCACCTCAGATATAAAGAAGGGTTGATTAGAGATGGGACTGAGCCTAGAGAAGAGAAGGCACAGGGGGGATATTGCTGATGTGTATAAATACCTGAAGGGAGGGTGTAAAGAAGGTGGAGCCAGGCTCTTGTCAGTGGTGCCCAGTGACAGGACCAGAGGCAGTGGGCACAACCTGAAACATGGTAGGTTCCATGTGAACATCAGGAGATGCTTCTTTTCACTGTGAGGGTGACTGAGCATTTGAGCAGGCTGCCCAAGAGTTTGCAGTCTCAGTCCTTGGAGATACTCGAAAGCTGTCCGGACATAGTCGTGGACAACCTGCTGTAGGTGACTCTGCTTGGGCAGGGTGGCTGGACCAGATGACCTTCAGAGGCTCCTTCCACCCTCGGCCACAGTGCGATTCTGTGATATTAAGGTGGTTGAACAACTGACGGGCAGAGGTTTCCACTCTTATTTAGTTTTTGGAAATAAGTAACTTTTACTAAATGCTGTAATCAAATGTTATTTGACATTCAAATTCAATGTTGATGGTAAATTTCAGCATGTGTGTCTTGTTTTAAGTTTCTGACTGTATAATACATTTGAGCTTTCAAACAAACGCTGTATGTGCTGCAAATACGTGACTTTCTTGGATATGGATATGTTTGCTAGTGCCTGAACCTCCAGGTGATAGCAATGATTTCAAGTCCCTCAGGCAGTTATGCAAGTCTTATTAGGTGTTAGCGGTAACAAATGCTCTTAATGCATGCAACTAAGCTGGAAAAGCTGAAAAAACTCATGCAGGGTATTCCTGCCTTCAGCTGACAAGAGTGATCGCAGCTCCTTTATAGATATCTAAGTCACATTTCGTTTAACTAGATTGATGATAAGTTAGTCACAGCACTGGGGGTTCTCCACAGAATGCGTGACCCTGACAAAATATTTGGACACTTAGTCTGTGGTTCAAGCTGTCATGATGAGACGGCTATTGGGAGTTCAGCTGGCAGAAGCAGTTGACTCGAATAGAGCATATAAGCTGCAGCAGCAGAAGCTTCTCTAGTCTGTGTGGTGTTTCCAGTCACCTTGACTTCCAGGGTGGGCTGTCTGATAGTGCAACTTGAAACAGCTCAAAATAATCTAGAGGAGCCTAGAAATTGCAAAAGGGGCAAAATTTTTAAACTGCAGAAGAGATTTAGGAGCCAAACTCTCACATGAGCTTGAACCCATGAGAAAATCCCCATGTTACTTCTCATCCCAGTCATCTTCTGTTTGCCAACAACTACAGCCAAGCCTTTCTTAATTTAGGTATATTTCTTAGATGGAAAGGTCTACAGGGGAAAATATGGTAGTAGTTTCAAGGCTCATCAGCTTTCCAGCTGCTCATCAGCTTTCCAGCCTATCTGAAGGGTCATGGAAACAGTTTGCTTAATACTTTGCATGGGACAGGGCATAGTAGGTTCCAGTTAGCTGCAAGTGTCGTTAATTCTACTAACAATACAAAGCAAACCTGAAAGCCCCTGTTAGTTGTTATTTTGGGGTCAAGGTATTCACCCTTAGGATGCATTCAATCAAGGAAAAATTTTACAACCCTGAGCAAAATTATACCACTTGAATATTTATTCTTTGAAGGATTTCTGCTGGGTTTAGCTTAAATTTTGGAGGTAAACAGTGCATTACTAGAGCTTGACATTATGCTAAATTAAATATTTATGTTAAATTTAGTTTGTGTACCTGCATAAAATAATGAATTAAAGCAGCCTTCCTCTGGCTTAGTCAGTAAACACTTATCTACCAAGTGAGGATCTGTGGAGGGGGAAGGGAAGTTGCAACTTCATCCACTGAATAGGACTTTTGCCAATATCATTTGACAATAGGACTAAAAAGGGGTAAACGACAGGACTTTTGCCACTGCGTTGTCCTGGCAGAGCAGGGTCGTAGGAAGCAGAGCAAGATATGAAAATGTGGCCCAGACTGAGCAGGAGGAGATGTTCCCCGCTAGATCTGCCTGTGGAGGCCTGAGGCTGTAAAGTCTTTAACCCTGGGGATGTAGAAAGGAGTGCAGCGCCAGAGAACACACTAGATGCCAGGAAGTTTTTTGACTAAATTATCTGTATTAGTAATGAGAATTCTTAATATTCATACTGGCAATGAGGTTAGTTAGATTCCTGTAATGAGACTGTAATTTTACCAGTCCAGTAGTCCAAACGCTATTGAACTACCTGTATGTTCTTAGCTCCGCATAAACGGTGTGTTGCCTGTTGCATGGTTCTGAGTGTAGTGAATCGCAAGAGGTATGTGACACCATACTGAGAAAAGTAGTTCCTGACTTGCACTCAGTGAAGCTTAGTATTTGTGACTAGCTCTTGCAGCCCTTCCCAAGGTATGCGGAATAGCTAGTCTGTACTTGAAAGGTCACTCTGCCCTGTTGTCATGTGTACTCTGAACTGAAAAAGGAACATTTTGTTTATAGGTCCTTTCCATTTAGATTGAAAAATTAAAGCCGATATCCCATTTGTTCTTATTTATTGTAAGAAAGAAATACTGTGAGCAATATTTTTTGTAAGTAAAGTAACTTTAGTACTGTTACAGTCTTAGAAACTATTAAAGCACAGTATTAGCATCAACTGGGCTGCTCAAGCTATCGTGTGTTAATAGGTTCCTGAGAGCAGACTTCAATTTATGTTTGTAAAGCTCATTATTATGAAAAGGAATTGAAGTTCTGCCACTCCTTAGTCCCGCTCTCATTCTCATCTGAGCAGCACCTTGCAGTCACGGCTTCCAGTAGAGTTTGCAAATGACAGCAAAAGAAGAGCGGTGATCTTTTACGGTACTGTAACCTTTACAGTATATTTGCTTGGAGTAGGCAACCATTCCCTCTCTCTGTTGCTCACAGAGTATTAAGGTTACAGGCAGAGGAAATAAAAGGAATGGCCAACAACTGCAATTTGAAAATTTTGAAAAGGTCAAAGTAGTGTGGTTTAGGACTGTCTGTATGTCTTCATTTCAGTGGATGACAACTGACCAAATATACTAATAAACCACAAGCTGTATGTATTCTTAAATATCAATACAAAAAAATGTTTCAACAATCAGTTGAAACGACACTGTTTTTCTGTTAGGTTTTCAGTTGCCAATACCCAGAAGTTATTAAATTTAATAAAGGCATTTTGGTTTCTTTAATGCTGTAGGGTTTATTGCACCTTCATTCTCTTGGGCCTGCATGTTTCTCTATGGCAGGTAGGTATTGTAGCAAAGACTTTTGGGGATTACTCGTAACAATACGTACGGAGCTCTGCTCAGCACAAAGCAGAGTGGCATTACACCTTTTGTTTGCGAAGCATCTATTCTCAGGCCGGCAAATCATCAGAAGGTCGCTTGCCCGTTCAAATACTGTGCTTCAGTTAGGTACACTGACCCATATGAACAAGCTCTTGGTGTACGCATTCACATGAGCAATGTTTTCAGGGGGAAAAAATAAGATTGTCATAAAATTGCTGCAAGATGAAGCCTCACTGAAGGTATCCCTCTGCAGCAACATAGGGTCCATTATATCCAACGGATACAAAAAAACCTCAAAGGGTGTGGATGCTGTAATGTCACCAGACAATCTGTCTGGTGACTTGTCTGTCACTAAGATCACAATGGTTTTGCCTTGATATCTAATCTGTGTGTCTCGCAACGTTGGAATATTTCCTGTTCTGTGCGTGGTGGTCTGTGAAAACAATTTACTTCCTTCATCTTGGCAGTTACCTTTTGTCTTGTTTCCCCATGGTCGTCTCTCCTCCAGGTAAAATCTGTCCTGGAGCCGTGTGCATTTGTTTTCTAATGATTGAAGTGTGATCCCACTGCAGTTTCGCATCTGAAACTTTGAAGTCTCCTGTTAAAGTCTGTCTTCCAGCCTTCGTGTCCTTTTATCAGAAAGAAATAGATGCCTTTAGGAGGCAGTTTGTTGCATTTCTCTGGGGTTGCTGTCTCTTCATTGGCTGCAGAGGTGGACTAAAACAGGAGCAACTTAATTCTCAGACCTTTTGGGATGATTGTACTCATATGAGAGGAATTCCCATAACATAGCTGGATGTGTATTGAGCTGGCGGCGTAGGAAGGGAAGGAAGATGCTGTTATGGATACCTTAATGCTAATGGCCATAGAACACAGTTGTAGACCCTTATCTTTATATTGCTCCAGATTCTTTTAAACCTGGTAGCCTGAAACAATTGTTAATTAGTGAATGTTACTCCTTTAGATGTCCCTTCTCTGAAAGTCCTACGAAGCATAATATGCTGTAATTAGTTCTATGCCACTTAATCAGTTTATAGCGTGGCATATCTTGGGAGAGGGTTTATTGCTCCCTTCCATTTAGCAAAGCAGTCCTCTGACAACGTGAAGGTCTCTGATGCATGAAGAATTGACACATTCTTCCCAACGAGCTGTATCCAACCCTGCTAAACTGCTGACTTTAGTTTGGATGTGTGACCTTTTACCTTCTTCAGTGTCTGTTCACTTCTGTGTTGAGACAAAATGAGAACAAAGCCCTAATAACAGGAGGGCAATAAATGCAGATGGCCGCCTATTTTAGTACAAACATCTGTGACAATAACCCAGCTCCTATGGAGGAGAACCGTGCTGTGGGGAAGAGGTTACCTTGGCAACAAGGTCACCCGGCAGGGCCTGCGGTGTGAGGAGAGGGATGGGCAGCACGTGATGGGAGAGCCGCAGTGATGGTGGGGGAGCAGGAGGTCAATCCCTCGCACTTCTCAGTGACTTCCATCAGCTCAAGGTGAGCTACTCCAGGAGTTTCAAACCTGTCTTTCTGAATACAAATGGTCTGTGAATTGCCAAGGGCTTGGAGGACCAGAGGAAAGGACTTTACATTCAGGAGTTGTTATCATCAAAGGCATGTGTGGTGCTTTTTATATATATATATTTTTTTAAAAAAAGATGGAGGAGTAGAAGTTCTTTGTGAAGCTTCTCTGGCTACCTGCTCATAGCTATGTCTGCCAAAGAACTGAAGTGTGTTCTCCTGGAGAAGGATCACATACGTTAGGTGTGGAGAACGGAGTCTCCGGATGTGGCCCAGGGTGTTGGGAACAGGCGAACTGACCGTGGGTTCTGTTTCATAGGTGTCGGTGCTAGACAGGCGTCCTTCAGGGCTGTGTATAGCAACCCTATGATGAGTTAGAGCATAGGTGCTCGAGAGTGAGCTCGTGACAAACCAACACTGCTTGAGCAATTTGTCAAATTCCTATGGAAGCTCTTGAAGCTAGAAGAAACCTGAATGCTCTTGAGGTTGGTCTGGCTATCAGTGTGCTAGATGGGCCTGAGGACAAAGAAAGGTAAAGGCTGTGGAGAAGTTACTTAGCACAGCTGGCAGATAGTGATTCTTAGTCCTTGCAGGATATACAGGAGATAAAGATGTAGAGGAGATACAGACCAGAGCAGAGTGTTTAAAGCTATACAGGAAATGAAGGGGATTGAACCTAAGGAACAAAAGAGAAAAGCAAAAAAGGAAAAGGTATGGAAGATAAAGCATGTGGTTTGGAAACAGCAGTTTGCACTCTTCCATCTTCCTCTTTCTTTTCCGTACTGCAAGAAAAATTAAATAGGGAAAGTAAAAGGCAACCTGCTTAAAGCAGATAAATAAATAGGGTGCTGTAATTAGCAGGTGGATCTTAATCACTCTATATGTTCTCTCTTCTCTGTTTTTATTTGCTTCACCAAGCCATTGGGTTTGTCTATTGCTGTTTGATTGCTGGGCCCTGTAAGAAATTCACTGCACTGCCATCCTTGAGGCACTTTTCTCTTGGTTCAGGATTTTCATTCAGCAAGGTAGTGTCGTTGCATTCAATCTCTTCATAATAAGTACGCCTGCTAACCATGTCTGCAGTCTAAACTAAATCGCTTAGTTGGAAGCAAATGAGACAAGGGAGTGATGTTATTCTATATTCGGTGCTCACGTTTGGGTCTGTTTTTCAGTCAAAGAATTGCCAGCTTTTTAATTTCCAGAGCAACATTCTGCAAATGTGTAAATGACACCACCTCCTCTCTCACATTGTGCAAGACCGCACAATATGTCTAACCGCAGTGAAGAGAGAATCAAACCTGTGGCTTTTTTAGTGAGGAAATGATGTTCTTGATACTTTTCTCAGTCCTCCTCACCCCCCACCCCAGGCAAAACTAACCTCCTCCTCCACAGTCCTCTCGTTAAATGGAGATACAGCAGAAAGACACAGTCAGCACCGATAACAGGGAAAGCAAACACAGTTTAGGAACTGCGAAGTTATTCTAGACTGCTCTTAATTTTTAAGGTCTATTTCGCTTTTGTGCTGGAATTTGTGATGTAGCTAAAAAATCTCGTGCCAAGATCTACTTATTCTTAACTAGTGCCATAAATATATATTTTTTCAAGGCTGTGGGACAGCAATGGCCGTATCTGCAGTGATCTGAAGAAGCCACCTCAAATGTCTTTGAAACTGTCTATTTTCATTCCCTTGTTTATACTTTTGCTACACTTTAAAGGAACAAAGGAATTGTGGTATCACCAAATTGACACTGGTTGATGTGTCCCTGAAGATGGTTTTACCCATCCACGTCCAAAGATGCATGTATTTTCTTTTATTTCCTCCAGGTTTGTTTCCTGAAAAATATAGCTGGAGATCCAACTGTACGTGCTCTGTGCACAAATCGGGTAGGAGTTGAAGTTACTGTACGTACACCTCTGGGTTCATTGATAAACCAGAGAACATTGAGGAATCCTGTGAAACTCACACAGAAAAAGAGAATGTTGGAAGCTCTAGAAGGGGAGTTATTACAAAGGAAGGAGGAGTTTAGGCTCAAGTTCTCAGTTTTCCTTTTGAGCTTTTACCTCACCTTTCTACCTCGGATGTTTGTACATGTTAGTCTGAGAGCGCTCAGGCTATAAGTGTATTTAATGGAATGATGATGAGGGTATTCAACTTTAGGCAAGTCAGTTTAACAACTGTCAGTTAACTGAGCACTCTGTTAAAGACTTAAAGTAATTACAGGCAGAGGGCATAACCCAAGCTGTCAGGCACGCCTTGTCCTGCCTTTGTCTGCACTGAGAATTCAAGAAACATTAGGGATCACAGAAGCAGCAAGTACTATCCAAGTACCTGAAACCTGATTTCATCTAAGTAGTATCTTTTGCCTCCGTATGCGGGAGGAGGAAAGCTTCGTGGATTAAAGAATTCAGTCTGAAAAAAAGGTAAGTTGTGACTGTAGTTGCAGAAGCGGGTGTACTACAGCTAAAGAAATGACTGGCTGTTAAACGTGGGTGTAGATGCAGGCTGCTCTTTCTCCAAATGAGCTGCCGCTGTTATCCTGGTTATAAAGATGGCAATCTCCTCTTAAGTGGCGTTCAACAAAACTGCTAAAGCAAGATAATAAGATAACAATTTATTACTAAAATACAAACTGATATTTTGAAAAGCTGTAACTTCCTTGCTTAAGCACTTTTTTCAGATGTTAATTAAATATCTAGACATTCTCTTGCAAATTTAATTTAATAACATCTGTTGCTTTTCCAGTTTTTGGTAAATGATTGACTGTGTTCTCCAATATGCTATTCATCCAGAGGACGTGACTTTCTAATAATCAGTGGCTGTGTTCCTGTGCAGTCAGGCACTGCAAAGCATTGCATCAGAGGTTCTGTGTAAGTGCCCAAACCACGTGACTCTCGGTAAGACTGACAGCCCAACCCGACTGTGAAGTTGCCACCCTACCCCCAGTCATCAACCGTGTGGCCAGCTGTGCGCCGCCTACTGCAGCCTGCCTGGTAGTAAATCTAAAATTGCAATAAGTAATTTTCACTTTGGGCAAGAAAGAGTAATATTATTTCAAAGTACAAGCACTTAAAAGGCCCAGCATCTCCCACCTGTAGCACACTTTTTTCTTTGAAGCTTCTTGCATAGGACCCATCTAGGTGTGCTAGTCAGAATGACTAATGATCTTCCCATCCATGTTACTTGTCTGTAACTCAGGCTTGAAGCATCCGTACCACACTTAGGAATTCAGTATATTTTACAGCCAGCTAGCTCATGGCTTGTTTTGTCTGTCTGGCCACTTGAGCTGGTGAACTTGAGTCCATGCTGATGTGGGGCCTGTGCTAGAGCGCTGCTCTCCCGAGAGCTCTGGTGGAGGCGGCTTCATAATGCTTGCTCTGGGACTTGGACAGTGACATTGGGTGGCACGTTTGGGAGAAGGATCAGATGTTGCCTGATGAGTCGCGTGCTTTTTTTTTAGGTGGTTAGGATTAGTTTTGCTGTAGGTGTGTGTGTCTGTATGCACATGAGGGAGGTTTAAGAGAACAGTATCACGAAGACAAAAGCAAATATGGGTTGCTTGTTAAGATAATGTTATCAAGATGAAGACATTTTAGTTGTAATGCCTCAGAAGAGTAAAAATCAACATTGCCATGTAAAAGAATTTGTAACCTCCTCCTATGCCCCCTTTTGAATGCTCAGCCTGAGTTGTTGCATGCCCATCTCTTTGTAAGCAGCTGGTGAAATTGTTATGAAGGGCCTAGTGCAGGAATGCCTGAGGGCTGGGTGGCAAGTGTAAGCATTAATTTATGTAAAAATTATAACAACTGATTAAATGTTGTCATTTATTATGGGTGGGGAACTGGCTGACAGGCTGCACCCAAAGGGTGGTGATAAATAGCTCTTTCTCAAACTGGCAACCTGTCACTAGTGGAGTCCCCCAGGGACCAATATTGGGCCCAATGTTATTCAATATCTTTATAAGTGATCTGGATAACGGCATCAAGCGTAGCCTGATGAAGTTTGCAGATGACACCAAGTTGAGCGGGGAAGCAGACACTCCAGAGGGGAGAGCTGCTCTTCAGGGAGATCTGGATAGGCTGGAAGAGTGGGCCAGCAAGAACCTTATGAAGTTCAACAAGGAGAATTGTAAGGTCATGCACCTGGGAAAACATAATCCGGGAGTGCAGCACAGACTGGGATCCACCTGGCTGGAGAGCAGCTCTGTGGAAAGGGACCTGGGGGTCCTGGTGGACAGGAAGATCAACATGAGCTAACAGTGGCTGCTGCGGCCAAGAAGGCCAACAGGATGCTGGGTTGCATCAAAAAGGGCATCACCAGCAGAGAGAAAGAAGTCATCATCCCGCTCTACTCAGCGCTGGTCAGGCCACACCTGGAGCGCTGTGTGCAGTTCTGGTCCCCTCTGTACAAAAAGGATGTGGCCAGGCTGGAAGGGGTCCAGAGAAGGGCCACCGGGATGATCAGAGGACTGGGAAGCTGCCGTACGAGGATAGGCTGGGAGAGCTGGGTTTGTTCAGCCTTGAGAAAAGGAGGCTCAGAGGGGGTCTCATCCCCATGTACCAGTACTTAAGGGGCAGCTACAAAGAAGATGGAGACTCCCTTTTTACACGGAGTCCCATGGAGAGGACAAGGGGGAATGGACACAAGTTGCTCTTGGGGAGATTCCGGTTGGATACCAGAGGGAAATTTTTCACACTGAGGACAGTCAACCATTGGAATAATCTCCCTAGGGAAGAGGTTGACTTGGCACATTGGACACCTTCAAGGGTCGTCTGGACAGGGTGCTGGGCCATCTTGTTTAGACTGTGCTGTTCCTAGAAATGTTGGACTAGATGATCCCTGAGGTCCCTTCCAATCTGTGATTCTGTGATTCTATGTTGGGGTTTCTGGATAGAGACTTTTTTTTTCTAGTTCTAAAATAAAAAAAATTACGGCATTATTTAATGAAATAAGAATCTTAAAAAAGTTGACTGAAAACTTGTATTAGTAATGATTGTGTCATAGCTTAAGAGGGATCATAATACTTAGCCCTTTTGAACACTGTCAGCCTGTGTCTTAGGTGGTTGTTCTTGCTATTTATATTTATAAAAATATTTTGTAGAATTTTTGAGGAATGCAGGAAAACAAAAAGATGCTACTTCAGAATGTAATATTTCTCACCTTAGTAAGTGTTCCAAGTGTCTTCTTTCATTCTGTGGGAGTTTGAGGTACTTAACTGATTGCAATAAAATAATGATAAAATGGTAGCAGTTGACAGATGTGCGTTTGAAGTTCTGTATTCATGTTCTCCCAACGCTGTTAGGCTCCCATCTTTAGTCATGGAAACACTTGATGTTATGCAAGACTGGTACTAATTTGTTTTATTTTGTTGGATGCATATTAAATGCAACTGTACAACTTAGATTTGTGTAAACATATTTGCAGTTACCGGTGGCTTTAATTGTTCTTATTACATAATTAGTGAAAACAATTTGAAGCTTCAAATTGTAGATTCCAGTGGATTGAGAGAGCCTGGAGCGATTTGGCCCTTTGAAGAGAAAATAGTGCTTGCAGGCAACTTTCGAATATTTATTTCAACTGCTGTTAGCTATGTTTTTGCTCTTTTTTACCTTGTTAACGTTCCCCATTTTCATAACTGCAGCTGTGAGTGCTGTTTCAGGAGCAGAAGAAACTTCCTTCCTAGGCTCAGAGTAATATCTTGCCTGTTGACAATGAATTACTGTTCTGTCACTTGTGAGTGCTCTTTTCCCTGTTGCAGGGTAGTGCAGCGTATCTTCATTCGTCGTATGCACCCTTAATCTTGTTTTGAGAAGCAGGCCTGTGGCTGTTAGGGATCTCCTGCATCTTTCTAGCCTTCCTAGGGTCTGGGAGACTCTAAGGAGAGGAACATAGTGGCCCTGCAAAAGTCAGCTGCATGGGTACAGGTTACCTGCTTCAACTCTGACAATGTGCTTCGTGGAAGACCTTTCCAAGGCTGTTTTTATTCCTCCTTTTACCCCACAATAAGACTTCTTTTTTTTCTAACTCTTTCTATGTCTTCTGAACCGGGAGGTTACTGATCCTAATTTAATTGTACAGAACAGAGCAATATTTTTCATTATGAATGAGCTAACCAAAAGATTTAAGTAGTTGCTTATGCAGTTTAGGCTTTATTTCAGTTTTGGGGAAGAACATACTAATATTGAAAATTAATAAATGTGTGTGCAGATAGAAGGGTGTCCGGAAGGGCACCGCTCCCCGTGGATGAGTCTTTGGGGAAAAACAAGTCCAGACACGGACCCAGAGTGATCCGTGTCGTGGATAAGTACAGGCAGGATTGGCGCAACAAGCAGCGGTGTGCGTGGGGAAGCACGAGTGTGCAGGTACGGCAACGGAAGGTGCGAGGCTACCAGGGACCAGATTCAACACGCTTCGCTCCCTACTGGCTTCGCTGATGCACAGAAACATTATTGGCAAAGGCTGAACTTTCCTTGATGTTTTGTACCTAAGTTTTGGTTTTAATTTTATGGGACCTAGTGAGGTAATGCGGTGTGACTCGTCAGGCTGGCCTTCTGCAGCCAAAAGTGGGCCTGATGCATGCTTCTAGCTTGCTGCTCTCCAGGGTGTTCTCTGATGGCAGAACTGTGGGCTCTGCGGTTTTCTGTTGGGCTTCAAAGAAATAATTCTGTAAAAGTGCTTGCTTTAGAGTATGTTGCTCTTACCTTTGCTAACATTAAACAATTCTTCTGCTTCCCTTTCTGCCTTCTGTTCTAACTCCTTTCTTAGTGCTTCCATTTTTGAGGCCACAAACGGGATATGCTTTTTATTCTTCATGGAAGCTGCAGCTAGAAGCCATAGAGTGGCTTGGTTTACATGTTGAACACTGATGCTACATATGCAGTGTCTCTGCATAGGTGCATGCATGCAAAGACCTGCCTATTCCCTCCTCATTTTGGGTGATGATCTAGGACATGGGTTTTTTTGAGCTGCGTCTAACTTTAAGTTAGCGTGAGCTGGATGTGGTAAATGAAGCAGCAGGAGCCGCTTGAAGCGGTTCATTTAGCCTGTGCTTTGACTCCCTCTGGGCATTGCTTGTTTTTCTCGATTTGCTGTGTATCAAGCCTAGGGTAACTTCCTACCTACACACCTTAGACAACACACTTATTAGTTATCATGTATTTTAGGCTGAATTAATTTTCTTACACCAAGTCTGAAGCATCTGGGTTTGTACTCTAGCAATAAGAAAAGAGAAGACTATGTGTGTGTGGGGAGGGGTTGAATCAATTTGGGAAACTTGAAACAAAACTGGCCTAAATATCTCTCTACACTTTGAATGGCCGTGATTATTTTGTTTTGATTCAGCTAATTACATTTCTAACTAGGATAACTGAAGATCACTACATTGGATTCTCTCTGATTGAATGTTAACTGCCTTATGAGTTTTTAATTTTTTTGTATTATTGATTGCTTCTTCATACTGTAACTGACTGATAGGGAAATTTGAAATAATTATTTTTCAGGCCAAAGATCAGAATGCGTTTGAGTACTTTGAGTTGTAGTCGTTTCAAAAGCAGTAAGTGATTTTGTCAATATTCAAATGGCTTATCACTCTCAATTTTCAGAGGATCGGTTTACACTTCGAAAACTAAGGTCATTTGAAAGCCTTTAGAAGCATCAAAGTAGGCCATTTGAAGATTCCTGGTATTCAAAAACTGGCAGGAAAAACCTGTGTGCAAAACCCATGTTGTCTCCTCTGCTGGAATGCAGCAGTTCAGGAGCAGTAGAAGATTGATTCATCCTCTAATAAAATCCTGATCACCCAAAATGGTTTTCTTTTTAATTGTTCTGGATTTCTGTAAGATGTCTTAGTGTCCTTGAAACTTTTTAAAAAACATACTGCTGCAATGCCCTGACTTTTCATGTAAATCGATTGCAAGATTTGTGGGAGAGTGTCAGAAATGCAAACTATTTGTTCAAGATGTTAAACGAAATGTATGAAGTGTTTAAAAAGGAGAACAAATGCTCAAGGCACTGCATTTTCACCGCTTCTGAGATGTGGACTTCATTGCTGTTGACCTTGAAGCCAACACTTCAGGAAGCAGCCTGTGCTTCTGTATATGTTTCTTTTAATTTTTTTTTTTAATGCCGTATTACCACAAAAGTTGTCTTGGGCTTGAGCCTGAAAACCCAATGGCTGTATTGTTAAAGGACCGATTTCAAAGTACTTCCTGGCGTGCAAAATGACTCGCACAGCTGCCGCTCTGTCCCTAAAGCTGGAAGACTAGGTCCTGGTGCTTAAAGGAGTACGGGCACTAAAGTCATAAACCTGAAGTAAGTACCTGCACACATAAGACACATACATTGTGTACATATTGTACACGTTACGTACCTATGTATTCCATCTAACCCAGCTAGACTTAATTATAGGGCAATCTTAGTTCTCTGTAACATTTTTAGAATACTTTAACAGAACAGTTGTTGCTTATGTCAGTTCTGTACCCATTTTGTGAAAAGCTATGTTCAGACATTTGTATTCTGCAGTTCAGATATATTGAAGAGAGAAACAGAGAATCTCTTTTTATACCAAATTAAGGCTTGAAAGAGCTTTTTGTTTCAAACACTAAAACGTGAGTTCAAGCAAAACCGAGACATTAAGTCTGCTGTCAGTTGAAGAATAATTCATGCTTTATTTATGACAAAAAGCAAATATGCTAATTGGAAGATTATTCAGCTTGGAACAAATATTTGATCTCTAGTGTACCTTAGGTCAGGCAAAACTTTTCAACTAGAAGAATCCCATCAAAGTGAAGGCCAAAAGTTTGAAGTTGGGTTATAGTCAAACATGTAAGTGAGGTGTTGGTAAACTCTCTCCTTTTATGTCAGTAAGTGGTATTTTTGTCAGTTGTGCTGTAGGTTGTATTTGAATGATTCCAGAAAGCAACGGTATTTCTTGTTACTTTGGGCATCTGCACTTCAGAATGCAACTGTTAGGGAGTGCAGAGCTTAGCTGCAAAGGCAGCGAAGGCAGTAGTTTCTCCCTCTTGGCCTTACTTGTTCCTGTGTACCTGTGGTATACCACGTCCATATGTGAAGGGCAAGCGGCTGCGTTAGCCCAAAACTAAGCAAAAGAGCCCTCACTAGGTGAGTACACAATACACAAAATGTGGTTCTATGACGAATGCTCCTTTCCAAAGACTGACTGACCAACTGCTAGAACATGACTACCAACAAACTATTTTTTGTCCTTCTCTTACATATTGGTACACTTTTTGATCAGCAGAGATGGATTTTGGCTCCAAGTATGAGCTTGCTGCTGGACTCCCAGCTGCTTGCATGCTGGCTTTGATGCTTGCCAATGCTGGAAATGAGAATTTTAAAAAGTCTGTTAGTTGAAGGGATGCTTTTCCAGTGCTTACAGAAATAATAGGATTTGTTTCTTAAAACATATCATTGTACTTCTCCATGAAGCTGTGCTTTGCAGGACGCCAGATCTCTTCACGTGGTTTGAAGAGAACATCTTTTTAAATAGACGCTAGAATAGAAAATGTCTGGATTCTATCTTCTGTTTTATGTTTCTGTGGGATTGTAACTGTTTGTGAGCTGCTGTTCAAAGGATTTAGGCATCATTTCTCCCCACTCTCCCTCCATAGTCACCGTTGGACTTGATGATCCTAGAGGTCTTTCCCAACCTTAATGATTCTGACTCCATGAATGGATATCAAACAACCTTCACGTAGATGATGTGGATTTCATGTGCTGTGCATGAATAGCAGCTCTTCTACAGATTTGGCTATCCAAGAGTATTATTTGTGAAAGGCCAGAAGTTCATGTATCTTAAGGAAAGAAATAGAAGCTGATACATTCAAGATGAGTGCGTCCGTACGTATCAGTGAACTGTAACTGGCGCAGGTTTGAATCCAGTCACTTGTGCTTCTTGGAAGTTAAACAGTTAAGTGAGTAATTTATAGTGGATAGTCTCTATGATGAATTTCTCCTCTTTGCCTATTAACATATCTTCTATAAAAGCATCATATATCTTCTCAGATGTGCTTACTGTTTTAATTGATCTTTTGCATTCACTCTGGTTGTTGCTTTTGAGCTGTGAATTGCTTGTGGGTTATTAGTGTTTAAAATGCATTGCTGAATCTCAGTTTGAACTTCGACTTTGTTATACAGAAGGATAATTTTTTGATGTCCAGGTGGAGATGAAATTAGTTTCTGGTGTGAACCTCCAATCTGTAAGATGAGTTTTAGTGTGTGTTATGTTCATGAAACTTTTGGAACCACTGTAATAGATGGCATAAACAACAAATATGCACTAGCCTTCTGCCTCACCTGCTTGTTAATTTTTTCTAATCCTTTCTTTAAATGTTTAGGGTCACTGGAGCAAAAGATCATTGTACCTTTCTGGATAGCTTTCTGTTGTTGGGGATTTCCTCTGGGGGCGGGGGAAGCGTTACTTTTCCAGGAATGAACCTGAGAGGTACGAAATAAGCAGAACAAGATATCACCTGTTTAGAAAATTTTATCAAGCGACTCCCAATAAGTTTTTTTTTCTTTTGGTAGCACTCTACACATTTTGCTATTAGGGATCAAACTTTGTTTTGAAGCCATTTATGGATTAGAAAGTTTTATTCAGTTCTAATGTTATCAAGAACCCATTACACTTAGGAAAATCACTAGGGAGAAAAAAAGGGAAGTGAGAACAACAGTGTATTATTTCATCTGTGTAAACAAAATAAACCAAAAAACCAAACCAATGAATACCAACCAAACCCTTTTCACACAAACACAGCAAAAAGAACTTTAGGTAAGAAACCTACATTGAATATAGGACTGGCCCTTTCATACTGCCGTGGGAATGCTGGGGTAAAAGATGAAGTAAGAATACAGTGCCAGAGAAAAATAATTCTTCTGGTGAAGTTAGTTTTATGGACTGTTGTAGTCCCTAGCATATTCCCCTCTGCCTCCCTCACTTGCAGACAAAGGTGCACAGTCTGCAGAACTTCAGAGCCCACAAAGTTCATCTATTCCCCTTTCTGCTGAAAATGCTGACCAGAAATCAAAGGGGAATAGAGAGTTCAGGCAGGGAAGCTCCATCTGTGACTTACTGTTTTCTATCATGTACAGCATGAAATATCATCCTGAACGAGAAGCCTGAACATCCGTACTAGGAGTAACATATGTGATGTGCAGACACCTGCATCCAAATATCTGAATTTGCTGTCTGTTAGATATTTTCATTTGTTTAAAGAAAATGTGATGCAGTTGCTTAGCTTTTTGAAAAATTAAACTAACGATGTCAACACAGAAAAAGTGCTTCTGTTTTGGCTTAGCAACTTGTTAAGCTAATGGGACTTTTTCCTAGTGGTATTCTTCATATGTATTCTCAGCATATCCCACTATAAAGTCCCATGGAACCGTTACAGAGTGTGTGTCGTGGTTCAGCCTCAGCTGGCAACTGAACACCACGCAGCCGCTCGCTCACCCCCCAACCCCTGTGGGATGGGGAAGAGAATCGGACGAGCAAAAGAACTTGTGGGTTGAGATAAGCACAGTTTAATAACTACAATAGAATGATGATGATAAATGATTATGATAACAATGACAATAATGTTAATATAATAAAAGGGGGAAGGAAGGAAAGGGAAAACAGGGAACAAAAACGCAGAAACACGAACGATACAACCGCTCACCACCCGCCGGCCGACGCTGCCCGTCCCCGAGCCGCGATTGCGCCCTCCCTCCCCCGGCCAGTCCCTCCCAGGTAGCATACTGGGCATGACGTTACATGATATGGAATATCCCTTTGGTCAGTTTGAATCCGCTCCCTTAGCTGTGCCCCCTCCCCTCCCGGCTTCTTGTGCACCCAGCAGAGCATGGGAGGCTAGACATGTCCTTGACTAGTATCAGCGCTGCCCAGCAACAGCCTAAACATCTGTGTGTTATCTCAACAGGGTTTTTTTCCATGCTAATTTCAAAGCACAGCACTATACCAGCTAGAGTGAAGAAAATTAACTCTATCCCAGCTGAAACCATGACAGTATCCACCCCTTATTCCATATCATTGGCATCATGCTCAGGTCCCATACTATTCAGTACAACTTCAATAATCCTTATCCATCTTCTTATCCTTTAACAATATATATCTATATATATATACAGATTTTCATTTATCATTCCACTAGTTTATGGAACACCCCTGTAGAATGCCTGTGAAATGTCCATTGAGTTCATTTAGTCCATGACTTTGGATTTCATCTCTTGCAACGGTCCTTCGGTGCGGCGGTGTGCGTGGGGTCAGGTTGTTGCCTGTCAGTCCTTGTTCCATCACCGCTGCACTGGTAGTTCTTGTTCTCTCACTGCTGCACTTTGCTCGGTTCCATTGAAAGTTCATTTGCTATTATTATTAATTGGGAGATTCCCACCATGATAACATTCCATTGATGCAACCATAGTAGTGATGACATTCAACATCACATAGCAATTAACAGCATATTATTCAGTTCATTGGCTGTTTTCACCCAAAATGAAATCCCCCTGAGGTACACACCGGACTCCTCCATCCTCCCGCATCACCCACCAAGTGCACCCAGGTCCTCGAGCAAACGCAATCCCACGAGTGGGTTTGCCTCTGCTGGAAGCAGGAATAACCCAGACTGTCTTGCCCAGCATATTTTTTATGTGCACTACAGGGACTCTATCCCCTTCCACAGTACGTAAGGATTCTGACTGGGCAGGGCCAGCTCGCCTGGCAGATCCCCTCGTGTTGACTAACCACGTGGCTTTTGCTAAATGTGTATCCCAGTGTTTAAATGTTCCACCCCCCATTGCTCTCAGTGTCATCTTTAATAGTCCATTGTACCTTTCGATTTTCCCAGAGGCTGGTGCGTGATAGGGGGTGTGATACACCCACTCAATGCCGTGCTCTTTGGCCCAGGTGTCTATAAGGTTGTTTCGGAAATGAGTCCCGTTGCCTGACTCAATTCTCTCTGGGGTGCCATGTCGCCACAGGACTTGTTTTCCCAGACCCAGGAGAGCGTTCCGGGCAGTGGCGTGGGGGGCAGGAGATGTTTCCAGCCAGCCGGTGGTTGCTTCTACCATGGTGAGAACATGGCGCTTGCCTTGGCGGGTCTGTGGGAGTGTGATACAGTCAATTTGCCAGGCCTCCCCATATTTGTATTTCAGCCATCGTCCCCCACACCACAGAGGCTTTACCCGCTTCGCTTGCTTGATTGCGGCACATGTTTCACATTCGTGGATAACCTGCGCAATAACATCCATGGTCAAGTCCACCCCTCGATCACGAGCCCACCTGTATGTTGCATCTCTCCCTTGATGGCCTGAGGTGTCATGGGCCCACCGAGCTAGAAATAGTTCACCCTTTTGCTGCCAGTCCAGACCCACCTCAGCCACTTCAATCTTGGCAGCCTGATCCACCTGCTGGTTGTTTCGATGCTCTTCAGTGGCCCGACTCTTGGGGACGTGAGCATCCACATGCCGTACCTTTACAACCAGGTTCTCTACCCGGGCAGCAATATCTTGCCACAGTGCGGCAGCCCAGATGGGTTTGCCTCTGCGCTGCCAGTTCTGCTTCCATTGCTGCAGCCAGCCCCACAGGGCATTTGCCCCCATCCAGGAGTCAGTATAGAGATAGAGCACTGGCCACTTTTCCCGTTCAGCGATGTCTAAGGCCAGCTGGATGGCCTTTACCTCTGCAAACTGGCTCCATTCACCTTCTCCTTCAGCAGTTTCTGCTACTTGTCGTGTAGGACTCCATACAGCAGCCTTCCATCTCCGGTGCTTCCCCACAAGGCGACAGGACCCATCAGTGAACAGGGCGTATTGCTTCTCATCTTCTGGCAGTGTGTTATACAGTGGGGCTTCTTCAGCACGTGTCACCTCCTCCTCTGGTGATAATCCAAAGTCTCTGCCTTCTGGCCAGTCCATAATCACTTCCAAGATTCCTGGGCAACTGGGGTTTCCTACTTGAGCCCGCTGGGTGATCAGCGCGACCCATTTACTCCACGTAGCATCAGTTGCATGGTGTGTGGAGGGGATGTTTCCTTTGAACATCCAGCCCAGCACTGGAGTTGGGGTGCCAGGAGCAACTGTGCTTCAGTACCAACCACTTCTGAAGCAGCTCGGACCCCATCATATGCTGCCAAAATCTCTTTTTCAGTTGGAGTATAGCGGGCTTCGGACCCTCTGTATCCCCGACTCCAAAACCCTAGGGGTCGACCTCGGGTCTCCCCATGTGCTTTCTGCCAGAGGCTCCAGGTAGGGCCATTCTCCCCGGCTGCGGTGTAGAGCACATTTTTAATATCTTGTCCTGCCCGGACTGGCCCAAGAGCTACTGCATGAACTATTTCCCGTTTAATCTGTTCAAAGGCTTGTTGTTGTTCAGGGCCCCATTTGAAATCATTCTTTTTCCGGGTCACTTGATGGAGGGGGCTTACGATCAGGCTGTAGTGTGGAATATGCATTCTCCAAAAACCCACAACGCCCAAGAAAGCTTGTGTTTCCTTTTTGCTGGTTGGTGGAGACATGGCTGCTATTTTGTTGATCACATCCATGGGGATCTGACGACGTCCATCTTGCCATTTTATTCCCAAGAACTGGATTTCTCGTGCAGGTCCCTTAACTTTACTTTGTTTTATGGCGAAACCAGCTTTCAGGAGGATTTGAACTATTTCCTTCCCTTTCTCAAAAACTTCTTCTGCTGTATTGCCCTACACGATGATGTCATCAATGTATTGTAGGTGTTCGGGAGCTCCACCTTGTTCCAAAGCATTATGGATCAGTCCGTGGCAAATGGTAGGGCTGTGTTTCCACCCCTGGGGCAGTCGATTCCAGGTGTACTGGATCCCCCTCCAAGTAAAAGCAAACTGTGGCCTGCACTCTGCTGCCAGAGGGGTTGAGAAGAATGCATTAGCAATATCAATTGTGGCATACCACTTGGCTGCCTTGGACTCCAGTTCATATTGAAGTTCTAGCATGTCTGGCACAGCAGCACTCAACGGTGGAGTGACTTCATTCAGGCCACGATAGTCTACCGTTAGCCTCCACTCTCCATTAGACTTCCGGACTGGCCATATGGGACTGTTAAAGGGTGAGTGGGTTTTACTGATGACTCCTTGGCTCTCCAGTCGACGAATGAGCCCGTAGATAGGGATCAGAGAGTCTCTGTTGGTGCGATATTGCCGCCGGTGCACTGTTGTGGTGGCGATCGGCACCTGTTGTTCTTTGACCTTCAGCAACCCCACAACAGAAGGGTCCTTCGAGAGGCCAGGCAAGGTAGACAGCTGTTTAATTTCCGCCGTCTCCAAGGCGGCTACACCAAAAGCCCACTTGTAACCTTTTGGGTCCTTGAAATACCCTCTCCTGAGGTAGTCTATGCCAAGGATGCACGGAGCCTCTGGGCCAGTCACAATGGGGTGCTTCTGCCACTCATTCCCAGTTAGGCTCACTTCGGCCTCCAATACAGTTAGCTCTTGCGATCCCCCTGTCACTCCAGCAATGCTGATGGGTTCTGCCCCTATATAGTTTGATGGCATTAAGGTGCACTGTGCACCGGTGTCCACTAAAGCTCTATACTCCTGTGGGTCAGATGTGCCAGGCCATCGGATCCACACAGTCCAGTAAACCCGGTTATCCCTTTCCTCCACCTGGCTGGAGGCAGGGCCCCCCTAGTCCTGATCATAGTATTCATCACTCACTTCCGGTAGATATGAATCACGGGTGTCTCTGTTAAGATCAGTCAGGCCATCAGCACTTCTGCTCCTCTGTCTGGAGAATTGCTTACGGGAAACTGGGGCAGCAGCTCTCCTGGAGAAACTTCCCTGAGTAATTGTTCTCCCTTGCAGCTCACGTACCCGCGCCTCTAAGGCTGAGGTAGGTTTTCCATCCCACTTCTTCATGTCCTCTCCGTGATCACGCAGGTAAAACCATAGGGTGCCCCGTCGTGTGTATCCCTTCTCTTGAGCCAAGGGACGATTACTCCTAATGGCTGAGATACTGGTCCGTACTGGTGGGGAGTAGGACATATCTTCTTTGAGTTGCTGGAACTCTCGGGACAGTTTCTCAACAGCAGAGATGAGCGAGGAAGAGAGATTCGCTTCATATTCCCGGAGTCTATCAATCAACTCAGCCACCCTTGGTGTCTCGTCATCTTTCCAGGACATCACTGCCAATGAGTTTGCATACGAGGATGGTGCGCTCCGTACAAACTTCCGCCACATGGGTCGTGTGCACTCAGCTTCATCTGGATCTTTGGATGACCGTTGATCGTCCAGGTCACCATAAACCACCTCAAGCACGGCTAATTCCCTTAGATGCTGAATGCCTTTCTCCATGGTCATCCATTTTCCTAGGCGAAATACAATATCTTCTTTGAAGGGATACCTCTCTCTCACCGCGGCCAGGAGCCGCCTCCAGAGGCTGAGGGCTTGTGTTCCTTTTCCAATTGCTTTATCAATGCCCCCTTCCCTAGAGAGGGATCCCAGTTGTTTGGCTTCCTTCCCCTCTAATTCCAAACTACTGGCCCCATTATCCCAGCATCGGAGCAGCCAGGTGATAACGTGCTCACCTGAATGACGCCCGAAATCTTTCCGTATATCCCGCAACTCACTCAAGGATAGAGATCGGGTAGTTTCCGTTTCTTGTACACATGGTTCCTCCTCCTCCTCCTCTTCTCGTGATGGCCCTGGTTCCTTGTAATCTCTTTCTAAACGAGTTGACCTTCTCTTCCATGATTTCTTCTTGCGTATAGGGGCGACTGATACTGGCACAGGTTGGTCCTCTGGTTTAGCTGCAACGCTTGGCACTGGGGTTTGAGTAGCTGCAGTGCCTGTCGTGGGGGTTTGAGTGGCCGCAGTGCTCATCACCGGGGTTGGAGCAGCTGCAGTATCTGTCGCAACGGGTTGGGTGGCCGCAGTGCTTGTCGCTGGGGTTGGAGTAGCTGCAGTCTCTGTTGCGAGGGTTTGGGTGGCCGCAGTGCTTGTCACCGGGGTTGGAGTAGCTGCAGTATCTGTCGCGGCGGGTTGGGTGGCCGCAGTGCTTGTCGCTGGGGTTGGAGTAGCTGCAGTCTCTGTCGCGGCGGGTTGGGTGGCCGCAGTGCTTGTCACCGGGGTTGGAGTAGCTGCAGTGTCTGTCGTGAGGGTTTGGGTGGCCGCAGTGCTTGTCACCGGGGTTGGAGTAGCTGCAGTGTCTGTCGCGGCAGGTTGGGTGGCCGCAGTGCTTGTCGCTGGGGTTGGAGTAGCTGCAGTCTCTGTCGCGGCGGGTTGGGTGGCCGCAGTGCTTGTCGCTGGGGTTGGAGTAGCTGCAGTCTCTGTCGCGGCGGGTTGGGTGGCCGCAGTGCTTGTCACCGGGGTTGGAGTAGCTGCAGTGTCTGTCGCGGCAGGTTGGGTGGCCGCAGTGCTTGTCGCTGGGGTTGGAGTAGCTGCAGTCTCTGTCGCGGCGGGTTGGGTGGCCGCAGTGCTTGTCGCTGGGGTTGGAGTAGCTGCAGTCTCTGTCGCGGTGGGTTGGGTGGCCGCAGTGCTTGTCGCCGGGGTTGGAGTAGCTGCAGTCTCTGTCGCGGCGGGTTGGGTGGCCGCAGTGCTTGTCACCGGGGTTGGAGTGGCTGCAGTCTCTGTCACGGCGGGTTGGGTGGCCGCAGTGCTTGTCACCGGGGTTGGAGTAGCTGCAGTCTCTGTCGCGGCGGGTTGGGTGGCCGCAGTGCTTGTCGCTGGGGTTGGAGTAGCTGCAGTCTCTGTCGCGGCAGGTTGGGTGGCCGCAGTGCTTGTCACCGGGGTTGGAGTAGCTGCAGTATCTGTCGCGGCGGGTTGGGTGGCCGCAGTGCTTGTCACCGGGGTTGGAGTAACTGCAGTCTCTGTTGCGGCGGGTTGGGTGGCCGCAGTGCTCATCACCGGGGTTGGAGTAGCTGCATTCTCTGTCGCGGTGGGTTGGGTGGCCGCAGTGCTTGTCGCCGGGGTTGGAGTAGCTGCAGTCTCTGTCGCGGCGGGTTGGGTGGCCGCAGTGCTTGTCACCGGGGTTGGAGTAGCTGCAGTCTCTGTCGCGGCGGGTTGGGTGGCCGCAGTGCTTGTCACCGGGGTTGGAGTAGCTGCAGTCTCTGTCGCGGCGGGTTGGGTGGCCGCAGTGCTTGTCACCGGGGTTGGAGTAGCTGCAGTCTCTGTCGCGGCGGGTTGGGTGGCCGCAGTGCTTGTCGCTGGGGTTGGAGTAGCTGCAGTATCTGTCGTGGTGTGTTGGGTGGCCGCAGTGCTTGTCACTGGGGTTGGAGTAGCTGCAGTCTCTGTCGCGAGGGTTTGGGTGGCCGCAGTGCTTATCACCGGGGTTGGAGTAGCTGCAGCGTCTGTCGTGGGGGTTTGGGTGGCCGCAGTGCTTGTCACTGGGGTTGGAGTAGCTGCAGTCTCTGTCGCGGCGGGTTGGGTGGCCGCAGTGCTCATCACCGGGGTTGGAGTAGCTGCAGTCTCGGTCACGGCGGGTTGGGTGGCTGCAGTGCTTATCACCGGGGTTGGAGTAGCTGCAGCGTCTGTCGTGGGGGTTTGGGTGGCCGCAGTGCTTGTCACTGGGGTTGGAGTAGCTGCAGTCTCTGTCGCGGCGGGTTGGGTGGCCGCAGTGCTTGTCGCCGGGGTTGGAGTAGCTGCAGTGTCTGTCATGGCGTGTTGGGTGGCCGCAGTGCTTGTCACCGGGGTTGGAGTAGCTGCATTCCCTGTCACGGCGGGTTGGGTGGCCGCCGTGCTTGTCACCGGGGTTGGAGTAGCTGCAGTCTCTGTCGCGGCAGGTTGGGTGGCCACAGTGCTCATCACCGGGGTTGGAGTAGCTGCAGTCTCTGTCGCGGCGGTTTGGGTGGCCGCAGTACTTGTCACCGGGGTTGGAGTAGCTGCAGTCTCTGTCGCGGCGGGTTGGGTGGCCGCAGTGCTTGTCACTGGGGTTGGAGTAGCTCCCTTCTCTTTCCCTTGGGGGCACTGAATAGTGTTAAATAGGGCTCGATAGGCATAAGCCAGACCCCAGCACATGGCAGTGATCTGTATCTCTCTGGAATTGCCAGGGTGACAACATATTTCCTCCAAATGTTCTACTAATTTTTCAGGATTCTGCACTTGTTCAGGGGTGAAGTCCCACACCACAGGGGGTGCCCACCGTCTTAGGCATTTGCCCATACTTTCCCACATACCCTGCCACGCATAGCTATCCAGCCTTGGGACAGATCTCTGGATTATGTTCTTAACTTGCTTACTAACCTTAGACAGATCTGATACCACTTGCCAAAGCAATATCAACAGATGTATCTTAACTACACAAGGATGTTCAAGATACTGAAAAGTTGTTGTAATGAAGGAGGAGACATTACATAAGATATTAGCTACGGTGCCATTCTGTATTTCCTCCATAAAAAACTCCTCAGAGGAGGAGGTATAATTGCTAATTGCCTCCATGAGGTGGTAGCTGTAGTACCGTAACGGCTTCCATGCAAAACCTAAATAACCGATAACAGTCAAGGCCAGTGTTTTAATAACAAGTCTCCTAGGCAAAATATCTCTAATCACTGCAGAGCACAGCAAACTGACGAAACCAACAGCAAGTTTTAACATGTACTTTACAATCAGCATGGTAAAGACTGGACAAACTAATACTGCGAGCAGATTAATCAATGCTGTGACCAGCAACTGTTATTATCTCAAACCCTTCTCGCCCCACGTTGGGCGCCAAAAATAGACTGTCGTGGTTCAGCCTCAGCTGGCAACTGAACACCCCGCAGCCGCTCGCTCACCCCCCCCCCCACCCCTGTGGGATGGGGAAGAGAATCGGATGAGCAAAAGAACTTGTGGGTTGAGATAAGCACAGTTTAATGATTACAATAAAATGATGATGATTATGATAACAATGACAATAATGTTAATATAATAAAAGGGAAAAGGGAGGAAAGGGAAAACAGGAAAAAAAAACCGCAGAAACACGAACGATACAACCGCTCACCACCCGCCGACCGACGCTGCCCGTCCCCGAGCCGCGATTGCTCCCTCCCTCCCCCGGCCAGTCCCTCCCAGGTAGCATACTGGGCATGACGTTACATGATATGGAATATCCCTTTGGTCAGTTTGAATCCCCTCTCTTAGCTGTGCCCCCTCCCCTCCCAGCTTCTTGTGCCCCCAGCAGAGCATGGGAGGCTGGACATGTCCTTGACTAGTATCAGCGCTGCCCAGCAACAGCCTAAACATCTGTGTGTTATCTCAACAGGTTTTTTTTTCCATGCTAATTTCAAAGCACAGCACTATACCAGCTAGAGTGAAGAAAATTAACTCTAT
This sequence comes from Phalacrocorax carbo, assembly GCF_963921805.1. Lineage (NCBI taxonomy): Eukaryota > Metazoa > Chordata > Aves > Suliformes > Phalacrocoracidae > Phalacrocorax > Phalacrocorax carbo. The sequence goes on along the minus strand of NC_087525.1, from coordinate 1,042,851 downwards.
CCCAGCTGAAACCATGACAGGAAGCATTCAAAAAGAAATTCAGGAAACTCCCTCTTAGCCTGGAGAAGTTCCAGCGGGCTGCTGCCTGTTAGAGGGAATGAATGGAGTTCTCAGTTCCTCCAGAAATGAGAAATGGGCTAGTTTTCTCAGGTTATTGTTTCTCATGGGCCAAAACCTTCTTGTGTGGCAGCTCATACTGGAGACGGTGGGAACTCTGCCTCCCGCCCCTAGTGTGGCCGTTAGAGGAAGAGGTGGTCAGGGCTCAAAGGGTGGCAGTGTGCCAGGATCGCCAGGTTTGGGAGGAGGGAGAGTTTGTGGGGGCAGCTGAACGGTGTCTCTTAAGTGCTTTGCTCCAAGGCTCCTCCAGCCATGTGTTGTGATCATGGGCTCAGGGAAAGTTGCGGGTGCAGTTGAGAAAACTGCAAACAAAGAGCAAGGCCACCTTTAATTTGTACTTTCTTTTCTCTAATTATGCCTCATATATACTCTTACGCATAATTTTCTGGTTATAGTGTATGAGTTCTTATAAGGTGCACTTCCTTACTATCTGTGATCATTTTCTGACTAATTTACACCCACCTCTAATGTTTCTTAGCACAACAAATTAGCTTGCTTAAAGATCTGCTTTTGGGCCTGCCTCTCTTTAGAAAGCAAGCTGTAGTCTAAGTTTCTACATAATAGTTGCATGGCATAAATGGAATGGGAATAATTTGGGTTTCCTCTGTTCAACAAAAGATACAGTGTTTGTTCAGGAGCTTTTTATTAAAAAAAAGCATATGCCAAGGAATATGTAGCAGTAAGATAACACATGCCTCAAGGAATGCTGTGAGGCTTATACCATTGAAAATATTTTATTTCTGCATTTCTTTTTGAAAAGAAGTGTCCAAATACAAAAAGCCAACAGGGGGCTGTCACTAAGGCACCAAACAGGCTTTATTTACAACATATTTGCACATAGTGCCTTCCAGTCAAAAAAGACATAATTAATGTCCTGAAATACTAGTACGTAAGTTCTGAAAGTGAAAGTAATGCAGGATAGGCATGAAAATGGAAAATAAGGATCTTGATGTGCAAATAGTTGTATACAAAATGTGTTCCCCTATGTATGCGCTTACATATACTAGATGGCAGGATTGTGACCCAAGTATGTATGTCTTTATTGATCTGGGGACACAGGGTTTCAGAACTTTTAGAAAAGTTCTGACAACTTTAGTGGGAAAAGCATCTGCTTGTTTTAAATGTACCGTATCTTTAGTCACTGTCCAGCTATTTCTGAGTTGCTGGGTCTCATCCTCTGATGGACATAAGCAATAATTCTGGTCCTTGAGCCCACTAAATTTGTACTCAGATGTTTCTTTGAGTAATCCTGGAACTATATTTTGTATGAACCTTGTCTTTTTTTCTTCCTTCTTTTCCTTCCTGATCTCCAATACAATTTTAACATAAGCAGAAGTCTTAACTGCATTTTCTAAGAAGTCCTTTGGAAGATCTTTGTTCCAAAGCAATGACTGCAAATCATGTACATGTATCATGGCACCTAGTTGCATCAGAGGAGGTTTGGGTTGGATATTGGGAAAAATTTCTTCACTGAAAGGGTTGTCAAGCACTGGAACAGGCTGCCCAGGGAAATGGTGGAGTCCCTGGAAGTATTTAAAAGATGTGTAGCTGTGGTGCTCGGGGACATGGTTTGGTGGTGGGCTTGGCAGTGCTGGGTTAACTGTTGGACTTGATGATCCTAAAGTTCTTTTCTAACCTAAATAATTCTATGTATCTCAACTGCCTTATAACATAGGAAGTCCGTATATAGAGAATATAGTCATCAATCACTGGTATTGCTCTTTGCTATCAGATAACTCTTCAGTCTGTGGCACACTGATGGTTCCTTGTAGAGCGTGGCTGCCTGCCTCCCCTTTCCTTTCTTCTGCAGGGAGCCTGTGAGTCAGTCTGTACGTGGGGCTCTCCTGTCTGAGCCATAAGCCCAGTACCTATTGTCATCTCCATCCTGTCCAACCTTGCCCTGTCTGTGCTGCCTCGAAAGGCTGTTGGGTAGCTGTTGACGGCTCAAGAAGCAGAAAGTGCTGTTGAATCTTTGACTGCCTGAAAGGAAAGGAAGTTTCCAAAGGTATACAAATAGGAAAGCAGAGTGTATAGATGATTAGTTTTTGTTCCTTCTTCAGGTCTTGCCCAGGACTACTTTACAACAAAGGAATACATCTTCATAAATATTTCATAGTGTCTAAAATACTCAGGCCTCCACTGGAGCATCTGAACTGTTCCGTAATGCAAATGTGCCATAACGTAAGTATGATGTCGTCTTTACTTCTACATATGTCATTATTTAGGGGTAACAGTAAGGAAGTTTTCTAGTTGTACTGATCTTAGATATAAGAGGAACAGTAGATGATATTGTGAAACAATTGTTATAGAATCAGTCAGTATTTTATGACAAATCTATCTTGGAAAACTGACTTTTTTCCTCCTGAAAAATGCTACTTAAAATGTTTCATGAAGTCCAGTAGGTTTTAAGCAACTTGACCATTGCATTACAACAACATCAATACAATAGTTACATTACATTTCAGTGCAACTCTCAGGTTTGTTTCAGATTTTTCCTCAATTTAATTCATGCTGATATTTATAAATTCCTGTTTTTATCATATTTTTGTGGGATCATTGTGTAGGTGACCAATTAGTGTGGGTTTTCTGTTTGTTTCCTTGCTTGTTTTACCCCTCTGACTGGTCAGTTTAGCAGTTTGAACTTATATTTCAATATAAGTTTTTAGTTTCCTGGTTTGTTTTGACCGTGTTCATCACCATAGCCATTGGGCACTGAAAGCAGTACCTTTAAGGAAAAAAATAATGAAACTGGAAGTAAGGGCTCTTCTAGAGCTCTTTTCCAGTACAGCACTGAAAAATACTTGCTTTCACAACCCCCTTCCTGCTCTGGTAGGTTGTGCTGTAAGGCAGCAATTACTGATCTTATTTCATCCCAGTGAAGCACTGTTTTGCAAGATAAAATAAGGACTGGTAAGCAGCAGTTTCCTCCAGAAAAGGAACGATGTCTCCGATACTGTTGCCAGTTCAGTGAAGGAATGATCACTTTCTCATTCCCTAAGTTGTTTTGCAGAAGCTGTCTGAGAAAGCTTGGGAGATTGCAGGATGAAGCAGCTCACAGAACAGGATTTTTCTAAGTACCATTTTGAAGTAGAGAAAATAAATCCTGCCTCCAGACTTTGCTTGGTGGAGAAGCTGCTGTAGCTATTCTGCAGTGTGATCTCCAAGAGTGTGCCCAGGAAGCTCTGAAGCTGTCCTCAGTCTCTTTCTGTGCAAGAAGCTGTGGTGCAGGGAGGTGAAAGAGGAAGACAAGATAAGTTTGTGTATTTCCAAATAACCCAACACCATATAAATTTGCCTCTTTGGAGTCATCTCCAGCATAGACTACTCTCTGCAGACAGGAAATCCAAGCTCGGTCGTTTCTGTTTTTGAAGGAAAACCGTAAGTAATGAGAGTTATAATGAAGGGGAAGTCTAGGTCTCCTGGTCTTGCTTTAGCTGTAAAAGCCATGGAGAACTGAGCCTAGAACAGAGCTAAACTTTTAGTCAGTGCTCCCAGTTTGCAAGTGTAGTGGTTCCTGCCTCTTGGTAAGGATGAGACAAAGCACAGAGGAAGGCACAAGGGCTGCTACAGCGCTTCCCACCACCCCCCTGAGGCATAGACCAGCATTGCTATGCCTCAGGGCTGTAGAGGAATGTTCTACAGCTGCTCAGGGGAAGGGTAGCCTCACAGGATATAGCACTGGTACACTTAAACTGCCTTTTCTCAGTTGTTATTAAAAAAAAAAAAAAAGGAGCCAATTATTAAACTGGATCATTGTCTTAAGTCAGTGAAAGTGCAAAATAGGATGGGGGAAAGTGTTTCAAGACCGTGTATAGGAAAATCTATATTAATGGTGTTGCGCGTAGTGGATACAGTTGTGTGGTGAGACTTTTTCCATGATGCCTAGGTCTGCAAGGGTAGAGTTTGATGTAACCATCGCTTTATGGCAAAGATTCTTGAGTACTTGGATGAGTAATTCTTCTGAATCAAATTATCTATTCACAAGTTTAGATGCAGACACGTTCAGGTACAATGATGTTTTCTTGACTATGTGCAACTAATAACTACACAGCATTCACACAGCTAGTATAGTTATGTTATGCAGTATTTAACAATGCTGCTCTCAATTTAATCTCTTTGTTTAAATCTTCTGCCTCTTCAGCACTTCAGATTTTCATTAAACAAAGATTAAAATGAAGTTTTTAGTAAAACACAGACTTAGGAAGAAAGTTTGAAAAGGAGAGGCAAATGTAACTTTTGGGGAGATTTTTGTCACTTCTTTTTCCTTCTGTCATTTTCATTTCCTCTTATTTTCTGATTTCAAACTAACTGGACCTAGTTCAAATATTCATGTTACTTCAGTGCTATTTATGGATCAAAAGGGTCTGATTTCCATGGCAACTGCTCCAGGTTTTGAGCAAATATCAGCTTTGAAGGTGCTTTCTCTTCTTTGGGTTTGTATTTTGTGCTTATTGATTAACACCAGGAGGGATTTAGATCTTGTTTATAAACAGAGGACTTAATCTGAAGAAGAAAAGCAAAGTTCAAAATAGAATGGAGTGTTAAAGATATTAGATCTAGCTGCAGAGTTCTATCAGATTCTGGCTTTGTCCTTGGCTATGTAAGCTGGTACAGCTTTCAAAAAGCAATCTTTAGCATAAGAAATGCGATGTTGCCTATAATCATGTTGTTTCATAGTTTCTAAATAAGTGTTCTGAAATAGTTATTCTTATTTATAGGTTTGTGGGCCACCGGCTGTCCATTTGATGGTGTCGTGGTTTGGCCGGCAGCTCAGCCCCACACAGTCGCTTGCTCCCTCCCCCACCGGTAGATGGGGGAGAGAATCAGAAGGGTAACGCTCGTGGGTTGGGATAAGAATAGTTTAATAATTAAAATTAACAGAAACAACAAGAGAAATGCAATGTAAAGGAGAACAATGAGAGGCGCAAAGCCCTGGGGGAGGGGGGAAGGGACGGCAGAGGGGGAACGAACCGCCGAAACGAACAGCACGCGCCGCAGCCGCTCACCTCCCGCCGACCCGACACCGCGCTGCTCCCGAGCTGCGAAACTGCCCCCCCTCCATATACTGGTCATGGAGTCACATGGTATGGAATGAACGTGCCATTGGCCAGTCGGGGTCAGCCGCCCCCGCCATGGCCCCGCCCCTCCCAGCCCCCCTGCCATGTGGCAGAGTGCGGGAAGCTGGAAAGGTAGCTGACCCCCACAGTGAGGGGAATTAACCCCTTCTCAGCCAAAACCAGCACAGATGGCGATGCATGTGATGTGGGTAGATTACATGGTGAAAATGTAGCTGCTGAGCTGAAAGGGGTAAGTGTTCTGAGTGTTTTCTTTCTAGTATTATTTTTCCAAGTAAGGAACTGCTATAGTTATCACAGGTATTTTTTGTGTGTGTGAATGCAATTGAAATGTTTCATATTGTCAAAAATAAGATGGCAAATGCAATCTTTCATTCCGAGATCATTTTATACTGTGCAAAAGTTCTAGGAATCAAACTTAAGCAGAAGTGATGTGACAATATTTTAGCGGTCGTTCTCACACGAGTCAAGTTGCAACACAGACAGTACAGTTTGAAAGAGACCGTTCAAAGCACAAGTACTGCAGATGCAGGCTGCCTTTGTCGAACATGCGGGTGGACAGGAAGGAGCAAACTGGATTCTCCTCTTGAGAAGTGGAAGTTGCTCACATGTGGTAGCTGGTAGGCAAGAGCCTTGCTGGCAACTCTCTGCTGCCTTTTCATGTTTCTGTAAGGAAGTGACGACTTTCCGTAACTCTAGGAAGCTTCCTCTGTAAGCGGTGATGATAACTGAACCTGAGTGTTGCCTGCATGTAGCCAAATGCATGAGGACAAAGTTTTCCGGTTTAGAATGCCTGCTCTGCCTGCGTGTTACCTCCTACCACTCGTAGACCTTAATCCTGAAACAGCTGTGATATCCTGTGTTTGGTGTACACAGCACCAGATTCTTCCAAAAGAGCCTGTATTTATTGCCCCACCTTTATAAGGAAAAAGAAAAAAGTATTAAATTCAGAGATTCATGAAGGGCATATCAAATTTGATAAGTATTTCATGAATTGTTGAGAAGTCAGTGAAACTAAAAAATAATGAATCCCTGACTTTGAAGATGGAATAAATCTTGCTAAGGCTCAGCTTTTCTGACTGTGGTTCAGAAGCGCTGTTGTGTGTGTATGTTTATGCACTACCACGCCCACACATGAGCAGTTGTGGGAATAGCTGCATTTGTCAACGTAACATCTATTCTTCGCTGTCCTTTGGGGCTGGATCTCAAGGAGTGAGGCAGGGGACTTGTAGGGCACAAGAGCGTGTGATCGCCTCATGGGTAAATTTTAACTACGTGTCACAGTACCTACTCATGAGAAGGCAGAACTGAGGCTGCACAGGCGTTTCCTAGTTCTCTTGTATGTACCTGAAACGTCTTTCAGAGAAAGCAGTTAAGGTATTGGTTATGAGGAACACCTCCCCCTGTGTTTTGGGAAGACTAGAAACCTCACTTCTGGGCATTGCACCATCAGTTGTGAACTCCTGGGCTACAGTAGGTGGAGGCACAAAGATTCTAGAGATGGGTAAAGAGCTGAAATCTGTGTAGAAGAGAACCTGGAAAGGGGCTTGCACTGTGGACCAGTTCAGTGGCAGCACGGGGTTAGTATTCGGTGGGGATGGCAGCCTGAGCACCTGCACGGCTGTTACATTAGACGGTGCTTTATTACTGTTGTTGCACCGTTACAGCGTCATGGAGCGCCCTGCAGCAAGCAGTGAATTCACAGTGCCCACCGCCGTGCCACCGCAGGTCGGGGGCCTCAGTGACAGCCTGCAGAACTGCAGGACTCGCCTCCTTTCACTGTTGTACTTGTTCTGTCTCTTCATTTTCCCACTCTGTGCTGGTCGTGCAGCCACCGAGGCACTGGGCAGTAAGCTGTATTATCCTAATTGGCTTTGATTAAACGCTGCCCAGAACTTTTGCAGCCTAACAATAAAGCAAAGGCACTAGGACACGTTTCTGGTCTCTTCAGGGAACCACTCTCTATAAATATCCTGGTTAGGTTGTTGCGTTGACTAATTTTGATCACCAGCCTTTAAATAAATGCAGTATATAGATGTGTTTTATGGGACATTAGGGGAAAAAGAAAAGAAAAAACCCTTAGAATACTTTCCTTCATATTTTTCTGTTACCACCCACACTGTCAGCTGCTGTCATATTTTTCTGGCTTTGATAATGTTGTTCATTAAAGAAAATAACAGAGCAAGGTAGCTTTGGCTACTCAGCTCCTCTGGAGTCTTGAAGTTTGCATGCCATTTCGTGGTACCACATGACTGGGAAGTCCTGGATGCCAACAGTAGTGTTCTTTAAAAAGACAGGTAGTAACAAAACCTTCCAGTTTTATTTTCTAATTTGATTTATTATTTTGTTCCTCAGGGAGATAAGGCATAACTCTATTTACAATTTATTTATTTTCTCAGACCTATATAGGAATGGAAGTACTTAGCAAAACGCTATGAATTTTTTCAGTGTCTTTTTTTTAAATGAAATTTTGTGTGAGGAAACAAGGCTGATGCCATCCTGTGGGGGGCCCCCTCATACTTGCACATAGCCTTTTGTCTCTGTGCATTCCGGGGGCCGGATCCGGTGCGGTTTTTCCGCGGCAGTGCATTCCGTGGGCCCGATCCGGTCCGGTTTTTGCGTGGCGGCCCATTCCGCGGGCCCGATCCGGTCCAGTTTTTGCGCGGCGGCGCATTCCGCGGGCCGGATCCGGTCCGTTTTTTGCGCGGCGGCGCATTCCGCGGGCCGGATCCGGTCCGGTTTTTGCGCGGCGGCGCATTCTGCGGGCCGTATCCGGTCCGGTTTTTGCGCGGCGGCGCATTCCGGGGGCCGGTTCCGGTCCAGTTTTTGCGCGGCGGCGCATTCCGCGGGCCGGATCCGGTCCGATTTTTGCACGGCGGCGCATTCCTCGGGCCGGATCCGGTCCGGTTTTTGCGCGGCGGCGCATTCCTCGGGCCGGATCCGGTCCGGTTTTTGTGCGGCGGCGCGTTCCGCGGGCCGGATCCGGTCCGGTTTTTGTGCGGCGGCGCATTCCGCGGGCCGGATCCGGTCCGATTTTTGCGCGGCGGCGCATTCCGCGGGCCGGATCCGGTCCGGTTTTTGTGCGGCGGCGCATTCCGCGGGCCGGATCCGGTCCGGTTTTTGCGCGGCGGCGCATTCTGCGGGCAGTATCCGGTCCGGTTTTTGCGCGGCGGCCCATTCCGCCGGCCGGATCCGGTCCGGTTTTTCTTTGGCGGCGCATTTTGGGGACCGGATTCGGTCCGGTTTTTGCACGGCGGCGCATTCTGCGGGCCGGATCCGGTCCGGTTTTTCTTTGGCGGCGCATGGCGCGGGCCGGATCCGGTCCGGTTTTTGTGCGGCGGCGCATTCCGCGGGCCGGATCCGGTCCGGTTTTTGCGCGGCGGCCCATTCCGCTGACTGGATCCGGTCCGGTTTTTGCGCGGCGGCGCATTCCTCGGGCCGGATCCGGTCCAGTTTTTGCGCGGTGGTGCATTCTGCGGGCCGGATCCAGTCCGGTTTTTGCGCGGCGGCCCATTCCGCTGACTGGATCCGGTCCGGTTTTTGCGCGGCGGCGCATTCCTCGGGCCGGATCCGGTCCAGTTTTTGCGCGGTGGTGCATTCCGCGGGCCGGATCCAGTCCGGTTTTTGCGCGGCGGCGCATTGCGTGGGCGAGATCGCGTCCGGTTTTTGCGCGGCGGTGCGTTGTGCGGGCCGGATCCGGTTCGGTTTTTGCGCGGCGGCCCGTTCCGCGGGCCGGATCCGGTCCGGTTTTTGCACAGCGGCCCGTTCCGCGGGCAGTATCCGGTCCGGTTTTTACGTGGCGGCGCATTCCGCGTGCCGGATCCGGTCCGGTTTTTGCGCGGCGGCCCATTCGGCGGACTGGATCCGGTCCGGTTTTTGCGCGGCGGCGCATTCTGTGGGCCGGATCTGGTCCGGTTTTTGAGTGGCGGCGCATTGCGCGTGCCGGATCCGGTCCGGTTTTTGTGCTGCGCCGGCGCATTCCTCGGGCCGGATCCGGTCCGGTTTTTGCGCGGCGGCCCATTCCGGGGGCCAGTTCTGGTCCAGTTTTTGCGCGGCGGCCCATTCCGGGGGCCGGATCCGTTCCGGTTTTTGCACGGCACCGGCGCATTCCGCGTGCCGGATCCGGTCCGGTTTTTGCGCGGCGGCGCATTCCGCGGGCCGGATCCTGCCCGGTTTTTGCGCGGCGGCGCATTCTGCGGGCCGGATCCGGTCCGGTTTTTGCGCTGCGGCGCATTTCGTGGGCCGGATCCGATCCGGTTTTTGCGCGGCGGCGCATTGCGCGGGCCGGATCCGGTCCGTTTTTTGTGCGGCGCGCATACCGCGGGCCGGATCCGGTCCGGTTTTTGCGCGGCGGCGCATTTCGTGGGCCGGATCCGGTCCGGTTTTTGCACGGCGGCCCATTCGGTGGACTGGATCCGGTCCGGTTTTTGCGCGGCGGCGCATTCCGCGGGCCGGATCCGGTCCGGTGTTTGCGCTGCGGCGCATGGCGCGGGCCGGATCTGGTCCGGTTTTTGTGTGGCGGCCTATTCCGCGGGCCGGATCCGGTCCGGTTTTTGCGCGGCGGCCCATTCCGCTGACTGGATCCGGTCCGGTTTTTGCGCGGCGGCGCATTCTGCGTGCCGGATCCGGTCCGGTTTTTGCGCGGCGGCGCATTCCGCGGGCCAGATCGCGTCCGGTTTTTGCGCGGCGGTGCGTTGTGCGGGCCGCATCCGGTCCGGTTTTTGCGCGGCGGCGCATTTTGGGGGCCGGATCCGGTCCGGTTTTTGTGCGGCGGCCCGTTCCACGGGCCGGATCCGGTCCGGTTTTTGCGCGGCGGCCCATTCGGCGGACTTGATCCGGTCC